>NC_080865.1:4656005-4966406 GCF_030435755.1 Ochotona princeps | reverse complement strand
TTCAGCGATGGTCCAGTTTGAGATGTTTCTCGCTTCACTGGAAGTCTCTGGGATATTAGGGTCACTGCTCCTTTCATTATGGCTGCTTGAAGACTGCAAAGAGAGAGACTGCGATAGGATCATGACAACACTTCTACAACACTTTTTCCTACTACTCCTGGGGAGTAGTGGAGTCCCACTCTAGACCAGGCTTCCTGGTGAACCAAGTACACATACTCTACATAGCTCATTCCGTCACCACAGCAACTGTGCAAATTTAAGGGGGAAATCAGAGCCTTCATTTTGCAAATGTGGAAAGACATTCCTGACTTGCCCAAAGTCGCCTGGCTTGGACGCGATAGAGGGAGAAATCAAACACAGACCTTCTATTTCCAATTCCCTGCACATATTCTCTATGCTAGAGGTACTGCTTCTTGCAATAATCGATGTAAGAGAATTGGCAGCTCCAGCAATACCAGAGGGTGATAGAAATAATCACCATGCAATGAGGTAGGTTGCGCTGACAAGTTGAACTACAGTTTGTTAGTTCTTTATGCACACCTTTAGTCACACAGACATGCATACGCGTGCACATACAAATGCAGGATCATTTGGCGCATGAATCTTGACAGTGGATATATGCGGCCTTCTAGTTCCAATTCAAAAATCCGCACGCAGCTTGAAGGGCATCTGACAAATCTTTTGTGAGTGTCACACGTGTTTTATTGTCCTTTTTGGATGAGGAGGAGTCACAGCTCCTTCACATTACTGATTTTGGGAGAGCGTCTGTGCTTAAGATTCTTTTCTCAAGAGCATTGACAAAGGTGGTCAAAAGTAATTCTTAAAATGTTGATCTCACTCCAAGAAATGACGTTTTGGGTACTCTGGGTATTGCTCATGAAGGAAGAGTGTCAGTGGGGAACATGGGAAGGAGGTGGTGTGTGGGTGGAAGTATTAATAGGCCCATTTAAAACAGTATTGTGAATTGCATGATATTTGTTCACTTCATGTGAATAAAATAACTTTTAAAAGATTATTACTATGAATCGGGGTCTTTGCCAAGTTGGAGTGTCCCCTGAAAACATCTGTGTTCTGCAATTACCTGCCTTTTCAAAGTCAGCATCCTCAAAGGGTTAGTTGATGGCAAGGGCCCTTTTATCTGCATTCACAGTGTTGTTACTGCATTTCTTAGAAGGCCTTTGTTTCCAAACCTAACTTAACAAGACTTTAAAGCAAGACATGTGATGGTCATTTGGAGCTACTCTGACCACAGCTACCGGAAGAGCCCATGTTCACCTTTATACCATCAGTAACATCCTGGTTATTGAAGCAACGATGCAAGGAAGAGACAGGAGTGGCCAACTGAAGTTTGATGTGAGATCTCCAGCAACAGGAATCAAACAGGCATAAGAACTTAACGCAAAGGCCAGATCATAAAGAAGTCCAACAATTTTCTCAGTCCTGAGTTTTCTGAAACACTAGACCCCCAGTGTCCCCAAATAGTAATGTTACATATCTTTGATATACATAAAATCTGCTCTCTTGATATGAACACAATATTTAAAATATAGAAATCTTTTTCACTGCGGATCACCAATTGGACTATTCAAGACTGGCAATGCATGAAATAGAGGTTATTTGACCCTGCTTCCTACCTCTGTGTCTTTAGAATCGTGGCTGTCAGGGTTTATCTTACTCCTTTTGCAGTAGGAGTGCTGTCCATCGTCTCTATTGGCATTTCTTTTCTTCCTGTAAACAGATTGCAGATACAGGAGAACATAGCACCCATTAATTCATCTTTTGGGCATTCAGGTTGTAGGCCATTACATCTTATCTGGAAAAACGAGGGAACTTCAAAGCCCATATAAGTAAGTGTAAAATAGATTTCCAAGTCCTTTGTACCAAAATAAGCTTATCTTTTCCTGCTGTTTTTTATGATAATTCAAATACTCTCATAAATCACGGTCAACTTCAACGAGAATTTCAAGTTCAACAGCGTAGCACACCAAGCTCTAAGAGAAAAGCTAAAATGCAGGAACTCTACAGTCAGACTGAAGCGTAATTCCCCAAACTCAGCTTCATAATTTCACTTAAAGTTTGGAAATAAAATAAAACAAGGGTGCAGCTGGTAAAACTGTCGCCTATGACATGCAGTCCATACAAGCACCAGTTCAAATCCCAGCTCCTCTACCTCCACTCCAGCTCCCTTGTCATGTGCCTAGGAAAGCAGCAGGATGACCTTAGTGCTTGGGCCCCTGACAGCCCTGGGTAGCCCTGAATAGGCTCCTGTTTGGTCTAGCACAGCCCCAGCCATGGCACCTTGTGGGGAGTACAGGAGCAAATGCATAATCCTTTCCTTCCTTCTTCTCTTCCTCTCTTCCTCCCTGTCTTCTTTCTTCCTTCTCTCCCTCTCTTTCTTCTTTCCCTCCATCTCCTCCTCCCCTCTTCCCTCTCTCTCCTGCCCACTTTCCTCATTCCCGCCTTCCCTGTCCCTCCCTCCCTCCCTCCTCTTTCTTCACTCTTTCCCTGCCCTCCCCTTCTCTCTCTCACTCCCTTTCACTCATTCTCTCACTCCTCACTCCCTCTCTGTCTCCCTTTCCACTTTCTTTGTCTCTCCCCGACTCTAATGTCCCACACTCTCCCTCCACTTTCCTACCTATCCGTCTGCTCTTCCCTGTCCTTCCTTCCCCTCCTCTCTCTCTTGCCCTCTTCCCTATTTCTGCCTTACTGCCCTCTTTTCTTGCCCTCCCGCCCTTCCCTCACTTCCTCGGATTCTCTCCCGCCCTTCCCTCTCTCCCTCCCCCTTTTCTCACTCTCTCTCAGCCTCCATTCCTCCCCTGGCCCTTCCAAAGTTCTTTCCCTCCCTTCCACTTCTCCCTCCCTCCCTCTCTCCTCATGCTTTCCTCACGATTGCTGCTCTGTTCCCCTTCCCCCACTCTGTCTCTCCCTCTCCTCCCTCCTCCCTGCCTCGCCCTGACTTCCCTCCTTCCCTCCCCCTCTCCATCCCGCCGCCTTTCCTCATTCTCTCCCTCCCCATTCCCCCTCCACCCTCCTTCCCTCCCTCCCTCTGTCTGCCCTCCCCTCTCCCTCCCACACTCCCCTCTTTCTTCCCTCCCACACTCCCCTCTTTCTTCCCTCCCACATCTCCCTTCTGCACTCCCTCCTGATCTCTCCCTGCCCTTTGCCTCTCTCCTTATTCCTTCCTTCTCTCTCCCTCCTCCCCCTCCTCCCTCCTCACTGCCTCTGTATGTTTGTCTCTTCCTCATCCCTTCTCTCCCATGCTCTGTGCTTCCACACCTCTCTTCCTCCTCTGCCCTCTCCTCCCTCCTCCCTCTCACTCCTCTCCTTGACCCTGCGTCTCCCTGACTGCCTGCTTTTCTTCCACACCCTCTTTCTCCCCTTCATCATTCTCTCCCTCCACGTCCTCCCTTCCCTCTCCATTTCTTCATGCTTGTCGCCCCTCCCCGTCTCTCCCTCCCTCTTTCCTTCTCTCTCCCTCCCTCCTACCTCCTCCCCTTCCCTCCCTATCTTCCTCCTATTATCTTTCTCTGCCTCCCTCCCCTCTTCTTTCCTCTTCCCTGCCTCTCCCTTACCACACCCTCCCCATTCCCTCCTCCCTGCCCCTTTGCCATCCTCTCCCTCCCCTTCCCTTCAGCCCTCCTTCTGGCCCTGTTTCTGTCTCTTATTCCCTCCTCCCTTCACTCCCACACTCTCACTGCTCCTTCCCTCCCTCTTACTTCTTCCTAACCTCTCACTTCTCCTGTTTCTCTCCCTCTCTGTACTTCCCCCCTTCCTCCTTCCCTCCTGCTCCTTCCTCCTCCCTACTCTCCCCTTTCCTTACTCTCCCTCACACTTCCCTCTCTCTCCCTCCTGCCTCCCACTCTCTCTCCCTCTCTCCTTCCCCTCACTCCCTTACTTCCCCACCCCTCTCCTCGCACTCTTCCTCCACTTTCCCTCCTGCTTTTCCTCTTCCCTCTTTCTCCCTCTCTCTGTCCTCTCTCTACCTCTTTCTCACTCCCTTCCTCTCCATCCTCCACTGTCCCTCCATTCTGCAGTGTTTGTCTTTCTCCCCCTCCTTTCCTCTCTCTACCTACTTTGTCACCTCACACGCCTTTCCCTCCTCCTCTTTCCTCAAACTCTCCTCCACTTCCCATCCCCCCTCCCTCCCTCTCCCCTCCCTCCCTCTCCCCTCCCTCCCTCCTCACCCTCCCTCCCACCCTCTCTCCCCTCCCTCCCCTCTCTCCCCTTCCCTCCCCCCTCTCCCCTTCCCTCCCTCTCCCTTTCCCTCCCTCTCTCCCCTCCCTCCCTCTCTCCCCTTCCCCTCCCTCACTCTCCCACCCTCCCTCCCTCCCTCTCCCTCCACTCTCCCTCCCTCCCTCTCCCCTCCTCCCTCCCACCCCTTCCCTCCCACTCTCACCCTCCCTCTCTCTCTCCCCTATCCTCCCCCTCTCCCCTCCCTCCCTCTCTCCCCTTCCCTCCCTCTCTCACCCTCCCTCTCTCTCTCCTTCCCTCCCCACTCATCCCCTCCCTCCCTCTCTCCCTTCCCTCCCTCTCTCCCCTCCCCTCCCCTCACCCCCTTCCCTCCCTCTCTCCCCTTCCCTCCCTCTCTCCCCTTCCCTCCCTCTCTCACCCTCCCTCTCTCTCTCCTTCCCTCCTCCTCTCTCCTCCCTCCCTCTCACCCCTCCCTCCCTCTCCCTCCCTCTCTCCCCTCCCTCCCTCTCCCCCTTCCCTCCCTCTCTCCCCTTCCCTCCCACTCTCACCCTCCCTCTCTCTCTCCCTTTCCTCCCACTCTCCCCTCCCTCCCTCCCTCTCTCCCCTTCCCTCCCTCTCTCACCCCTCCCTCTCTCTCTCCTTCCCTCCTCTCTCCCCTTCCCTCCCTCTCTCCCCTTCCCTCCCTCTCTCCCCTTCCCTCCCACTCTCACCCTCCCTCTCTCTCTCCCCTTTCCTCCCACTCTCCCCTCCCTCCCTCTCTCCCCTTCCCTCCCTCTCTCACCCTCCCTCTCTCTCTCCTTCCCTCCCTCTCTCCCCTTCCCTCCCTCTCTCCCCTTCCCTCCCTCTCTCACCCTCCCTCTCTCTCTCCTTCCCTCCTTCTCTCTCCTCCCTCCCTCTCTCCCCTCCCTCCCTCTCTCCCTTTCCCTCCCTCTCTCCCCTCCCTCCCTCTCCCCCTTCCCTCCCTCTCTCCCCTTCCCTCCCTCTCTCCCCTTCTCTCCCTCTCTCACCCTCCCTCTCACTCTCCCCTTCCCTCCCCCTCTCCCCTCCCTCCCTCTCTCCCCACCCCTCCCTGTCTCCCCTCTCTCCCCACCCCTCCCTCTCTCCCCTTCCCTCCCTCTCTCCCCTTCCCTCCCTCTCTCCCCTTCCCTCCCTCTCTCCCCCTCTCTCCCTCTCTCACCTCCCTCCCTCTCTTCCCTTCCCTCCTCCCTCTCTCCCCTCCCTCCCTCTCTCCCCTTCCCTCCCTCTCTCCCCCTCTCTCCCTCTCTCACCTCCCTCCCTCTCTTCCCTTCCCTCCCTCTCTCCCTTCCCTCCCTCTCTCACCTCCCTCCCTCTCTCCCCTTCCCTCCCTCTCTCCCCCTCCCTCCCTCTCTCACCTCCCTCCCTCTCTCCCCCTCCCTCCCTCTCTCCCCTTCCCTCCCTCTCTTCCCTCCCTCCTTCTCCTTCCCTTTCCCTCCCACTTCCCTCCCTTTTTGCCTCCCTCTCCAGCTTTCTCAACTCCCTCTTTCCTCCCTCTGTCCTTCCACATTTTCTTCCTCGTGTTTCCTCATTCCCTCCATTCCCACTGCCTCCCTTCCTTTCTTTGTCTCTCTATCCTCTTCCCCTCCCAGTCACTTTCCTCCCTTGC
Organism: Ochotona princeps; assembly: GCF_030435755.1. Taxonomy (NCBI): domain Eukaryota; kingdom Metazoa; phylum Chordata; class Mammalia; order Lagomorpha; family Ochotonidae; genus Ochotona; species Ochotona princeps. The sequence continues at coordinate 4,960,591 of NC_080865.1, read as the reverse complement.
TGCCTACATTCTCTCTTCCCATCTCTTCCACACTCTTCATCATCCCTTTCCTCACACATGCGCCTTCCTCCCTTTCCTCCCACTCTCCCTCCTCCGCTCTCCACATTCTCTTTTTCCTCCCATTCCCACACTCTCCCATTCCCTGCCACACACTGTCTCTGCCATTCCTTCCACACTCTCCATGTTTTCCTCCCAAATGCTCCCTCCTCCTTCCCTTTCCAGGCTTACCCTCCTCCCTTCTCTCACATGCTCCCTCCTCCCTTCCTTCCCACACTCTCCATCCTCTCTAACCTCCCACATGCTCCCTCCTCCCTTCCTTCCCACACTCTCCATCCTCTCTAACCTCCCACATGCTCCCTCCTCCCTAACCTCCCACATGCTCCCTCCTCCCTTCCTTCCCACCGTCTACCTCCTCCCCTCCCTCCTACACTCTGACTCCACCCCCATGCCTATTCCTCCCTCCCCTCCCACACTTTCCCTCACCCCTCCCACATGCTCCCTCCTCCCTAACCTCCCACATGCTCCCTCCTCCCTTCCTTTCCACTATCTACCTCCTCCCCTCCCTCCTACACTCTGGCTCCACCCCCATGCTACTTCCTCCCTCCCCTCCCACACTCTCCATCCTCCCTAACCTCCCACATGCTCCCTCCTCCCTAACCTCCCACATGCTCCCTCCTCCCTTCCTTCCCACCGTCTACCTCCTCCCCTCCCTCCTACACTCTGACTCCACCCCCATGCCTATTCCTCCCTCCCCTCCCACACTTTCCCTCACCCCTCCCACATGCTCCCTCCTCCCTAACCTCCCACATGCTCCCTCCTCCCTTCCTTTCCACTATCTACCTCCTCCCCTCCCTCCTACACTCTGGCTCCACCCCCATGCTACTTCCTCCCTCCCCTCCCACACTCTCCATCCTCCCTAACCTCCCACATGCTCCCTCCTCCCTAACCTCCCACATGCTCCCTCCTCCCTTCCTTCCCACCGTCTACCTCCTCCCCTCCCTCCTACACTCTGACTCCACCCCCATGCCTATTCCTCCCTCCCCTCCCACACTTTCCCTCACCCCTCCCACATGCTCCCTCCTCCCTAACCTCCCACATGCTCCCTCCTCCCTAACCTCCCACATGCTCCCTCCTCCCTTCTCTCACATGCTCCCTCATCCCTTCCTTCCCACAATCTATCTCCTCCCCTCCCTCCTACACTCTCACTCCTCCCACATGCTCATTCCTCCCTCCCCTCCCACACTCTCCCTCCTCCCTAACCTCCCACATGCTCCCTCCTCCTTCCTCTTCCAGGCTTTCCCTCCTCCCTTCTCTCACATGCCCCCTCAACCCTTCCTTCCCACTATCTACCTCCTCCCCTCATCCTACACTCTGGCTCCACCCCCCATGCTCCCTCCTCCCTCCCCTCCCACACTCTCCATCCTCCCTTACCTCCCACACTCTCCCTCACCCCTTCCACATGCTCCCTCCTCCCTTCCTTCCCACCGTCTACCTCCTCCCCTCCCTCCTACACTCTGACTCCACCCCCATGCCTATTCCTCCCTCCCCTCCCACACTTTCCCTCACCCCTCCCATATGCTCCCTCCTCCCTAACCTCCCACATGCTCCCTCCTGTTTCGGGTTCCAGACTTTCCCTCCTCCCTTCTCTCACATTCCCTGCCCCCCCATCCCTTATCTCACAGGCCACCTCCTCCCCTCCCTCCTACACTTTTGATCCTCTCCCATGCTCATTCCTCCTCCCCTCCCACACTCTCCCTCACCCCTTCCACCTGCTCCCTCCTCCCTAACCTCCCACATGCCCCCTCCACCCTCCCTTCCCACTATCTACTTCCTCCCTTCCCTCCTACACTCTGACTCCTTACACATACTCATTGCTCCCTCCCCTCCCACACTCTCCCTCACGCCTCCCACATGCTCCCTCCTCCCTAACCTCCCACCTGCTCCCTCCTCCCTAACCTCCCACATGCTCCCTCCTCCCTAACCTCCCACATGCTCTCTCCTCCTTCCCCTTCCAGGCTTTCCCTCCTCCCTTCTCTCACGTGCCCCCTCCTCCCTTCTCTCACATGCCACCTCCTCCCCTCCCACCTGCTCCCTCCTCCCTAACCTCCCACATGCTCCCTCCTCCCTAACCTCCCACATGCTCCCTCCTCCTTCCCCTTCCAGGCTTTCCCTCCTCCCTTCTCTCACGTGCCCCCTCCTCCCTTCTCTCATGTGCCCCCTCCTCCCTTCTCTCACATGCCACCTCCTCCCCTCCCACATGCTCCCTCCTCCCTAACCTCCCACATGCTCCCTCCTCCTTCCCCTTCCAGGCTTTCCCTCCTCCCTTCTCTCACGTGCCCCTCCTCCCTTCTCTCACATGCCACCTCCTCCCCTCCCACCTGCTCCCTCCTCCCTAACCTCCCACATGCTCCCTCCTCCCTAACCTCCCACATGCTCCCTCCTCCTTCCCCTTCCAGGCTTTCCCTCCTCCCTTCTCTCACGTGCCCCCTCCTCCCTTCTCTCATGTGCCCCCTCCTCCCTTCTCTCACATGCCACCTCCTCCCCTCCCACATGCTCCCTCCTCCCTAACCTCCCACATGCTCCCTCCTCCTTCCCCTTCCAGGCTTTCCCTCCTCCCTTCTCGCACATCCCCTGCCCCCCCATCCCTTATCTCACAGGCCACCTCCTCCCCTCCCTCCTACACTCTGACTCCTCCCACATGCTCATTCCTCTTCCCCTCCCACACTCTCCCTCACCCCTCCCTCCCACACTCTCCCTCCTCCATTACCACCCTTTCTCCTCCTCCCTTTTCCCTCTCTCCTTTCTTCTTTCCTTCTCACTCTCTCCATTACCCTCCCTCTCTCCCTCCCATTCCCTCTCACTGCTTCTCTGCCCCCTTGCCCTTACCTCCCTTTCTTCTTCCCTCTTCCTTCCCCTTCCCTCATAATCTCCCTTCCACTCTGCCTCCCATTCCCTTCTCCCCACTCACTCTTTCACCTCTCTCCTGCTCCTTCCCTGCATACTTCTCCATTTTCCCCTCTAATGAATTCTCCTCTCCCTTCCCTCTTCCTTACCTGTCTCTTTTCTGGTCTCTCCCTCCTCCCTTCCCACCCATGTTTTACCTCCCCATTTCACCCTCTCCTTTTCCTTTCTCCCTCCCTTGCCTCTTTCTCCTTTCTTCTGCTCCTCTCACTCCCCTCCTCTTCCTACTCCCTCACCTTTCTGCTCTCTCTCTCTCTCCCTTTCCTTCCTTCCTCCCTTTTGTTTTCTCCCTCTGCCTCCCTGTTCCATCACACTTTCCCTCCCTTTCCCTCCTACCTTCTTCTATCCCTCTTCCCTAACCCCTCTTCTTCTCCATCTCTCCTTGCCCTTTCTCTCAAACTCTCCCTCCAGTTTCTCCCCCTTCCCTCCCCTTCTCCCGCCCTTAGTCTCTCTCTGGCTGTCCGATTCTCTGTAACTCTGTCATTCAAATAAAATCTTTAGAACAGTAAAACTAGGAAGAGTTACATAGCTGAATTCCCTAAGTCTACCTAATTAGAGTCATTCCTTCATTCGCTGAAATGTCAATTACAGGTTAAGTGATTTAGCACCTTCCAGATGATAACATCTCAGACATGTGTGGTTCTCAGTGTCTACTGTTGGCAAATGGAGAGTGTACAGAGAGACTGCTCTGGTGTTCTGCTAGGCAATCACGGTTGCCATGCCAACTATGATTATGACATGGGGGCTGCTTCACTGGACTGTCAACAGGACACCAGAGCAGACTGCCTCCCAGAAATGACTTCCTCACCGTTGTTAGGATTACATCTTCATTCCCAAGTCCACTCCCAAGTAATGAGATTGCAATGTTTACATTCTAACTCTTGCAACTGCCCCCAAGCTATTCAGACACTTTCCCCAGCCATCTGCTTAGGAATCACTCCTCTGTGTTTGGTGATTCTGAGGATGGCCCAGCCTGCTCAGTTTTATGATGCAGCCTCTCTCCAATCTTCCTTTTATATCTGGAAGATTGGCGTGTCAAACTCCTTGTTAAAGCAGGAAAATAAACCCATTCACCCAAAATAAGGTTCCAATATGAACTGGAAGAGAGTAGTTCCTATTCTGGGTAAGGAGGCTTTGTGGCTATGCTCTGTCTGCCTCCTCCCTGGGCCACCTGCTCATATGCCTGAGCCCCTGTCTTGAAGTGGAGACATCAGTCAGTCCAGACTTGGGGTGTAAACAAGTAAGGCTGCTGGAGCTGGCCCTAGAAGGGACATTCTCTTGAGGCCTGGCCAAAGTCCTTCAGGAAACCTACAGGAAGAGATTAGTGCAGAACTGTAGGTCCAAATCCAACAAGGCTTTTATGCTAAACAAATTGCCCCCATAAGCGAATCTGGATGATTTGTGTACAGTCTTGGTTAAAAGGAAACTTTTTCGGTGTTAAATATGTGAATTATTTTTACAGTAGCATGCTTTCGTTTAAATTTTAAAAGAAAGGAGGAGGGAGCATGGGGAATGTGGGCAGGAGATAGGGTAGGGTGGGAAGTATCATTAAGATCCTAAGTCTGTACTGCAGTAAGTGTGGAATTTGTCCATTTTATATATATAACAAAAACCAGAAGTTGGATGTATCTATCAGATTCTCTTCCTGTACCTGATAAATACATTAAAGGTCTAGGTTGCAAAAGAAAAAAAATTGAATTTATTTTTCGGTCATGTGAGGCATGGAAAGCAACCTGAGAAGTTTTAGCTGGACTTGTGGATGAAAAACCCATTGCAGTACTATCCAGCTGGCGTCATATGTACTGTTGACTGTGCCTTCATTCCAACAGCATGTTGCTAATTGAGATCCTAAGTTCACACTTAGTGCATTTTTCTTTATGCTCACTCTCTGGACCTCCGTCATGACCAAAATCAATAATCCCATACAGTAAGCTCAACTGGTTGGCGTTTTACCACTGGCCTAAGTAACAATAGGATGCCTTCCACAATCTCACTTCCATGAATTTGTCTCACCCGGGGCAAGATCCTTGGGCAGGAAAACCCATCTGCTGATGTCTGATTTTGTGGAGGGATGGTAAATCATGCACCATAGCTACCTAAGAGATTTTGTGTTCTTTTAGTCCCTTAAGCCACAGTGAGGTTGCTATGGCATACAGGAAAAAGCTTCAAGTCTGGAAAATGCCAGGACTCTGTCCTGAGTCTGCTACCAATCTGCTAAATTGTCTTCATTAAGCTAAGACAAATTAATAAAATAATTTCTGATTACAGTTGAAAATGGTGAATATAAAATGTCAATTAAGAAAGAATCTTGCAACACCTGTATGTATATTACACTCGAGTGTTTTGAAACCACTAACTGTTAACATAAGAAATGTATTCAGACATATATAAAAGATAAATCTGTGATTATAAATATTCAACATTTTATTTAATAGCTTTTTTGAGTACTTATTTAGTGGCAGATATTTGTAAAAATGCTCAGAAAAAATGAGTGCAATAAGCATGTAACTGTCTCCCAGCCTCATGAGCACAAGGTTACGGTTATACGATATTTTGAGATTTTTACCATGTCTTAATGTTTAAATTAAAAAAAAAAGAACGTACAAGAAAATCAGTTTTCAAATTGTCAAAGTGATTTTTAAGTGGTTTGTTGAAAATAACATAGTAGGGCTTGGCCTAGTGGATGAAGTCCTCAGCTTGAATGTGCCTGGATCCCATATGGGTGCCGGTTCTAATCCTTGCAGCTCTGCTTCCCATCCAGCTCCCTGCTTGTTGCCTGGGAAAGCAGTCGAGGATGGTCCAAAGCCTTGGGACCCTGCAACCACCTGGGAGACTGGAAGAATCTCTTGGCTCCTGGCTTTGGATCGTCTCAGCTCCGGCCGTTGCAGTCACTTAGGGAATAAATCATTGGACAGGAAAGCTTCCTCTCTGTCTCTCCTCCTCTCTGTATATCTGACTTTGTAAAAATAAATAAATAAATAAATCTTTTTTTTTAAAGAAAATAATGCAGTAGTGATTTTGGTTTAGATATACTTTCATTAATCAAAAATTTGCAGTGAAATTTTGAAAAAATATTTCTAATGATCATGAATGAATGATAAAGAGGATATGATTAGTTTTATCTACATTTATCAGCTTAGCAAATTTTCTATACTGAGATTGTCTGTAATGATAGTGCTTGAATGGCATGGATGTGGAGGAAAAGCTACACTGATGTACTTTTGTGGAAGAGTGCTCAGACAATTGAGAATTAATTTACTGTTGATCCAGCCATTGAACTCCCAGTATGTATATCCAAAGGAAATGAAATCTGCATTCAAGAGAATAAATTGCATCCCTATATTTATACCAGCACAACTTGCAATAGGAAGGACATGGAATCAACTCACATGCTTGTCAACAGAGGCATGCACAAAAAAATTGTTGTACATTTGCTTGATGGAATATTATTCCACCATGAATAGAAATGAAATCCTGCTGTTTGCAACAAAATGGTCCCAAATGGAAACCATTAGCCTTAGTGAAGTAAAGCAGTCCCTAAAGGACAAATACCATAGTTGTCTCTGAAATGAGACACCCAACAATATGTGTGTGTGTATACTGCATATATATACTGTATAACAATATATATCTATATATAGATATATGTATATAGTTATATATGTTGTTATATATACTGTGTGTATATATATACATATATATATATGTGTGTGTGTGTACAGACACACACAGATGAACTACACAGGAGAAATTAGGATGCTGAGAAGTAAAGGTACTATGCAGTATGTGTCCCTACCTCGGAATAAAAGTAGCATTCCCAATAAAACTTATAAATACACCTCTAAAATACAATACTAGATTTTCTACCTCTGCCTATACTTGTCATGACATGATAACATTAAAATGTCAGAAAGTTAAACTTGTAACTTTTACTAAGGGAGTATACTACTGCATTAATGTGGCAGGAGGGGAAATTGGGGTGTGAGAAAAGGGGGAGGAAGGAAAACTAGAAAACTGAATGGTGGAAAACAATTTTAACCAATTAAAAAAAAACACGGGGGAAGAGATAGAGAGTAACATTCTAAGAAGTTTTCTTGTTGTTTTGTTTTGTTTTAATGTGAATGTGCGAGTATTTGGCCAGCTCCAAAGAAATCAGCTTAATATGGAAATCCAAAGGGATAATTTCCACATAGTGAGTACTGCTGACCTCCACAAGGCAGCAGTCTCTCTTACAGGACGAATGTGTTGCTCACAAGGGACAGACAAATTATTTTCTATGGAAAGGTTTCCCAGTGTCTTTTTTGAAGTATGAGGGGAGAGGAGAGAGGCAATTAGGATCACCAAAAGACGCATCACTGTTACCTGCGTGCCATGGAGACCCAATGTCACTGACAAATAGCAGAAAATCTTCTTTTCGACACCTTTTCTGTTCAGACCCTGGAGATATCGGCTGGGAAAGTCAGGATGGAGAAACACAAAGCCCACAAGATGGACTCTGATCACCACTATGGCACGTTGTGTATCTACCAGTCTCTGATACCTTCTCTGGTTCTGTATTCGCAACCATAGTAACGGCAACCGGAAGTTCCTTTGAAACCGGAAGTGTAGGATAGATTGGGGGCAGGAATGGAACTACACGAGGATTGGTGGGATCTAGGTCTGCGTGTGAGAGACGAATTAGATCGGTGTCAAACTAGGGGTCATCCTGGAGATACCCTGAATCTGTAGAGATAAAAGGATTCCCTCTTACAAGCTTGCTTCCCTTAACTGTTTAACATGCTACGAACGCAATAACAATGATTTATCTGCCTGTACCATAGTAACTTGCAATATCATAATATTTGTTTCTGCAGCAGCAAAAACAAAGTGATAAACTGTGTTTTCAGAGTTTCTGGTAAAACTCTACAAAACTGACTGTGTGTGTGATTGTATTTAACAATACTAACTTTCCATGTATTTTCTCTGAACAATCTATGTGTGGACTGCATTCCTTTTCTATGGAGTAAGCTTATACTTTCCATTCTCTATGGAGTTTTTGTTGTGCCTTACTTATCAATAAAGTCAGAATGTTACTCTTTCCACAAAGACTTTTCCCCCAAAAAGTCATCCCAAATGATTTTCAAAGTTGTTAGAATCTATGCAAGCAAGGACTCATTCATTCTAAAAAGCATGAGAAATAATTTCTTGCATTAAACTAGGGGGAAGTAAGAGCACACTGCTCTTGGCAATACCTGAAATTAATCATCCACAACCAATGAAAATGGAACAAAATGGAAGGCGCAGTTTTCCAGTCAGAGGTGTGCGGGAAGCATGAGTGTAGCCAGGCGCATGCGCAAATAACTGACCACTCTACTCCAGGGGCATGCGCAGTGATTGTGGCGCCTGGAAGATTTCCGGGTTGTGTCAGGGCGAAGCGGAGGTACTTAGGCTATGAGCATGTTTATTGTGGCTGTGCTTTGAAAGGATCTTGTGGTGAGGTGCTTCTGCTGTGTACGGAGTGACACCACGAGCTACCATGTACCCTTAGAGCAGAATTGTATGTTTCAGTGAAACTTATCTCGCTGTGTAGGTTGAACAAATGCAGACCTTCCTTTTAGTCCAGATGGTCTTGTTTTAGATCCAAAATCATCAGGGTTTCAAGAACCCCACTGATCACTTACTTGCAGGTAAAACAAACAAACCAAAAAATGTTTAACAGCAACACTCCCACCTCACACCCTCATCCACTCAAAGACGCCAAATAACAAATGGAATTTTCCATCATCCCCACATTGAACTCTTAGTTTCACTTAGGACACTTATGCCATTCAAAGCACCTCCGCTTCGCCCAGACACAACCCGGAAATCTTCCAGGCGCCACATCACTGCGCATGCCCCTGGAGTAGAGTTGTCAGTTATTTGCGCATGCGCCTGGCTATGCTCATGCTTCCCTCACACCACTGACTGGAAAGCTACGCCTGCCATTTTGTTCTATCTTCATTCTTTCTGAGCACGTAAGAAGCGACACTTGGTTTCCGTATCCACTTTCTTAGAATTTGAAGTGTGAGTGTGAGGAGGAGGAAGGAGGATTGGGTGTGGAATGTTATGATGCTGTGAGGGATAGGAGAGGTCCCCTTCTCCTCAGGGGGGCGCAGTGCCAGGCTACTTGTGGTGTCCTTGGGACTAGGGAGGATCCGGTGGGGTGTCAGTGATGGTGGGGTGAGGCCTGGGGAAGGTGCTGGGGGCGCACGTTTGTCCCAGGGGGCTCTGGCAACGGTTCCCAGAGCAGATTCTCATCAATTAGGCAGATTCACAGAGCAGAGCATGTGTGTTAGGGCGATGAGCACAAACCCTGGGAACAAAGTTCGATGGAGGTGGGGGTGCTGTGGGGTGGGACACTCAACAGGCACAGGCAGTGAAGTAGAGTGAGAGGAATCATACTCAGTCCATTGCGACTTCTCATCTCTGCAGTGGGGATTAAGGAGAACAGTAACAGATTTTGAAGGGTTTATTGAGGGATGCCATACCTTCAGAGTATGTTTATTTCAGAGGGAGTTGGACCTAGTACATGGACAAGCAGAGTGCAAAGTGGGGATTCCATTCGCTAGCAGTATTTTCCTACAAACCTCTGTGATGTAGAAACTGGTTTTCCAACCAAACCTCATCGTACGTTCCTGGTGTCATTTGCGACATGCGTTAAAAGGCGATTTCTATGCCTGTTGGCTGTGAACTAGCAAATGTTTAGTTAGTTTGACAGGGAATTAAGCATGACAAAATTACTCTGTGAAAATTTTCCAAAAATGTCTTAAGGTTTTAAGGGTGAATTCTGGTCTGTACCTAATATGTAATTACATGAGTGTATAAATCAAACTATTTTCAATTCACAATATTCTCTTTTAAGAGTGAAGCATGAGTGAGTATTTGAAAAGGAACGTGAGGTCTAGAAAAGCACAGAAGCAACAGGACTATGTGCAAGACTTCGAACGCCTCTTTGTGAGTGTTTCTACCTTTCTTGTTTCTACTTCAACAAACTGTTTATTCCATAATGCCTTTGGATTAGAATGTGCAGAATGGTCAAGTCTTCCATGTGCTGGAATGATATTGTAATCAACTCAAGGAAACATTGGTTGTGGATAATTAACTTCAGGTATTGCCAAGAGCAGGAAGCTCTTACTTCCCCCTAGTTTAATGCAAGAAATTCCTTCTCATGCTTTTTAGGATGGACATGAGTCCTTGCTTGCATAGATTCTAACAGCTTTGAAAATCTTTCAGGATGACCTTTTGGGGGAAGTGTTTGTGGAAAGAGTGATATTTTGACTTTATTGATAAGTAAGGAACAATGAAAACTCCATAGAGAATGGAAAGTATAAGCTTACTCCACAGAAAAAGAATAAAGTCCACACATAGTTTGTCAAAGCAAAATATATGGAAACCTTCCATTCATAAATATATTTTCACGTTTGTGCAAAATTAAGAGTGTATTTTACCAAATTCAATGAAGTTTTAATTAATCTATTTATCACTTTGGAATAACTGACTTTAGTCTTAAACGCAGTTAGGTGTCCACACAGAATAAAATGTGTAATGTAAACATGCATTTTTTTTCAATTATGCCTTTGCACTGTCACCACTGTAGGACAAGGATTGCTATAAAGAAAAATGTCCAAAACAGGACCCGCCATCTGAATGTTTGGATCTTCTAAGTGCTGAGCTGCTTGATATAACAGAAGTAATGGATGTCCCAGGTGAAAGGGGATTTCACCAAAATGCTTATGGGTGATGGAGATGTACTACTGCCTGTTGTATTACGATGTTGTGCTAATAGTCTAGTGATAACTGGGACTCAGGGCCGAGGATGGGTTAAATATTGAGCAATCCCACTGGAAGCAGGAACCCTGTGCTGTAAAACATCAGGCTGAGGCACATTCTGCAAACCTCTGTGATGTGGAAACTGGTTTTGCAACCAAGCCTCATCGTACGTTCCTGGAGTCACTTCTCAGATGCATTAAATGGTGATTTCTAGACCTGTTTGTTGGTTTGATTGCAAATTGTGCATTAGGTCATTGCTCTGTGAACTTTTATCAAAGATGTCTTCAGGTTTTACGGGTGTGATTCTGTTCTGCGTGGCTCATCGGTAGCTGCATGGGTGCATAAATCGTATTATCAATTCACACTGTTCTAACTTAAGGGCGACGCATGACTGAGTACAGGAAAGCAAAGACAGCACGTAGAACAAGACAGATGGAAGAGGATTACGCCCTAGAGTATCAACACCTCTTTGTGAGTGTTTCCACCTTTCTTATTTCTACTTCAACAAAGTAATTATTCCATAGTAACTTTGGATTACAATGCACAGAATGGTCGTCTTCCGTGTGTTGGCATGGCATTGTTACCACGTCAAGGAAGCATTGCTTTTAAGAAGATTGTTTTGTAATATTGCCAAGCTCAGTGTGCTCTTACGTTCTCCTGGTTAACCCCAGATATTCTTTCTCATGCTTTTAATACTGCATTTGAGTGCATGCCTGCATAGATTGAAATAACCTTGGAAATCTTTCAGGATAACTTTCGTATATAGGAAAGAATTTGTGAGAAGAGAAAATGTTTTACTTAGTTTTGATAAGTAAGGAAATAATGAAAATTCCATATTAATTTAATATAAACTATGTGCTTTCTTTAAAGAAAAGAAATAAAATCCACGCATGCTTTGTCCAGGAAAAATACATAGAAAGCTTACATTTTGAAATATATTCAGGCATGCATTTACATGTTTGTGCAAAAATTTAAGCGTTACTTTTAATATATGTTCCATGGAATTACTAACAAATCAGTTATATACCACTTTGATATTTACTGACTTGATTCTCAACCGTGGTTAAGTTTCCACGCACTGACTTAAACGTGTGTTCTTAAATGCATTTGCACTGTCACCACTGTAGGACAAGAATTACCGCAAGCAGAAATGCTCAAAAAAGGACCCGCCATCTGAGTGTTTGGATCTTCTGAGTACTCAGCTGCTTGAGAGAACAGAAGTAATGGATGTTCCAGGTGAAAGGAGATTTCATGAAAAAGCTTATGGGTGCTGGAAATGTACTGCTGCCTGGCATACTACACTGTTGCTTGAGTAGTCCATTGATAAGAGGGATGCAGGGCCGAGGATGCGATAAGCGTCAAGTAAGCCTCTGTGCATCAGGTGCACTCTGCTGTATAAAACATCAGGCCGAGGCGCTTAGCAAGTGGTGCCAATCACATCTCGTCACCGTTTCTCGTCTGTGCCGTGAGCTGGGATGGAGTAACCACAGACAGTATGGGAAGTTCTGAGGGAGGCTCTGCCCTCCAGAATAAGTGTATTTTTGGGTGAATTTAATGTAGTTTCTCGATTTAAGAGGTGTGGACTCTGGATTCAGATTCCTAGCAGTGTTTTCCTACAGGCCTGCATTTTGGGGACTCTGGCTTTGGAATCAAACCCGATAGGAAATGTTTGATTATGTTCACCCTGTCCTTTACAGTGATTTCTATGCTTCTCCATGTTGTAGTCAAATGTGTAGTTTTTTTGATTGGCAAGTGCACATAATTTAATCTCTGTATGACTTGTTTTGAAGAAGGTCTGAAGCTTTTAAAACACCAATCATTTTCTGTGGTTTTGCTCACATGTAGCTACTTTCTCAGAAGACTCTTTCAAGTCACTGTTTTCTAATTTCAGTTAAAACTATGAGTGGGTGTTCAAAGCAAGAATTGAAGTCTGGGGACAAACAAAAGGTGCAGATGCCTCTCGAAGAGGCTGACTGTGTGATTGTGAGTATTTCAACCTTCTTTCTTCTACTTTCAAAATTTATTTTCCATAATATTTTGGAATTAGAATACAGGCACTGATTAATTGTTGTGTGATAATAGAAACTACTGATACCCACTGAAGCAGTGCTAGTGGAATGTTATTACCTGGAGTTGCCAAAATCATCATGCTCTCATCTTATATAGATCACACACACACACACACACACACGTGCGCGCACATATGTATACTAAATCTATGCTAAATACACATATATGTAATAACTGTTTCATGGGAAGATTATCAGTTTTATTATTACGGGTTGATAGGAAATACAAGGATTTCATGGAAAAAAATGTAATTAAAGTATACATTTGTTCTGTTGAACAAAAAAGAGATCCAAGCGTAATTTGTTTGTAAGTAATTCATGGAGGTGTTTGCATTTTGAAATGCACCCATGCATGCATTTTTACATTGCTGGGACAGTATAAACCTACATTTTATTTCCATGTTCCACGGAATTTTGAAGTAATCTGATAGGTATCAGTTGGAAAATCCCTTTATGTTATTTATAGTGAAATTCACACCCATAGATGTGTATGTGTGCCGTATGTACTTCTGCTATTAACTCTGTATTTACACACTCACCAATCTAGGTTCAGGAACACTTTGAAGAACAACCTCCGCAAGAGGAAACCGAATCTGAGTGTGAAGACAACACAAGTGCTCTGGAGCTTGAGAGCGATGAAGTCCTGGAGGTTCCAGGTGCAGGCACGGGGTGAAGAATGCTTACTGTGGTGTGGGTGCATTTGTGCCTCACAAATGGTGACATTCTGGTAACAGGAGGGAACAGCACACTGGAAAGGAGTATCGTACTTTTCTTGCTGTTTCCTGGAGGAAAGGACTGGGACAAGCATAGTGAAAAGTCTCCTATCTCTCCTTTTAATGAGAAAGCGTTCTTGACTGAGCAGTTGCCTGATTGCCATACACCAATGCTTTCCAAAGCTCCCATGTGGCTTGCTCGGTCTGTGTGTGTGTGTGTACACGTGTGGGCGCGTGCATGTGTGCATGTTCCTGCTTACTATTGTGTAAGATTGGCAAGTTGAAGCTTGTTAGTGTGACCTTTTGCTGACATCTCCTGTAATCCTGTAAGACTTTTTATGGTTTATTTTATTGTTATTGGAAACACAGAGCTACAGAGAGAAGGAGAGACAAAGAGAAAGATCTTCCATCCACTGGCTCAATCTCCAAGTGGCCGCAAAGGCTAGAGCTGAGCCTATCTGAAGCCAGGAGCCAGAAGCTAGGAGTTTCCTCCAGCTCTCCCAAGCAGGTGCAAGGACCCAAGGCAATGTGCCATCCTCCATTGCCCTCCCCTGCCACAAGCAGGGAGCTGGATGGGAAGTATAGCAGCCAGGACACAACCTGGCGCCTACATGGGATCCTGCGGCATGGAAGGCGAGGATTCAGCCCCCAGGCCATTGCTCCAGACCCAAAATTCTAAAATATTCGTTTTGCTTATCTTTAATTTTTGCTTTTATTTTATACCTGATTAGTGTACAGAAATTTAAGTGTAATGATATTCCCTCCTAACCTTCCTCCCTTCTCATTTGTATTTCTTTGTGTTATTTCTGTTTTTATTTAAAATGTTTTCAGTTATTTCATTTATAATATAATCAAGGCCTTTATGCTGCACCAAATAAAGTGTTCAGCAGGTAAAAACTAAACCTGCATGGTTTAGCAGGAGTATATGCAAGAGCTATAAATAGTGTTTGATTGGAAAGATGACCATTTCACCCAAACACAGTAATTTTTACAGGAATCACTATTAGACGAAGAGTGGTATAATATAGTTAAACACGGGTTTGACAATGTATCAAACAACATTTTAAAAAACTTGATTTCCAACATGTTGGATACACACAGGTATTTCATTTGGATTTTTTTTTTCTTTTTGATATTTTCCTTCAATTTTAGCTCCCAACTATCAGGGAGAACACAAAGTGTTTTCTTTATCCAGCTTACTCCACATTAGATGATGTCCACCCCTTGGATCTATTTCACTGCTGATAGTAGACTCTCAGGTTAGATACATATAGATAGATAGATATAGATAGATGATAGATAGATAGATAGATAGATATCTGAAAAATACCCAATTGTGCATGAATTCCCCATGTTCTTTATCCATTCACCCCATGCTGACACCTTGGTTGATTCCGTATTTTAGCTGTTATGAAAAGTGCTGCTGTAAATGTGGAGCAGCTGCTTCTTTGATCCAAAGTGTCTTTTCGGTGTATACACAGAAATGGGATTGCTGGATCATGTGGCAAACTGTTTTTACTTTTTGAAGCTATCTGCATGCTGCCTTCCACAGTGACTGCACTAATCTACACACCTAATAACAGCACTTCTCAATCTCCACATCCTGGCCAACATTTGTTACTGTTGGTCAGTTGGATTTTAACCTTTCTGAAAGAGGTGAGGTGACATCTCACTGTGGTTTTGATTTACATTTCCCTGATGGCTAGTGATGCTGCAAAATTTTCATATATTTGTTGGGCATTTATATTTCTTCTTTAGAGACCTGTATATTGAGGTCATTTGCCCATTTATTTCCTGAATTGGTTGTTTTGTTGTTGAGATTTCTGAGTAGCTGGAGTGTTCTGTATACTCATCCTTTGTGGGGCAAATAGCTTGTGAATATTTTTCCCATTCTCTTTGGTGTCTGCTCAGGTTGTTGATTGTTTCCTTACTGTGCCAAAGCTTCTGGTTGCATTTAATCCTATCTGTCCAAGTTTGCTGTTATCGCCTGTGCTTTGGGGGTCTGATCCAAGACCCCACTACATTATCACTACACCAACGTCTTGGAGTGTTTCCCTCATATTTTCTTCCAGCATCTCATAGTATCAGCTGTCAAACTTAGATCTTTGACCCACCTTGAGTTGATTTTTGTCTAGAGTGTGTGTTAAGGATCTGATTCCATTCTTCCACATATATACATGCTGCTTTGTCAGCACCACCTTTGGAAGAACTTATCCTAACTCCAGTGTATGTTCTGGGAAGTTTTGTGAAAACTCGGTTGGCTGTATGTATGCTGAGTAAATTCTGGGCTCTCTATGCTGTTCCATTGATCTATGTGTCAGTTTCTATGCCAGCATGTGCTGTTTAATTTGCATCACTTGTAGCATACTTTGAAATCAGGGATTGAAAACTGGTTTGCTTCTCCTCAGGACTGCTTTGGCTATCCTGGGTCATTTGTGATTCCACACTTATTTTAGTGCAATTTTTCTAATTCTGCAAAGAATGACATTGGTATTTTAATAGGCACAGCAATGAATCTGTGGATTGTCTTAGGGAGGTAGCATACACATTTAAATGACACTGATTCTTGCGATGTGTGAGATTAGAATATCTTCCCGTTTTTGTGTGTCCTTCCTGATTCCGTCCATCAGTGTCTTGTAATTACCACTGAGGAGATCTTCTACTTCTTTAGATAAGTTTACTCTTATATTTTATTTTGGTGGCAATTTTGATTTCTTTGTTTTCTCTTTTAGAGAAAATGAATTCTTTATACATTGCTGATGTATACTGCATTATTACTGCATTATTTTGTAAACTGCAGCTTTACTAAATCGGTTTGCTCAGTTCTGTCTGCCAACATGGATATTTTGTCTTCCTCTTGTCCAATTTTTTACCATTGATTTCATTCTCCTCTTCAGTTGCTCTTGCCAGTACTTTTAGTACTATGTTGAGTAGGACTGGTGAAAGTGGACGCGATCTGAGAGGAAATGCTTTCAAGATTTTCCCATTCAGTGTGATATTAGGTATGGGTTCGCATACATAATCTTTACAATCTTTACGCATGTCCCTTCTCATCTCTGGAGAGTTTTTATAATGAAAGTAGTTTGAACTTACGAAATGCTTTCTTCCAGTCTCTTGTGATGAATGTACTTTTTCCCTTCCTCAATATGTTTGTGCAACAATATTAACATTTACTGATTTGCCAAACAAATTTATTTAAAATTTTTGTTAATAGAAATGAAACATCATTGCACTACCTTCTGTTCCTCCTTCCCAGAATCGATCCATTATCTTTCCATCTTTCTTTCCTTCCTTCCTTACTTTCTTCCTTCTTTCCTTCCTTCTTTCTTTCTTTCCTTCCTACTTTCTTTCTTTTCTTCCTTCCTTTCTTTCTTCCTCCCTGCCTTCCTTCCCCCTCCATCATTCTTTTATTCCTACCCTTTCTTTCTTTCTCTTTTTCTTTCTTTCTTTCCTTCCTTCCCTCCTTTCATGTTTCTTTCCTTTTATCTTTCATTCCTTCCTTCTATCCTTCCTTCCTTTCTACCATCCTTCCTTTTTTCCTTCCTTCCTTCCTCCCAGTGCACACATACCACATTTTCTGTATCAAGTCATCGGTTTATGCCCATCTGGTTAGATGACATGGCTTTCCTATTGTGAACTGAACTGCAATAAACATGGGAGTATAAAATATCCTTCTTGTGGTGATTTAATTTCCCTTGGGTAAATCCCCAGGAGTGAACCAACTGACTCGTTTGGTAGAGTCATACTGTCCATACTGTGGCTCATAATGATTATACCAGTTTATTCCAAAGCAATGGTGTGTTAATGTATGTATGTTTTAGTCTACATCCCCGCAAGATTTTTTTTTTTTTTTTTTTGGTTTTGGGTGGGGATGATGTCCATTCTAACTGTGGTAAGTTGAAAATCTCATTTTAGTTTTTCTCTGTGTTTTGCTGTTTGCTAGTGATCTTGAATGTTTTTTAATATGTCTATTGTTTTGTTCATTGAATACTGGGCCAGGCTGAAACAAGGAGCCCAAATCTCCATCCAAGTCTCCCACATGAAGGGGAGTGGCTTAAGTTAAGGACTTGGGCAATCTTTGTCTGCCTTCTAAGGAGCATAGCAAGGAGGTAGATTTGAAATGGAGCATCTGGGATGCCGACAGGTGCTCATATATAATGCGAATATAGCAGGTGAGGGCTTAATGTGCTGTATCAGTGCCCCTTCTTGCTTCCCTAAGGGGATTTTGAACATGATATTGATGAACGTTTTATGCAACCTGATGTAGCACTTTCTTTTCTTTAGGATTTATTTATTCTTATTGGAAAGGCAAATCTACAAAGAGAAGCAGAGACAGAGAAAGATCTTCCATCTGCTTGTTCACTCCCCAAGTGGCTGCAACGGCTAGAGATGAGGCGATTTTAAGCCAGGAACTTCTTCCAGGTCTCCCATGCGGGTGCAGGGTCTCAAGGGTCCCAAGGCTTTGGGCTGTCCTCCACTGCTTTCCCAGGCCACAAGCAGGGAGCTGGATGGGAAGTGGAGCTGCTGGGATTAGAACCGGCACCCATATGGGATCCCAGCACATTCATGGCATGGATTTAACCACTAGGCCATCCCGCCAGGCCTGGTGTGGCACTTTCATGGCTTCTGACTAAACCTTATAACTGAGGTAAAAACTGCCTTGAACAGACCGCTGAAAGTCTCTGATAAATAAGTAACAGGGACATAGTTAACTGTCTGGGAGCAGCCTCAGGATGGATAGAATCTGTTTTGTCAGTGCTGGCTTTACTCGTTTTGGCCAACAGATATCTAACATAATTGGCCCACAAGCTTTTATTTCATGATGTGCCGAGAAAGAATATTATCCCTTCCTTTCTCATAGCTCATGTTTTACTTACTGTACGCTATCTTCTTGTTCAGGAACTGATGAGGACTCCGATGAAGAGGAACTGACTTTGTTGAGAGCAGCGGAAGAGCCTAGAGATATTCTTGACTACATTGATTAGACAGCCAGGCTCAGAGTCCATCAGCATACCAGAAACAGGTGCGTTATTCATTAAGGTGCCAATTATAGGGCTTCTGTTTTCACAGTATCATATTTGCAGTTATATAAAAGTAATATCACTGCTATTTCAATTGCAGACATCACGTAGGAGGATTTCTTGGAAGGTAGTTCCCTCCACAGTTGAACGTATCAGACTCTCAAAGCTAAACTGGAGGAAAACTATGTAAAGTCAAAAAAGGAAAGCTAGGGAAGATGCTAAGACAGTATATTATAAGGATTCACATCACAAAATGAAAACTGTTGAGATGATAAATCTGGTAGTTAGGATGATGGATAAACCATTCTACAATGGATATATATGTCAAAATACCGTGTGGTGTGTCACGTGTATGTGATTTCATTCTTTACAGTTTCCACGAAAGTGATGACAGCATTCCCTTGCTGTTGAGTTTTATCTCTTGGACCAGCATCGAATCATTGTCAGATATGTTTGCAAAGGCTCGATTGTCATACATCCTTAAAATATTTATAGTAATAAGTGCATTTGGATACCACCTTTGATGGTACTGATTTAAGACTCCTGTGGCAATTCAGTGCATTGTAAAATCACAAAGAGTTGTAAGCACACGAGGTAGCAGAATGAAAGAGTGATATATAGAATAATATAGCTGAGGGAAACATTGTTACACTTCTGCAGAGCCAAGGCAAAGCTGAGCTATGTATCACATTTACGAACCTTTGTTCACTTCCTTTAAGTCTCTAATTTGGAATAATGTTATAGATAAACCAGTATAAAGCTTTTAAATTTATCCTCTTAACTTTTTGTTATTTGTGGGGTTCATAGATAGCTGTATCATTGCAAGGTGGAATCTGTGTGTATGTGTGTGCGAGAGAGAGAAAGAGAGTGCACCTGCATGTGTGTGAGAGAGAACGAATGAGAGTGTGCTTTAATGTACATGATATCTCCGCGCTAATTGCATTAGAGGTAAGCATGTGCCAGTGTGTAACTGGAAGCCAGGAACTCCAACCTGGCCTACCACATGGGTGGCAGGGACCTGATCACTAGAGCCTCCACCTGCTGAGTCCCAAGCAAGTTCTCAGGAAACTGGATTACAGGAAGAGTAGCTAGGCCTGAGATAGGTACTGTAGTATGGGATGCCTGCATTACAGTTGGTAACTAAACCTGCCTTGCCAAACTCTGTCCCCTCTTTTTGGTTTTGTTCTCTACTGGAAACTGCTTTAAACATCTGGTTTGGGATTCTTTCTTCTCATCCCAAGGTTTCTGTTTCATCACCACACTAGAAGTTGTGTAATTAAATATATCCTTCATTTGTATAAAATCTACCTTCTGATTCTAGTCACAGGTTAATAGAATGCAACCCAAAAGTTCATTCTTAGCATTCCTGTTGCATTCCATCAAAGTTTTAGTGACTTTTATGAGCCACTTTTGTCAGCTAAACGAAAATCTGCTAAGGATTTAAGTTTTATTTTATGTTTATATCGTAGGTGAAGGGAAACGGCGAGAGGCTTAAAAGAAATAAAACCAAATTGAAGCTAAGTATGTTGACCTAGTCTGGAAATGCAACAGCTGTTCTCTCAATAAAGTTGTACACATTGCAGCAAATTAGACTTGAATATTTTCTTGCATGTATTACTGTATACCAGATGATCTTGAAAATTATAACTCTTTGTAAGCATTTTATTGTTTCAACTGTTTCATACAGCCAGCTATATTCTAGCTAGCCACAATCTGAAGATACTCATTCATTTGAAAAGTTTCCCTCTATTGGACTCTTATCACACACAGCTATTCTTGAATACTAAGTGGTTTTTGTCATTTTACACCTTGTATCATTTTTCTCTTTCCTGATATTTTAGTCACTTGTGCCATGTGAATATAAGCAATGGAAGATTTATCTTTGTCTTATTCTTCTCTAAAATTTAAAATGGCCCATATGATACCAGGTTCACCACAGTTTTTAAATGCACATTTATATGACCAAGGGATGTTTCATGTCAACACTCATAAGTGTAACATTTCCATCATGAATCCATACCGAAGTTCTAACACCATATGTCATGCCTATTCCGATGACCATAAGGCATTTTCTCACCCCTTTAATTACATCATATGTAGAATGCCATTGGTAAGGTTCTGCATTACACTACTGCATCTCTCCACTATTAAAGCAGAGATGTGTAAAAAGGACTCCATTAAGAATGTCTGCTGGGCCCGGCGCGATAGTGTGGTGGTTGAAGTCCTCGCCTTGCACATGCCAGGATCCCAGATGGGCACTGGTTCTAATCCCGGCTGCCCTGCTCCCTGCCTGTGGCCTGGGAAAGTCAAGGACACCCCAAAGCCTTGGGACCCTGCCCCCGCGTGGGAGACCCAAAGGAAATTCCAGGCTCCTGGCTTTGGATCGGCACAGCACCACCTGTTGTGGTCACTTGGGGAGTGAATTAGTGGACAGAAGATCTTCCTCTCTGTCTCTCCTCCTCTCTATGTATCCGCCTTTCCAATAAAAATAAATAAATCTTTGAAAAAAAAGAATATCTGCTAATCTTTTGTAAATGTCTTTATGCCTTGAAAGATTTGTTTCTTTCAAAACACAAATGAATAAAGTACTGACACCTCATGTTTGATGAATGGGTGCTCTGATAGCTGGCACTGCCCTCATCTAAGAGGGAAACAGTGAGTGAGAGGAGTCAACAAGAAGTCTGTGACCTACCGATCGTCAGATGTGGGCATGATGAGGCTGTTAAGATACAGGCATCACCCACAGAAGGAAACTAGGAGTCATTGCTTTTCCTTCTGCTCGTTTTCAACGATTTCTGTCAGTTTTATCAAGTGCAGTGTGAGCAGGCATGTCTTTTACTTATTGTGACTTTACACATTACAAATGTGAATGCTGTGCTGGCTTCCCATATTTTGATAAAAAATGTTTGAGAGCACATAAATAATACACATTTGCACAAAACCAGAAACGTTCTTGATTGGAGAATTTTGCTGCAGACCAGGCACATGCAATTGGGGGCTCATAGAACTAAAGTATAAACTTAACCAATGTCATTCCCAATATGAACCAATTTTAAAAGGTGGGGTCACGTGCGGTAGCCTAGCGGTTGAAGTCCTCGCCTTGCATGCACTGGGATCCCATATGAGCACTGGTTCTATTCACGGCTACCCTGCCTCCCATCCAGCTCCCTGCTTGTGGTCTGGGAAAGCAGTTGAAGACTACCCAAAGCCTTGGGCCCGTGCACCCGCATGGGAGACCTGGAGGAGGCTCCTGGCTCCTGGCTTCAGACTGGCTCAGCTCTGACCATTGCACCTGCTGGGGAGCGAATCAATGGACAAAAAATCTTCCTCTCTGTCTCTCTGCATCTCTGTATATTCTATTTTGCAATTTTAAAAAGGTGACAAAGTTCTGTGTCATCGGAATAGAGAAGCTTCAACTGTTTCAGTAAACTCAGCATGTATTCAGAGTAAAACCAGTCAACCAGAGCATGATGAAATCTACTTCTGTAGCAAAAAATGTGTCCATAAAACTGCAATAATTATGGTGGAATGTGGAGAATTTTCATTTCTGATCACAAGAAAGAGATTTTACTCTTACCAGTATCATTCATATTCTACGGGTGGTAATGTTTACTGTGATAAATAAAGACAAGATTCAAGGTATAAAGTGTCACCAATTTATTATTCAAAGAGAAGTATGTGTGATAGAAGACCAAAATGGAGAAACTTTTCAGAGGACTAAGTTTAGTTGGCAAGTTGATTAGGTAGGAATTGATGTCTAAGCAATTCTACGAACCGGCTGAAATGGTAAACTATAATAAAAGCTTTCAAATGGATACATTTCTCCAGATTATGTTAATAGAATAGAAAACATTCTATAAACTGTGCAGACCTAGTTTGCAGAAAACAGTAAGACCTTATTGAGAATGTCAGCGGCTACGTTTCCAGACTAGAACAGCACCTGCATGTTTTGTTTCAATCTCCCATAAATCTTCTTTGAAGCCTGGGGTTGTTGCCCTTCACCTGTGATAGAAAGAGAAAGTTAGGGCACATTGCTTAGCAGAACTTCGTTTAGGTGACTCAACAGAAAGCTCACTGCACACTTGAAGGCCTAAAGCTCTACCGCTAAGCATTACATCCGATTAATACATGACCAGAATGACTGTGTTTTAGAATTAACAATAGTTTACTCACATCATTCCATGAATAATGAAATAATCAAAAATAATAATGAATAGTAAGAATACTTTGCCATGAGAAAAATTAAACCATGTGCTTCTATTTAAATCAGCTGTCAATACAAAGCAAAACAGGAATGCACTGCATACTTCCACTCACTCGAAGCCTAAACACGTGCTCGCATTGCGTCAGGATGAGCCGCTGCCTGTGATGCTCGCATCCCCTACAAGAGTGCCTGGTAGAGCCTCGGCTGCTGCATTGCTGACCCAGCTTCCTGTTAATGTCCCCCAAGGAGTCCAAATGGGGAGAACACGATGGAATTCCTGTCTCCTGGATTCACCTGGCCCAGACCTAGGTGGCCATCTCACAGGTAGAGGGAACCAAAGAAAAACCATGCTCAGATGCTTCTTGTCCGTGCTGTCTCTCTGCCTCT
Source organism: Ochotona princeps (assembly GCF_030435755.1). NCBI lineage: Eukaryota > Metazoa > Chordata > Mammalia > Lagomorpha > Ochotonidae > Ochotona > Ochotona princeps. Next base: position 4,937,448 of record NC_080865.1, on the reverse strand, counting down.
CTCACGCTCTGCCTTTTCAGCATTGGAACAGATAAATCTCCAATGACCCCCAAACAACAAAAATGCTATGAAAAAACACGTGTGACTAGAATTATTTACTTCATGTGTTATATCACTCCCAGTACAGGCTTACAGAATGCGATTTCACTTTCCAAGGCAAAAACAGCAAACAAATAAACAAAAACACAAAATGGTCAGTATTATGCATGATTTGCTTATCTGATAGAGAATTTCAAAGTGTGTCCTTAAGCTGAGTTAGCCAATACGTCGGTTCCTTTATTATCAAAGAAACCCCTGCACATGTTTAAGACTGAGTTTGGCTATTAATGAATTGAATCCACACAAGAGCTGCAACCATTATCCTAACAGAGGATGTCAAAGTATAAACTATTATAAGTATTGATAGATTTGTGACAATTGTGTACAATGGCTCAATTAACTAATCCTCCTTCTACAAGCCGCAGCATCCCCTGTGGGTGCCAGTTTGTGTCAGGCTACTCCATTTCCCATCCAATTCCCTGCTTATGGTCTGGGAAGGCAGTGGAGGAAGGCGCAGCCTTGGGACCCTGCATCCTTGTGGAAGACCTGCAAGAAATTCTGGCTCTTGGCTTCAGATGAGCTCAGCTTTGGCCATCAGTCGCCATTTGGGGAGTAAACAGTGGGTGGAAGATCTTTGTCTATCTTTCCTTCTCTCCAAAAATCTGTCTCTCAAATATATACAGATATATCTTTACATTTTTTGTTGATTTAATAATAAATAGCCTTAATATTCTATGACACGCATATGTATAAATGCATGTGTAATGCATATATAATCTATACATACACATTACATGCATATACGCACATATATGCATACATATATAATTTGTGTGTTTGTACATTTGTATACATATTTATACATATTTATACATTTATATTTAAAATATATTTAAAATATATGTGATTTATATATAAAATATATAAAATATATGTGATTTATATTTGTACATATTTATACATATTTATACATTTATATTTTAAATACGTTTAAAATATATGTGATTTAGGTATAAAATATATGTGATTTATATGTAAAATATATTATGTTATCGTATATAATATGTATGTATTATATATATAAATCTTTTTTAAAATCTCTGACAATCACACCTCAACAAACCAATGTGAAAATCATTAGGCTTTATTCTTCTGAATTATACTCAAAAGCAACGAAAGGATTTCATCGTTTTTTTCAAGGTTCGTCATGAAAATTGTATACACTTAGTTTTCAGGCATATGCCTGTGGTAGAATGGCTAGTTTATACTAACAATCTGATGCATTATAGCAGTAGGTATCATTTTCCGTGACACTCTTATACTTTACTTAATTAACATCTTTCATGTATTTCATGTTGCAATCCCATATAGCTTCGGCCAACTTTGTCTCTGCCTCTGACACCATGAAACAGATGTTAGGAGTGGAAATGACCTTTCCAGGAATCTTCATACGTGGTGTCTGTCATGATAATAGCAGTAAGATTACTTCCATGTTAGCTGAAATGATCAAAACCATATAAAACAGAAACCTTGCAATTTTCTTCTTAATCAATGACACACCTGCTTCTGGAATTCGAACGGACTCTGAACCTGGCGTGCTAATCATATTTATCATCACGCTCATCTGCAGGTTCAACCTGTGCCTTCAGCAGAGTCTGTTCCATTTCATCGGGTTCCGCAGAAGGGCCTTCACAACAAAACGGTCAGCATTAATTAAAACACAAACAGCAAGTAGAAAAACAATAGTAATGGTTCTGTTTGTCTCACTACATTGAAGTGTGTAGGCTCATTATTTCAGTAGTCTAATGGCAGAAAGAAGAGGAGTGGGACTATGGAAACACTTCCCTCTCCCTTCCCAAAGCTGCTTGCAGATCACTTCAATTTCCCCGCTACTGTAACTATTACGCCGCATCACTGGTCTCTTGGGGGCAGTTTAACTTCAGTATGAGCTTTAGACATAGCCTATGTGTCTCCCTAGCATGAGGATGCCAACCATTACATTCTTTAATGACTGTCATAGACATTGTGTGTGGATGTCAGTGTGTGCGTGCACACACACACACACGCACATACACACACACACAAAGATATTGACCGAACAAATCATATGGAATTTTTGGGAGAAAGCCATGCAAATGCTCAATCAAGAAAAAGTCACCTTCCAATGACAGTGAAGTGTGGTGGACTTTTATTGTGTCCTAACCTTCCTCTCTGAAGGCTAAGGCAGGAAATATTTGAGGTTATGCTCCAGAGGGTTTTTTTCTTTTGTATTGTTTGGTTTTGTTTCCTCCCGTTGCCGGTATGGCATAACATGTGAGGCACAAATACACCTCAGCCACCTATAAGAATTCTTTTTCCTTTGCTTTTCACCTTCAACCTCCATGGGTTCTTCACACTCCGTCTCCATTGAACTTGCAATGTCAGCACATTCCGATGCCGGCCGCTCTTTTGGGATTCGTTGTTCCCTGCACTCTTGGACCTATGCGTGTGAGTGTGCAAATGCAGAGTTAGAATAGAACACGCAAAGACACATTTCTCTGTGTGTAAATCCAAACTTAATTAAGAATAAGGCATTTTACAACAGATAAATGCCAGATTACTTTAACATTTTCATACCAGATGGAAATAAAATACATGTTCTTGAAAGCCTTAAAAATGTATGCACAAATACATTGCAAAATACACACTTCCCATTAATTTGAATGAACAAAGAATATATGGATTTCAGTTCATCCCAGAGCAAACTTATCCTTTCATTACAATTTGCACAGTCTTTTTATACTTTTCATTCATGTCAACGTTTAATAACACTGGTGCACATCACACTAATCTCTCTTCCAATGAACGACGCCCTAGATGATTTTGGAATTTAGTAGTATCTATACTGGAATGGAATGTGAAATCCACTATTAAGAAGCATAAAGGAAGTCTTTGGGCAAAATCTGCCCAGTATAGCAGCAAATAGATCTAGGCAAAATGAGAATGTATTTCTCCACAACTAGTGTTTCCTTCACTGTCTTCCATTATTGTTTATGTCAGCACGGAAGGCTTCATCAAAATACCCATACTAATTTAAAAATGTTATAAAATGTCAATATTGGTAGCAGAAGACAAAAATGGACCAACTCACAACCACGTCTTCAACCTCTTGAGGACTCTCCTGGTCCCTTCGTCTTTTTCTAGATTTCACCTTTTTTTCCACGGGACCACTCATATTCCTCACTAAAAACAGAACATCACAATTGGAACAATGCATATGAGAAAATAGCCACTCCCAGGCCAAATTTTTGCTCCCTTTATACTGTGAAACACTTTTCCAAGAAAAAGTCAAAAGATGATTCTAAGATGCAGACTTTCTGGTGAGGTGACTGAGTCACTGGTCTGCATCATAAATACGCAGGCATAGAATTCATCTTCAAGCACATGTCAAATGAAATTAAGCATTTCTGAGTCCCCATTATGCAGGTATAGAAAACTACTGCTAGAGAATGCAACCTCAAATCCATACTTCCTTTGTCCCAAATTCCCCAATGAAAAACTTATGCTGAGGGGCAGAGCCTCCCTCCCTTATTTCTGTTTCTCTCTGTGGCCACTGGTTCACCTTCCAAGATGAGCATGCGATGCTGCGACAGAACACTGCTCACTTCCGTCACTGTGCACACCTAACTGGGCTGCACCAGAATCAGGGTGTAGGTTCGACCCCCCACTGTATCCTGTTCCCAGGGTTTGTGCTCATCGCCCTAACACACATGCTCTGCTCTGTGAATCTGCCTAATTGATGAGAATCTGCTCTGGGAACCGTTGCCAGAGCCCCCTGGGACAAACGTGCGCCCCCAGCACCTTCCCCAGGCCTCACCCCACCATCACTGACACCCCACCGGATCCTCCCTAGTCCCAAGGACACCACAAGTAGCCTGGCACTGCGCCCCCCTGAGGAGAAGGGGACCTCTCCTATCCCTCACAGCACCATAACATTCCACACCCAATCCTCCTTCCTCCTCCTCACACCCACACTTCAAATTCTAGGACAGTCAATGTGGAGAACCAACCAGGTGTCTGTATTTCATTTTGCACTGTTTTGATTTAAAGTGTCCTCTAGGTTGTAACTCATGCTTCCCAAGAATGCAGACCCTGGAAGGACATGTTGATTGATCAAGTGATGCGGTTCTTATCACCTGAAACCTGAATTGCATTCAAATGCCCACCGTGATAAATCAAAGCAGATAACCCCCTTTCTTTCTAGCTTTCCTTCCTTCCTCCTTCTTTGCTTCTTTCCTTTCTTTCTTCCTTCTTTCATCCCTCCCCCCCTCCTTGCCTCCTCCCTCCCTGCCTCCTAGCCTCCCTCTCTCCCATCCTCCCTTCTTACCTTTCTCTCTCTCTTCAATACAAATTTTTACAGAAATAGGGGTTCTGTGCTCCCCCTTCCCTTTCCCCCTCCCCATTTCTCCCTGCTACTCTTTATCCACATGTTATCATGAAAGTACACGCACCACAACACTGGGTCAATAGATACTGCAAGTCAACAACTGCACACATTAGCCACCACTCTAGTCACGGCCCTTTCTCCTATGTCTCAAAACACACAGATGGCAGGCCAAAATCTGGGCCCTGCTTGGCGTTGCTGTCTCTGACACATCCCAGCTTCCCAAAGCCTCCAGCAAGCTCTGCCCCACTGATACAACAACAGCCCTCACCCGGGCTGGGCCCTATCCACTTCTGCTGGAAAACCCTTCTCTGCCCAGATAATGGGTTCCCTGCCCTTTCAGCCATCTTCGATGCCTCCATGCCCATCCTTTTTTAAGGCAACATGTTTCCACCATTTTCCTGGAGAAACAAAGTCTCATGTAATACTGACTTTTAGCCTATGCTATAATCAAATGATAAGAATACTACGTCACAACGAACCTTTCTCCTCCAGTTTTTGCTGCATTTTTCTTACAGGTGCTTTAAAATATACTCTTTCATTTATGAAAATCAGTGAAATAAATTGAGAGAAAGAGAGCATCGGAGTCACTGAGAACGAGTGCTCGCATCTGCTAGGCCCCCTCCCAGGAGAGCAAAGATCTGTGCCAGGGCTCAGGTCAGCTCCGCGTCACAAGCCACAAGCTGGGACCACTATTCCTGTCTGCCAGGACCTTGAGGAAGCCCATCAACCTGCATTCTACTGCTTCTTCCGGGATCTGGATTGAAAGAAAGTTGAAGGCAGGGCTGATCCCTGAAACCGTTGAGGGCAGGCACTGCCACGGGAGTTTTGTGCCTCCTCATCACTTAAATAAGTGCTTGCACTTGTTACAGCTATGGATTGTGGAGTATTTCATTCGACCTCTGGGCACAGATGAGAACACATCCATGCAGCCATAATGGCAGTGAAGACCTGCGTTGTTTCTGCTATCACGGAATTAACCAGAGCTGGAATGGTCACCACCCTCTCTGAGGAATGAAAGTTTTTCGTTTGACGTGGAAGTGACTGAAAACAGCAGTGCTGTCACCTCAGGGAAGACCCACACGCCCTCCCGGTTAGGAAACTCCTTACCTGAGCGTCTTGGATCAGCAGTGAGACTGAAGTCAGCTCTCTGATGACAAGGAGGGAGCTTCTGAGGGATACCAAAACGCCGTATAAAGCCTTCTTTGTCATTTTTCTGCAGCAGTTTCCATGAGCCCATCTGGGGTTGGGCTTGTTCCATAGTCTTCAAGGAAGACTAGCTTTTCTCCTCCTAGTTGTTACATAATGATCACAATGTCCTTCGCAGCAATTCTATCTATTTCCAGTATTGCATGCTGTCTTAGCAATGGGAACACGTCGTTCAATATGTGACAAGGTGCAGCCTTGAATATGCTAACAAACACAAAAAACCTCATGGAAACGTTACATTGCTGTTTCCACCACACATACTTCAACTGCAAACTCAGAACACGCTGTGCTCTTAGTGGTGAGTGCTGGCACCAGTCCCATTCAACTTGGTGCATCTTGCCTGGGAATCAGGGCAAGGGAACCTGCATGAGTAAGGCTGGGGTGGGATATGTCCTTATGTTCCCATGTCAGGGAGTCTGGGAGTGAGGTTGCATCTCAGGGTTCTGTCTTTCACGGTGGATGGATCCCTGGTGGAGGAACTCCAGTCTGTCACAGGGACCCATACTTTGCTTTCTGAAACTTCCATGTCCCTGGAAGATGAGTCAGTCATCTCAACTCAAATCAGGGGGAGAGGATCTCACAATGCCCCATTGCCACCTTTGTTATATTGGAGGTGAAGTAAGTTTTCACAATTTCTGTTTGATACTGGTAGGAAAGAACCCTGTGACACACATGGGTACTGAGGTTTGTTAGAGGCCAGTCTGTTCTCTTCACCATAAGAACAATAGCTTAAGTTTCGTAGTCCCAGATTTCCTGTATTAACTTTAATTATAGTGTCCATTTAAAAATGTAATTTAACTGTATGCCCTAAGTATTTTCTGCTATAGTTTTAGAGCATTCATAGCTTTAGTAATATTTGGTTTTAGTAATATTTAGTAATAGTGGGTTAACTTGGTATGCGATCTAAGATGTGTATAAATAATCTTTTAAAATACATAGTTTTATTTAGAAAGGCAGCGTGACAGAGAAAGAGAAGCAAATATTGAGGTAGGGAAGGAGGAAGGAAGGGATGGAGCGAGATAAAGTGCAAAAGAAAGAACAAGGATGAGAATCTTTTTAAAAAAATTTATTTCATCATTCCATGATAGAATTCCATAGGCTATGGGATTTCCCTTGGCTTCTCCTCAAAACCTTGTCCCCATCACTGATTTTCCCCATATTATCACAATAATATGGTCCTCTTCAGTCAGTCATAAGTCCGTTATTATGGTATCTAAGTGTATGCTGACATTGTGGGCACAGACAATGGCAGAGTCCAGCATCCTATCATCAAGATACATTCAACAGTTTCATTGGGAGTCCATCTTTGATTTGTACGTAATGATGCAGACTGCACTGTATCTTCACATCTGTATGTGATAGTCTCTACTACACAGTACTATATATCCCCTTAAATGAAAGTTATAAAAGGAAATCAACAACAGAGAGAAAAATAGAAAATTCACAACTACATGCAGTTAAATAACATTATATTGGAGAACCAATGTGTCACTGAAGAAATGAAAAAGAAAATCAAAGATCTTCTTAGAGCAAATGATGTTATTCTGTAACCTATGAGTCAGGGAGAAAATCAATAAGAAAAAAAAATACTTTTTACATGAATGAAAATAAAAACCGGAGCCAGGAGCCAGGAGCTTTTTCCAGGTCTCCCACGCGGGTGCAGGGTCCCAAGGCTTTGGGCCGTCCTCCACTGCTTTCCCAGGCCACAAGCAGGGAGCTGGATGGGAAGTGGAGCAGCTGGGACACAAATTGGCACCTATGTACAAGGTGAGGAGTTACCTATTGAGCCATTGTACCAGGCCCATCACAAACCACTGCCCATGTGGGATCTTGGCACTTGCAAGGGGAGGGTTAGCCAATTGAGCCATCACAACAAGCCCAGTCAGAGGATTCTTAAATAGTCTGAGACATACAGTTCTTCTGGTTGCATTTTCCAGTTAACATATTCATGTGGTGGTATGGTAAAAGAGGAAGGAAAATGGTTTGTAGGCCTATGATGTTGTTTCAGTCTACACCTGTGCTGGACTAGACTATGGCCATTCCAATCAACGTGTCAGCATCAGTCTGCAGGTGACAGCAGGGATATCAGTCAGGCTCAAAGTTGAATAGCTTCCTTTCCCAAAGGCTAATAGACTCTGGTGAAACAGTGACTCCGGCTTTTGGTGAAACGTTTTTCCTTGAGGACAGATCTTGCTAAGAATAAAAGAACGCTCTGGGCACATTACCAATGGGCTTCTTGTCCTTGCAGTTTCTGGCATTACACTGGAGTTTTTCCAAAGGTCATCATAAGAATTTGGTATTGCTTCTGGAGGCAAAAAATCATGAAACTATGAGTCTCCCGAGGACTGGGCTCCAGTTGAATTCTTAACTCTCAGATTTATCCATAATGCACTTCTGACACTTCTTCAGCTATACTTCAGTTTATATGAATTCCTGTAGAATTTTTCTTTTGAGTTTCTCCACTAGCAAATATTGATTCTGTCTCAGCTAGTGTTGTTTCTCCATTGAGGCAGACAGCACTTTTCCCTGTAGTCTCAATTTCCTGCTGGATCTAAGAAGAGTTGTTGATTTTGAAGCTACACTTTGTTTTCTTCTGAAAGTTTCCTTTATTATTATTATTTTTTTAATTTGGGAGAGACAAAGAGAGTCTGGGATCTTTCTTCTTTGGGTTTTGGTTCACTCCCCGAATGCCCACAACAGCCAGATCCAGGTTGAATCAAAGCCAACAGTCAGGAACTCAATCTGGATCTCCCACGTGGCTGGCATCGACCGTCTACTTGAGTCGTTACTTCATACCCCACAGGTGAATAGTAGCAGAAACTTGGAATCAGAAGCAGAGCTAGGACTCAAACATAACCACTCCTATATGAAGTGTAGCATACAAAAGTGTGTCTTAACCACTGCTTCAAATGCCTGCCCTCAGTTCCTGTGAAAACTGGAATGATGAGATTCAGCTCTTTGTGTGCTGGAACAGAAACCAGAAGCCTCTAGTTTCATTATGTGTATCTTCATTAATTCCTTCCTTGATCTAGCTCTAAGTCTGTCTTTACTTTTGTGACATGGATGCTTACATAATTGATGTGAGGCCTTATTTTTAATATAAGAAGCTAGTGTTATAATATTTTCTTCTAGACACTGTTTTAGTTATAATCTCACACATTTTAAGTGGTGTTAATATTTAAATTAAAAATACTTTCTGATTCCCTCTTTTTACTTAGTCCATGATTTGCTGATTAATTATAATTGTTATTTAATTTCTAATTAATTAAAGTTTAGCATCTTCCCTATGCTCTTTCCTTCAACGTACCCTTTTACCTCTGTTTCTGACTACTCTTGAATTGAGTAGTTTATGTTTTCTTTACAGCTTCACCATTGGATGATTACTTACAACTTTTCTTTTTTTTTTTTTTTTTTTTTTTAAAGATTTATTCATTTTATTACAGCCAGATATACACAGAGGAGGAGAGACAGAGAGGAAGATCTTCCGTCCGATGATTCACTCCCCAAGTGAACCGCAACGGGCCGATGCGCGCCGATCCGATGCCGGGAACCTGGAACCTCTTCCGGGTCTCCCACGTGGGTGCAGTGTCCCAATGCATTGGGCCGTCCTCGACTGCTTTCCCAGGCCACAAGCAGGGAGCTGGATGGGAAGTGGAGCTGCCGGGATTAGAACCGGCGCCCATATGGGATCCCGGGGCTTTCAAGGCGAGGACTTTTAGCCGCTAGGCCACGCCGCCGGGCCCTACTTACAACTTTTCTTAAGACCAAGTGCAAGATCCACCATGAAAACTACGAACACTTTGAGTCAGATTGATTGAGTTTTGTAAAATCACTCTTGAAAAAGTCCCTCACTTTTATATTAAACAAACACCAAATAAAATGATATTTTATTGAAAAATGTATGCATCACTCTTCATAGCCATTTTCTATGAATTCTTTAAGTTCCCACCGGTGGCATTATCTCACTTACATGCAGAATCTAAAAACAATGACTTCACAGACGCACAGAGTAGATTCATGGTTGAGTATGCAGAAATTGGTATGATGGCTCAAGGGTATAAGAATGAGTAAGTTCTGGCTATCCCATAATAGCATTATGAATATAGTTACTATGAATAATGTAGGGTATAATTAAAATTGCTTAGAAATTGAATATTTTTCCAAAATTCAAAAAAAGTTGTGTGTGTGTCCGTGTTTATGTCAATTAGATTGGTTGTGGTAGCCTATTTTTTAAAGATTATTTATTTGAAAGACAAAGTTATAGACAGAGAGCTCTTACATTTACTAGGAACGGCTATTTTATTTTATTATTTTTCATGATACAGTTCCACATGCTCAAGGATTTCCCCTACCACCCTCTCCATGCCTCCTTCCCTCCGCTGATTTCCCATATAGTTATACAACAGTATAATCCTTCAATAACAGTCACAAGTTCATTATCCTATTTAAAAATATCCTGACAATGCAAGTATAGACAACAGTTGAAAGTCCAACATGTTATTGTCAGGATAACAGTTTCGTTGGGAGTCTATCTTTGTGAATAAAATAAATAAAATCTAATAATAAAAATAATAAAAATCTAATCTGCCTCAAACATTTATCATTTCTTTGTGGTGAAAATACGTGAAAGTCTTATCTTCTATCTATTTTGAAATATGCAATACAGTATTATGTTCTACAATAACCCTACTGTGAGGAATAGTACCAGAACTTCTCACTTCAAGATGAATATTTGTCTATTTCTGGCATGTTACATCTACAAATGCCCTCTAAGTTAAACCACGCTCCTGCAAATGCTATAATTTCATAATTTTTCTTTACTGAATTTCATCTCCATTTTGGTGTATATATAACATTTTCTTTATTCATTCATTTGTCAATGGGTACATAGGTAAAGTCCATTATGGTTATTGTGAATATTGTTGCAAATAACATGTGTGTTAAGATGTAATTTCTTTGAAAGAATATTTATTATAAAGGCAGAGTGAGAGAGAGTGGACAGGGAGAGTAGGGAAGAGAGAGAATGTCTTCCATCCTTCCATTCTCTGATTCATTCCCGAAAATGTCTGTAATAGTCAGAATAGAGTTGATTAGAGTCAGTCTGAAGTCAGAAGCCAGAAACTCCATTTGGGACTCCCATATTATTAGGAGTGGTCCAAACACTTAGGCCATCATCTGGATCATTAGCAGAAAGCTGGATTGGAAATGCGGCATCTGGGAATTGAACTAGCATTCCAACATGGGATGCTGGCAGTACAATCAGTGGCTTAATAAACTGTCAAAACACTGTCTCCCACGTGCATTTTCAGTAAACTGATTTTATTCTTTTTTGGAATATATGCCCATAGTAATATTGTTAGATCGTAAGTAAGATGTATCTTTAATTTTTGTATTTTTAATTTTAAAGGCTATTAAATAATTTCAAGTGAAAAACCTGGCAACGTATGTGAAATCCACATTTTCTTCAATAATGTAAACTCATAAAACTGATATGGAAAGAAAAATCAATAGACCCATATGCATTTATGAAATTAGATTTATTTATAAAATCGTCCCCAAAGATAAATAAAAGCCTAAATAATTTTATTGGAACTTCTGCCAAAAAGCTAAAGAATACACAAAAGTACAATAACATGTTCTTTCAGCAAACGGAGAACGATCACTTTTCAACTTGTTTTTGAGACCAACATAAACCTGATATGAAAACCTAGTGAGTAAGCAAAACTACAAAATGTTGTTCTAATTGACATAAATTTTAAAAATGCTTAACTAAATGTGTAGGAAATCAAATGTAGAATCAAGTAGATGCCTTCAGATTTTACTTGAGTTGGAATTTTTTTAATCTCTTTAATTTTGAAGCATAGATTTTGGGGGCTATGGTATTTTTAAATGACTGTTTTTTCTTTCAGTACTTTAAAAAGGTTATTGTCTCCTGGCTTGTAACATTTCTGTTGGGAGTTCTGTTGTTGATCTAACGAAAATTCTTTTATAAGTGATCTAATGTTTTCTGTTACTATTTTAAGTATTCTTTGTCTTAACATTTTGAACAGTTTTCCCTTCTTTTGCTCTGGAACACCAAGAAGCTGCGTGTTTTCTGACTCACCTCCTGGCTGGTTTCTCTGACAATCTGCATCCCCGCTGAATTTCTCATTCATATCATGTATTGCCTTTATACTTTTGTTGATTTGCATGGTCCGTATTTTCTTATATGTCACCAATTGCAGTGTTACTTTGCCGACCACCAGGGAAGGAACACATTAGTCATGTATGGAAAAGAATTGAGATGGCCTTTATTCCAGGGAACCACGGTCACGGGCTTCCCTTCCCTGTGCAGCAGAAAGACAGATGGAAGCAGGGAGCTACAGAGGAAGAGAAAAACCAGCAAGAGCCATGCATGGGAGTTTGAAACGCCCCTTGGTGTGGAAGCTGCAGCGGGGTGGCCTGAGCCCTTGTTTGGTGGGGAATGTTGGTTTGTGTCCGCCATCGGTGCAGCAGTGATCCTGTCACCTGAGGGGTGCGCCAGAATTCCACCGTCCCTTCCAGGTTGTAGCCTGAGGTCAGAGTGACACACAGGGCTGGAAGCAAGCTCCACTCCCTTCCGGTAACTGGAGCAACCATCATTCAGTAAAAACAATCTTTTTAAATTCTTTGTGAGGCTGGAGCTATTGTGCTGTTCTGGACATGTCTTAACATTTTTTTTTTCATTCTTTTCATAGCACTACATTGATGATGTAGCTGGGGATAATATGGTTCTATTTTCACAGTAAAAAAAAAAAACCCACATGTTCTGGTGCCATATCCTAGAGCATTGCTTGGATGCACTGTACCAATTTTGACCCAGGTGAATGTTTGAATGTTGTGTCTATAGGAGCTGTGGGATCAAATCACCATTTGAAATGTATCTCCCTTGTGTGAGGTGGCAGCTCTGAGATTATTGTATCCAGCTGTGGGTGTGGGATGTTCATCAGTTTCTCAAGGTCATGCAAGGGTGGATTCCGCTATGTGAACCCACACAGCTGCAGCGTAAATGTGGCAGAGAGACTTAGTGCCCGAGTACTGCAGAGGGGGAAAGCCCACACTAGTGTACCCAGATAGGGCACCTGTCAGTCTTTCAGGGTTGCAAGGATAAGCTCACAGGGCCTCAAGGGGCTGACTATGACTTTCCAGCCACTTCCTGGGGCTACGTATGCATAAGCAGCACCCTGGATCTGGCTTTCGATGCTCCAATGTGCCAAGATTTTGAGAATGGGGTATTTAACTTCTTGATGCAACAGGAAGCTAGGCATGGCTGCCCAAGTGTCTTTGATGGCGATGGGGTGAGTAGGTCTTGGAAGATCCAGCCACATTGGAAAATCTGTTCCTCTGCTAACTGTTGCTTCAAAGCATTGTGATCGAATGAGCAAAACTGTTTGCTTTCTTCTCTGGCATTCTGTGAGCAAGCAGTCAGTGATGTTATCATGGGTGCTCCCTGGGCCAAGCTTGCTTCCAGAGCAGCAGGTGGGTGGAGAACACCACCGTGTTTGCCCTTGGGGCCAGGGGTTGGTGGGAAGGGCCATTTACGCGCAACTAGGACAGCAGGAAGATGCCTCTGTTACAGAAAACAGGAAGATGTTTTTCCTTCCTTTTGTTTCTAACCGTCTGCAGGTGCAAACATTGAGCGTGCTACCCGGATTATCACAGGGTCTCCAGATGGCTCTGTACGGCAAGAAGCTGATGGGATGAAGGCAAAACATGGGATGGTCTCTTTCTTAGGGTCTATACAGAAATGTAACTTGCCAGATTGCAAATGTCCAAAAGGTGCTCTGACAGCAAATGTCTCAGGTATCTGTGGAATGAGTCGAACTTGTGCATTTTGTGCTAGGGGCTCCAACTTAAACTTTCCTTACCAGGCAAAGTCTTTCTTGGCTCAAGATTGATCTTGAGAGATGGAATGACAGATGCTGTGTCCTTAGTTCCTTTATAGGACTGTGATACGAGTTCTACAACCTCTAATCCTGTGTGCATTTTCCTGCCCCACTACTCGGTTAGGGAGTCTTCCTCCACACTGTGCTGAGCAAGTGCGAATGATACAGTTTCTTGGCCGTCTGGCTAACGTGATTCTAGACGCTTTATCCATGGGACGCTGCCTAATGCTGAGTTTCACAACGGTTTGCCTGATACAAGTGCCTGGACTGAATTGCTTCTCCCTCTCTCAGTGGGGGGTGGGGTGGAATCTGGCCAGGCTGTGCTGCTCGGAGTTTGAGGAGAGGTGACAAGGGCAGCTTCACTTTCTCCCTTCGTCAGTCTATGCTTTCTGGTTATTGCACTAAAGGCATGCACTGAGCTATCTCACTAGCTACCCCAGCTCCTGTCAAGGTTAGGCTGATATGGAATACGCTGATCACATGGATGTCTCTTTAGCGCTATGACAAGTGGAGGACCTTAGTCAGCTGCTGTCTTGCTTCATGAACTAAATGCATGGATTTTGTCAGTTATACCTGAAAAGAAAATATGCATGGTTCTAAGTAAAGTTCTACCGAGTAATTGAAAATAATCTAGAGGGATATGATAGTATTGGAACCTTGTCTTTTCTGTGTAACGTAAAGCAAGCCCTCTTCAGCAGCGATTGTTGACAGTTCATTCGCATTGCTATGAGCAGGATTTGTTTCCATGCCTCTTTCACGCAAACGCCCTTTACCTTGCTATCTGCTTTCCACAGTTTGTCCCTTTACACGTATAAATTGTAAAACAGACTCGTTAGTAGTATATTAAATACAGGTATGAAAAACTACACTAAAAGAATCCTAGCAGAACCTTGTTGTCTCTTTCAAGAAGCAGGAAATGTTTCCTGGCAACTCTTACAGAAACGTTCTATGTCCCACATTGTCCACTAGAGGGCAGTACTTCCTTACAGTTCTTGATTGCTGCAGCCTTGAAACACAGATTTCATTCTGAGCTCATCATTTTACTTCTTGGTGTAGAACACTTAGGAATGAAGTGCAGTATGTCGCAACATGTGGGTGAAAAAGAAAACATAAAATGGGCTCCATTTGAATCCCACTCTTCCCTAACTTCTAGTACCAGGATAGATCATGTTTCTCCGCCGTGATGATGTGTGACTTTTTCAAAGTGGTCATGACGTTCACACATAAAAGGCGGAACGCTGGATTTGAGACTATAGCTGAAAAACTGTATGATTGTAGGGCTTGGCAGCGTGGCCTAGTGGCTAAGGTCCTCACCTTGATCCCATATGGCTGCTGGTTCTAATCCCGGCAGCTCCACTTCCTGAACTCTATCTCTCTTCCTCTCAGTACATCTGACTTTGTAATAAAAATAAAATAAATCTTTAAAAAAAACCTATATGATTGTAAAATACAGGGGACAATAGAGAGGGAAGGGGAGAGGCCCTACACCTACAAAAGTATAAAATGAAAAATAAAGAATTAAAAAATTAAATTAAAATTAAATTACTTTGATCCCAAAAAAGAAAGCGGTTACGTTAAATAAAATGTGGAAAAGGTACACTGATATTTATTTTTAAAGTGTAATTGTTAAACCTGTCTGATTTTCCCAAGGTTTATGTTCTTTACACGTATTTTTTTTTTTATATAAAAATGCATCTTAGCCAATTCTATTTTATATATTTTTTAAAAAATCTGTTTTGCTTATTTCAGAAAGAGAGATCAGACAAGCGTCATGCCTTGTTTACTTTCCAAATATCTGAAATGGCTCAGCCTGGCTCAGGCTGAGGTCACAAGCCAGAGCTCCATCAGGCCCGATCACCTGGGCCGTCCCTGCTCCCACCATGGGCACACTAGCCGGAAGCTGGACTCAGGAGCAGAATCGGGAATTGAACCCAGGTACTCTATGTGGCTGCAGGTGTCCCAAGTACAGTGCTATTCAAAAAGCCAAACACCTTCCGTACTTTATATTCATTCATTCATTCGTTCATTTCTTCACAAGACAGAAAGAGTCAGAAAGCTTCTGTGCACTGATTCACTCACCGAGTCCTTGAGCTAGCCTGGTGCACAGCAGGGCTGGGAGCCGCGAACCCCAGCTCCCTCACAGGTAATTAGGTACACAGGTGCTTGGGCCACCTTCTTCGGCCTTCCCAACCACATTAGCAGGAAGCTAGACTGTAAGCAGAGCAGCTGGGACTCGAACTGACACTGCTCTAGGGAATATCGCACCGTGGAGTAACTATTTAGTCTCACCAATATGCAGGACAGCATTACCTCCCCACATAATGAAACTTCAACAACTTCTCTGAACCTCAGACTTTCAGAGGACTTGCAGATTCAATTTTCCAAATTGAACCCGAATTAAGGAAAGGTAACAACAGGAAACAAAAACCCACCAGTGTAAATTTCAAAGCAGTATTCCTACCAAAAGTGGTAAAGTGACATTTTCTCTTTTTGAAACTTTTGGCAGCATTTTTCAGTTTTTTAAATTTTCACTTTAATTTGAACAGATTCAATGTGATTTACAGATACAGTTCTAACAACATGACGGTATTCGCTTTCTCCCTCCCTCATCCTCCCCTCTCCTTTTCTCATTGTCTTTTTAATTTTTTTCCTTAGTTTTCGAGATAGCATATTTGAATGTACATTACATGAAGAAGGTTTACTACTTCACTGAATAAGAAGTTTAACAAGGGCCCGGTGCAGTAGCCTAGTGGCTAAAGTTCTCACTTTGCATGTGCCTAAAATCCATATGGGCGCCAGTTCATGTCCTGACTGTTCCACTTCCCATCCAGCTCCCTGCTTGTGGCCTGGGAAAGCAGTCGAGGACGGCCCAAAGCCTTGGGAACAAGCAGCTGTGTGGGAGACCCAGAAAAGGCTCCTGGCTCCTGGCTTTAGATCGGCTCAGTTATGGCCATTGCAACCGCTTGGGGAGTGAACCAGCAGATTGAAAATCTTTCTCTATGACTCTCCTTCTCTCTGTAAATCTGGCTTTCCAATAAAAGTAAACAAATCTTTAAAAAAAGAGAGAGAGGAGTTTAACAAGTGAATAGTGTAAAGACTGGTTTAGTGAGAATACCGACAATGGCTATAAACAGTTATTGAATTGAAAATTGATTATTATATCCATATAGAGTAAATGATTTTAAAGATTTACTTTTTTGTTTGAAAGTTGGAGTTACAGAGAAAGATAGAAGGAGCAAAGGAAGGAGGGAGAGAGGGAGAAATATCTTCCATCATCTGGCTCACTCCCCAAATGGCTGCTATGGTTCAGTCTTAAACCAGGAGCCAGGGGCTTCTGGATCTGCAACAAAGGTGTGGGGACCCAAGTGCCTGGGCTGTCCTCTGCTGCTTTCCCAGAAGCATTAGCAGGGAGCTGGATTGAAATGGAGCAGCTGGCGCATGAACCGGTGGCCATATGGATGCCGGTGTTGCAGGCTGTAGCTTTACCCACTCTCCCACAATACCAGTGACTAAACTTTATTTTGAAAATAAACAAGTTCAATGGGTGGGTGATGTGCTAAAATATGGAATCCCTGCATCTCATTATCAGAATGCTGACTTTAGTCTCAGCTACTCCACTTCCAAGTTAGGTATTTAAGTACTGGAATAGGCAGCAGGTAATAGCCCAAGGAAGCAGGTCCCTACCATCTATGTGGGAGACTCAAATGGAGTTCGACTCCTTTGCTTTGGCACAGTCCAGGCTGTTAGGACCATTCAGGAGAGTGAATCAGCGGATGAACATCTCTCCAGTCATTCTGCCTTTCAAATGAATCAATGAGTAAATGAGTAAATAGGAAACCCTATTCACTGTCAGAGAAGTCAGAGGAAGTCCGAGAGACGAACCATCACGACAGTCACAGAGCTGAACTGGATTTTGAATAGCCACACACTCACTTCTGCTGACACAAAGCTAAGTTACATTTATGCTTCACATTTAGGAACCAACTCATATTCTTTCATAAAGAACTCACTGGGGTACAAATTAACCTTTGTATGTGGGAAAATTTTGGTGAATTAGCCAATTTATCCTATGATACAGGACCGACGTAAGAAAATGGCAAGCGATTACTATTTGTAATGGAATAAAAGAAAAGAACATACCGGTACTGCATGTTCTAAGCCAAAGTTTAAACTTGCTCTAAGAGAACAGAAGTATATCAAGAGAAATTTTCTATGACCTTTAGTTTGCAATATATTTCTTCCACCAATGAAATCAATAGGGAACTAAGCTGAGCTTGGCGCAGTTTGTAGGGAAAGTCCTTGGGAAGAGGGAAAGCAGAGTTCTGTATGAGTTTCTGAGATCTGCTGAGCACAAGTGGTGCCCCCGAGGTAACACCATCATGCTGAATCGTAACTTCCAACCTCTGCCACGGTTAACGCATAAATAACTGTAGACTCTATGGGAAGGAGCGACATTATGTGGCCTCTACAGGGGGATTTTGTTCCAACAAAACCTTACCTTAAGGGGTAAACACGGTCCTAGTAAATGAGTGTAGGAAAAACAGTAGTCTTTCACGTTTTAAACCCTTGCGAGCATTTTCCTAAATGTCCCCGTGATGGAGAAAAGATCGCAATAGTTACACTGAGCCTTCATTAACAGATTCCTTTTCTTTTATCATGTGCCTGAAAGTAATTTCTCTGCTTGCTAGACCATTACCTGATCAAAGGCATATTTTGTGTAATTAGGAAACATACAGTGATGTTTTGGTTTTTATTTTCACTTCTTCCAAAAAATTTTTTTCTCATATTGACTTGTTCACTGACTCATAGGTCCTACAGTGGCATCATTCTCTTCAAGAAGGTTCCTGATTCTCCCTTTCAGTTCTTTACACACATTAATCATTCACTAGCCGTGCTATTTAACTTCATGGTGTTAGAAATTTCTATTTTTCTTCCTGTTGTTGAATTTATTTTATGGTTTTTTATTTAAGGAGGTGTACAGTAGCTGTGTAATGGAGACTATCCTATCCAGATGTGAAGATACAATGTAGTATGCATCTCCACTTCCAGACAAAGATGGACTTACAATGAAACTGTTCACTATGTCTTGACAATAGGATGCTGGACTCTCTGCCACTGTCCATGTCCACAATGATGGACATATGACTGTGTATGAAGAACTATACTATAGTAATAATATATAATATGTGAGTTATATATAATATAACTCATCATTTAGCTAGAGATTGTTCAAATAGCAATGCTCTTAAGTTCATTTTTGAAATAATATGCTTAATTCAGTGTGAAATACGAGTGGAAAAACAACAGCATCAAACTCTTAGGAAATATATGATTAAGTCTTCTGGTAGGTAAGTCAATTATGAGTACTTTGTTGTCTTTATTTCAGAAATTTGTTTTTGCAAAAGTACAGACACACAGATAGAGGTTATACATGCTTGTGACATGAGGAAAACAGTGATCCAGATATATTACATTCTGCTCCTTCTTGGGTAGATGCTCTTGTCTTGCAGAAATATGCTCAATGGTTCCATATCATACTTTTTTAAACATACAACTTACATTCATTGAAATTTAGATTATGAATGTTTGTAAATCCTGTTCAGGTAACAAATTTTGTAAATTATATCCTCTGGGAAAAAAGTGACAATTATCTACTTTCAAGATATATAATACAGAGGAAATCAGTATGTGGCGGTAGGGGACTTGGGGAGGGGTCAGGGCAATCCCTGAGTCCATGGAACTGCATTATTAAACAATACTACTACTAATAAAGGGAAACAAAAAACACGCAGCTCATGATAATGCGCATTATGACGATGTTGATTTCTTATTCAACAGCTATTTGAAATTTATAAAATGTAACTTATCATATATGGGTAAACATCTCAGGAAGTATTTGTGATTAAGTATATTTGTATGATATACATATTGCCTTTTTATTTACACACAGTGATTCTTACACCCAGAATGAACTGATGAATGAACTCAATGAGCAGTCTTCAACTATAAATCAGAATGTTACACCTGGTCCAGAGAGATACTAAGACAGAACCCAAGTTTCCGTGTGAAAGGTAAGGAGGCAAAATGCCTGCGCGTGGAGAGGGTGTGTGAGGAAGGCAGACATACATGACATACGAGCACCGCAAACACTGCCTGACACTTGGCAGGAAAAGTGAAGGTGGAGTTTGCAATTAACTGCACTTTCTTATTGTAATAAAAAGTGCCTTTTGCTTCATGGTTTGCTTAATGTGCTTAGAAAGCACTCTCGCTCGCTCGCTCCCTCTCCTCCACTCACCCCCTTCCTTTGCTGCTTTTCCCTTGATGAACAGACACAGGCCATGTAATAGGTTAAGTGCCTGTTATCTAAGCAAGAGATGTGATTTGTGCCTTGCATTCACAATCTAGAGACTCAAAGTAATCACTTAATGTGATTAGCAGAACAACAGATAAATTCATGGCTCATCTCAGTTGTGTGGGGCTGTGTTTGGACAGGAAACTGCTAATATCTGGGAAACCCTGCACCCTCTTCTACCAGATCCCTCAACTAAGGTCCTAACATTTATTTCATTATATTCCTCACCAAACTGATCTGTGGGCTTCCATTCCCAAGCCCTGAGGGAATTTTATAATGTCCTTTTATTAAGATATATCTTTTTAATTAGAAATAAGGTCCTTTTTAGGGTAAGCATAGAGATGGTTGGAGGGGAGGGTGGCTAACAATCTGCTACAATGCCAAAAAAGGAGAATGCTTCCATGGTGAATGCAAAATTTGGAATGTCTAGCCTTTACACTACCAGAAACAGAAACAACCATGATAACATTGTATGTTGTGTAGAAGTCTTTTATCTGTTAGCTGATACTTTGCAGATCTTTTGGAAGAGTTTGCCTTTAACAAATCCATAAAGCATAGTTAACAAACACCAGTTTGCATGACACATGCTGAAATAAGGAAGCTGACTGTATTACTAGCCCTAACATAATTGATGTGACTATGGAAAAATCTATTATCTTCTCAATTCAGCTATGCTTTAGGAATATAACATACAAGCATTATTTTCAATCATAATTTATATATCCTCTCCTTGCTAAATGGGATACATAATGTTACTGGAAAAACAGAAAAGGATAGTAGGAAAAAGCTGAAAAGAATATCAGAATCTTTATTCGAAGCAAAGTGCTAGGAAAACACTACCCCATGAAGAAGTAGGGAAGTAATGTGTCCAACTGGAGACATGCTTCAGGGAAAACAGCTTGGGCTTGTTTTTTTCTCACAGTCGTGACCATAGGGAGGTATCTGAACTGATGAAGAGGTGTCTTGAATGAGAATCATCAAGTGATTATCTCATCCTATAGCTGGAGTACAGTCTGTAACCCAGCACTCCCGAGGTCTGGGCAGAGAAGTAGCATGTAAGTCCCTTCATCTTGGTTGTCTTGGCAACTCCAAGATTGCTTTGCATAGCCAGGCCATCTAGTCCGTGTACACCGGGAACTGGGACATGGGATGCAGGAAGTGAACACCCTCCTCTCCTCCTTCAAGGTCTTGGATATAGCATGCATGTTTGTGTTTATGCGAGATCATGAAATTGTGGCATGCACCAAGTAATAACATTTCACATGAGAATTCTTTGTTACTAACAAAGCAAATTCATACTCAATTTGATACTTACTTTGTGCAGAGATCTTAATACCTGTTTAAGATACTGTCACATTCTGAATTCTGTTAAAGAATTATTGCCTGTTAAATCCTCCACTAATAAATCCTGGAATGAGTGTATAAAAAAATGGAAGAGTATCGTCTAATTTCCACTTCGTTTGGCTGATCCTGTAGGAGGAACAGATACAGGTCTGTGATAATGCACGTGGTGGGGAGTCAGATGTCTGTCCAAGGACACTCTTTGCCCTACTGACAGGCGTTACGAGTGATACTTGTAATGCCAGTGTAGCTGCCACAAAGCACAATGACTTCTAACCGTATCAATTGGGCATACTTTACATTTCTACTCCATGAAATAATCAGGTATCATGTTAAAGATGGCACGGAACTGCCTCAGTATGTCTTCCAAATTGCTGATTATTACTTATAACTTTTTAAGGTTATATCACAGATCTTATCGTGTTCACTACAGACGGCTAGAAAGTGCGATAAGATAAAATTTATAGGTGCAATTTTTAGATTTGCCATCGTATTATCATATATTAAGGCAAACACATGATATCTGACCTTTCGGGATTGACTCATTTCCCTTAGTATAATGGTTAATTATATAAATACTTAATGTTTATCATGAATTATCTAGTTAGCTAATGACATTAGTCTTCTAAAATTTGTGTACATATTTGATCCAGTTATTTGGAATATTTAGATGAAAAGGCAGTTTTCAAACCATATTCATTAACCTTAATTAAAGATAGCCAAAAATATTGAGAGCAAAATTATAGTCTTAAAAGCCTGCACTGGGCCCGGCAGCGTGGCCTAGTGGCTAGGGTCCTCGCCTTTAACGCCCCGGGATCCCATATGGGCCGCCGGTTCTAATCCCGGAAGCTCCACTTCCCATCCAGCTCCCTGCTTGTGGCCTGGGAAAGCAGTCGAGGACGGCCCAATGCATTGGGACACTGCACCCGCGTGGGAGACCCGGGGGAGGTGCCAGGTTCCCGGCTTTGGATCGACGCAGTGCCAGCCGTTGCGGCTCACTTGGGGAGTGAATCATCGGATGGAAGATCTTCCTCTCTGTCTCTCCTCCTCTCTGTATATCTATCTGACTTTGTAATAAGAAATAAATAAATCTTAAAAAAAAAGATTCTCAAATTTAAAAAAAAAGCTTGCATTGTGTTTGTATTATTTTTAAATACATACAATATTGAAAACAAAGCAGATAGTAAATTATCAGGTCATCCAATGCAAAAAAATAATCAAAAGACAGCAACTAAATAATAATAGAAATGTAACACGTTCACTAAAAAGCAAGTATAATAGAAAAATTAAAAATAGTGGAACTAATAAACTAGATTGCTATTTAAATATATACGAATGGAAGATGCATTATTTACATTATTTAAAAGAACTTTTAAAAAGAAAAATTTAAAAAGAAAGAGAAGAGGACATTAAAAAATGGAGAAACCCAACGTGTTCCTGGATTGGCAAGATCAACAGCATCAAAATGTCCACATTAGCAAAAGTAACTTATAGAGTCAGGGTGAGCCCAATCAAATCTCAGAAATAGAAAAGATGATAAAAAAATTGCATCTGGAAACACAAGAAACCATGAACAGCCAAAGCTGTCCTGAGGAATAAAAATCAAGCAGGAGTCACAATTCCAGACCTCAAAACACTACAGAGCAGTATTTTTTATTTTTTATTTTTCCAGTAAAAATAAATAAATCTTTTTTTAAAAGATAAAAACCACTATGGGCTCAGCAGCGTGGCCTGGTGGCTAAGGTCCTCGCCTTGATCCCATATGGCCGCTGGTTCTAATCCCGGCAGCTCCACTTCCTCTCTATCTCTCCTCCTCTCAGTATATCTGACTTTGTAATAAAAATAAAATAATAATAAAAAAAAGATAAAAACCAGTAACAGCATGCTGTCTTTGTTTTGAGATTTTGGCTGTTGAAATTCTTTCAAGAAAATCTTATAATATTCTCTGAAGGGATTTTGTGTCCTTTTATTCTATTTACATTATCACTTCTCAAGTTATAGTCTCATTGAACTCCCAGCAATTTGATGCTGTAGACAATTCTATTTTTTCAATTGGATATTTGTGCAACAATGAAGATATTGCTTGGGATTCACATATCCCACACTGACACGGATAGGAGAAAGCACGCTGTGTTAGATTAGACCTGGCCAGATAACGGAAAACCAAGGGCAGGGCAGGGCTCCTTTTTACTAACAGCATGAGAGCAGGCACTTAAGAGATACTTTGTAAAAATTAAACAGAAAACATAGCAAGCAAAAGTCTGGAAGCTGTAAACCAGCACAATAAAAAGAAAAATCTGTGATTATAAGCTGAAAAGACCAAGGCCATGAACAGCAAGATAAGTTGGCAATAACACGCTTGGGACCACGGACTAACCAGATGGAAGGAATGGAAGATAAGAAGGCAGGACTAGCTCACGGAGGAGTGAATGCTTTTCTTACTAGGTCCCGTGCAAACTTTCCAAACAAGCACAAAACTCCCAGATGACTTCCTTTTAATTATTTGTTTTCTTGCTGAGAAAAACCCCTCTCAACTACTTTTCCCATTTTCCTCTTCTGCGTTTTTCCCCCCCTCAAAAACCTTGTTTCATTCACAATCACTAAGAGCAAGCAAACCAGAGTGTCCGGGAGTTTTGATATCAGAATCCTGAAGTGTAAGACCCCACTCTGCTCCCTGCTACAGCGTCCTGTTAATGCAGATCCTGGGAGGCCGCCCATGACGGCTCTGTTGATTGGGCCTCCATCACCTGGGTGGGAGACCTGGGTTACCTATCTGGCTCCTGGCTCGGGTCTGGCCAAACACTGGCCATTACAGATATTTGGGGAATGAACCAGTGGATGGGAGAGCAATCTGTCTATTCTATCATGTAGAATCATCTTTCTCCCCTCGCCCCCACATCTACCTTTGAAATAAATATTTTAAAATAATAATTAAAAAAAATTGTGGGGCCCAGTGATTAAATCATCACCTTGCAAGCACCAGGATCCCACATGGGTGTCAGTTCCTTTCCCGGCAGTTCCACTTCCCATCCAGCTCCCTGCCTGTGGCCTGGGAAAGCAGTGGGGGATGGTCCAAAGCCTTGGGACCCTGCACCCACGTGGGAGATCCAGAAGAGCTCCTGGCTCCTGGCTTCAGATTGGCTCAGCTCCAGCCATTGTGGCCACTTGGGGAGTGAACCAGCGGGCAAAAGATCTTTGTTTCTTCTTCTCTCGGTTTATCTGACTTTCCAATTAAAATAAATAAATGTTTTTTAAAATTAAACAAATAAAATCATAAACATAAATAAAATAAAATTGCATTTTTTGATATTTTATGTTCTATGTGTTCAACCAAGTATTTAGAGTCAGAATTTTCTCTTCACCTATCATTCTAAATATTCTTATTATCTTTAATATTTATTTCTAGACTTTGTTTCTTTCATGTTTCTGTTATTTTAAATATTTTTTATCTTTTTTGAGGAGTTTTAACAAGCTCATGGGAAATATGTACTATGAAAATATCTGTGCATGGATTTCAAACATTTTTATAGCAGGCTTTATTTTATTCTATTTCCCATAACTCTTTTGAAATACATTGGATTTCCACTTCTCCTTTTATGTAATTGGATAGTTATACTCAGTGCAGTGTTGAATGGGACTGATGATAGTAAGATTCTTTATTCCAGATCAGAAAGAGAAATTTTCTAAATATTTTATATTGATACTGTACCTTTTTAGATATTCTTTCCTTTAAAAAAAAGATTTATTTATTTTTATTGCAAAGACAGATACACAGAGAGGAGGAGAGACAGAGAGGAAGATCTTCTGTCCAATGATTCACTCCCCAAGCAACTGCAATGGCCAGAGATGAGCTGATCCAAAGCCAGGAGCCAGGAACTTCTTCTGGGTCTCCCATGCAACTGGGAGATGGCTTTGGGCCGTCCTCGACTGCTTTCCCAGGCCACAAGCAGGGAGCTGGATGGGAAAGGGAGCAGCCGGGACCAGAACTGGCACCCATATGAAATCCTGGCGCATGCAAGGTGAGGCCTTTAGTCACTAGGCTACCGTGCTGGGCCCCTTTTTAGATACTATTTATTACAAAGAAATGTCATTTTTGTCTCCTATTCTTCAAGCAGGAGGAGAAAAAAAAAATAACATTCCCAAGGTTGAAATTTGAGTAGACCAAAGACGTGAAGTGTTGAGGATATTTGCTTTGAATAACCTTGTGCTACATTAAATAAATGTACTGTGTCTTTTTAGATGATTATAACTTAATTTCCTCCTGTTAATGTAGTGAATTACATTGATAAACTTCCTCATTTAAATCAAGCTTGTGTTTCTATTTTAAATACCATTTAATCATGACATTTTCATTCTTTTAGTAACCTGGGCCCTAATACATTGTTTAGGATTTTCGTGAGTGAAATCAGCCTGTTTATTTTTTGTGTTTTTCTTGTTTGGACTTTGGTGTTAAGGATATACTAGCCTTGTAACATATATTGAGATATAAAGAGTCTCCTTTTCCGTTCCCTACAACTGGTGCCTCTACATGCTGTAAGTAATACAAGATTGGGCTTTCCATTGTTTAGGTGCTTCTGGGTTACATCTTTGTTCTTTAGGATTAGGTCCTACTTGAAGAATAATCTTATATACTCATTACGTAAATGTTACGAATCCCTGCTTCCCGGCAAGATGCTTTTAATGATGCTGTCACGTCAAAACTACCTGCCTCTGTCCCTGTGCTAATATAATTCTTCCTTCAACATAAAAATTGAAAGCCAGTGCTTAATTAACTTGCCTAGATGATGTTTTATCTTCATCATATTAACACAAGCAGTTCTACTTATTGAACTCCTTAAAATTAAAATTTGAAGTATTAAACTGACACTCATTATGGATGTACAATCATTTTGCCACTCTGTTAGATCCTGTATGTGTACAAACCGATTTAATCCATTTAAAGAAAGTAAGTGAAGATTTCGCAGAATTTATATATTGACTTCAGTAAAATTTTGGGACTCAATTTCCCGATTCCCAGGACTTACAGTTTAGCAGAACTAAATGCTCTGAATGTGTCAAATACAGAAAAACTGATCATATGCATGTCGACCTTAGGATTAATTTGATAGTATTATACAACTAATAGTAATTCCATGTTTTATTTTGCTCAAAACGTTTTGTTGTTCTCACAAAGTATATGACAAACATCATGCTCCTAATTTGCACTTGTTTTTGCAACACTCTCATGTAAATGGAATATCCAGGTAGTTGTATATAATTCACTCTTTTTATAGCCAAATAATAGTCCATTGTCTGAGGGTACCACAGTTTGGGTACTCATTCACCCAGTGAAGGATATTTGGGCCATTTTCAGTCTTTAGCAATTTTAAATAAAGCTGTTACAGACATTTTTGTACCAAATATTTTTCTGTATATTAAAGTTTTATTTTCTAAATTATTCAATCTGAGAACACCTGACCTATTACCTGTATTAAGCCTATAAACCCACAAATATGTGCTTTCACATTTTGTTCCTTGAGAAACTAGTTGCATAATTTCAGTGGGAAAAAAAAAACTTTTGCAAACTTGAGTTGGTTTCTTCTGGATTTTTCCGTATTCGTCCTTTACTTTGTTAAATTTCCTGTATATTCTTTCACTGTAGTAAACCTGAACTATGTGCATAAACATATGTTGGCGTCTGTGATCTCTTCTTGGTAACTTGAAACGATCCCTGACACAGTAGTAGCAGAAATGAAATTCTCCAATGCCTGCCACACTAAAATACATCAAGGGCATTGTTTGGGTAAAGAAAGGATAAATTGTTGGGAAATGATGAACCTCTAATCCCTGTATCGCTCTGAAGTTACCTAGGGCATGAAACACTAGATAAGCTGCTAGTCTGAGAGGTAAAGTCACTTGATGGAATTTTCCAATGAAGCATGCAGCCCCAGCAGAGTTGATTCACTAGATCTTTCCTGCCATTAGCCATGATGGGTAAAACTAGAGGTGAAAAAAGTATGGCTTGGTGATGCTGCTTTTGCCTCCTGTTCTTCAAGCAGGAGGAAAAAAATAAATAACATTCCCAAAGCTGAAATTTGAGCAGAAACAAAGTTAAATGTTGTTATTCTTTTCTTAAGTAGTAGAGAAAAAAAAATAAATCAGATGCCTGGGCTAGAGCAAAGCTTTGCGAAATCAGAGGGAAAGAAAGAGAAACACTCCGGTCTTCTTGCTGCTGCTGCTGCTGCTGCTCTCTGCACTGACATTCCAGCCAAAATTCCTGTGCAAGTCACAATGTTAAATGCTAAATGTAAGTGCTAAAGTGTTCTATCTGGGGTTTAAATAAACTTGCAGTGAGAAAAAAATGAATTTAAAATGAAATTTTATTGTATCTATTTCATTTGTATATATCCTAGAGGTAATTTTTTTTCAAAGAATATTTTATTAATAAGATGACCATTATTAAAAATATGAACATTGATACAGATAAGAGGTGGGTACCTTTTCCAAAATTAAAGACTTGTCTCTAGATTCCTTACCTTCTCTGTTTTTTCTTTTTTTTTTTTATTAATTACATTGTATTATGTGACACAGTTTCATAGGTACTGGGATTCTCCCCACCCCTCCCCAAACCCTCCCACCATGGTGGATTCCTCCACCTTGTTGCATAACCACAGTTCAAGTTCAGTTGAGATTCTTTCATTGCAAGCATATACCAAACACAGAGTCCAGCATCTTGTTGTCCAGATAAGTTCAATGGCTTGTTGGGGAGACCATCTCTGGTCTGAAGGTAGAGCCGGCAGAGTATCATCCTGATCAATTAAAAGCCCCAACACAACATAACATCAGCAACAATTTGTAATGTTATGGAATTAATTGACATAGTATTGAGTAACCAATATGTTAAAAAAATGCAAGTTCTTAACCACATCCTGTGATTACTTCATTGACATTTCTATTTTAGTTTATACACAACCGGGTTCTATACATCTTAAAATGGCTATAGATTACTGTCCCTTCGATAGCTCAGCTGGTAGAGTGGAGGTAATTTTATATGGAAATAAAAACACTTATTAGCGTACTTACTATAGGTAGCATAGTGACAGATAATTTCATCAAATTAAGTCTATTCATCGCCACATCTTTTTTTACGATACTGTTTTGTAAGCCATACCTACCCTATTCTGCCTACTCCTACTAAACTGTTTAGAAATCACGTAAAATTACACCACTGAGGGAGAACAAGAAATTACAGAAGAAAGAGCACAAGTCATTAAAAGCAAATAATCAGAAGGTAAATTTGTGTGTTTTGTGTGCATGTGTGCACATGTGACATGTGGTACCCATTATCAAAAATCATGATTATGAGAGAATTGTTTATATTTTTCAGGTAAGTGTATCCTTTATTATTAGAAAGCTACTCTGTGTTTTGCCCAGCCTGTTTTTAAAGAGTTTAGTAAGGGAGAGAGACAGTTTCTTTCTATAGCTTATACTCTAAATAAAACAATTGCATTTCATTCAATTTAGAAACCAGTGCTCTGAATTAGCCTTTAAAATATTGTTTTTTTTTGTGTGTGTGTGTGTCGTTTTTGCTCCTGGAGTCATCACTTTAAAAGATAGAAAAAACATTGGTGGCGTTTTTAGTGTACTGTACCCACTCGCATTTCATCCTACTATTTGGTCAATGCAAACATCTGATCTCAAGGCTTCATTCTTTACCATTCTATTCTGCTCCAAGTGAGGGTGCTTAGGATTTTCTTTTTGCTGCTTATATTTGTATGAGGCATTGCCCTAAATCTAGTATCATAACAGTTCCAGACTAATTAGTGTCTAAAGTGCACAGATAAATTCAAGGGGTAGAAAAGTCCTCAAAACAGACTTCAAAATGGGAATTTTTGCAAGTTACAATAAAGTAGTATTTTGTGTCTGTGAGATTGTTCAATCGAAAGAGATTTCTCATTAAGCGATATGGTACCAGCACCTAGATTTTTACAAAGATATAAAAATGATAGTTAAAAAAAATTATTACACTAAGGTAAATTCTGTGTGGTTCCAGAATGCCAAAGCAGAAAGTGAAATTGTCAAACTAGTACATGAGGACATGAAAAACATCTTAGCGCATCCATGTGGGACATAGACTTCATGAGGGAAAACACTGATAGATAGTTTGGAAATTGTACACCCCAGATAGACAAATTGGAAAATATTTGCATAAAATCTTTAGTATGTATGATCAGTATAATATGACAAGGGCAAAGGCCATGTCATATTATAAATGATAATTTATGAAAATATAAACATCAAATCAACATATGAAACATTTCATTCAACAGATGGTAAAAAGATGAAAATGTTTCGTTTGGCATGGTTTGTCTAGAAAGTATTTCCTGAAAGATGTGACATTTGATAAGCTACTGTTCTTACTTTAACACAATTAATATTTTATTTCCTCATACCTAATTTTTGTTTTATTGCTTAAATGCATGGCATTATTTTATATCAATACTTCAGGGATTAGCTGGCTTATAGGAATTATCTCTTGTGAGACATCAAACTATAAACATTATCTTGAGGCGAACATACTACATAATTTAGAATTAAGTAAAAAACATTGGGGCCCAAAGTGTTGATGTAGTGGGTTAAGCTTCTGCTTGGGAAGCCAGCATATCATATTGGAGTACCACCTTGAGTTCAAGCCATTCTGCTTCTGATCAATTCCTGCTGATGCTCCTGGAAAAGCAACAGAAGATGACACATGTTCTTGAGCCCTGGCCACCCTTGAGAGAGACCTGGATGGAAGTCTTGCCTCATTTCTTGGCTCCTAGTTTCAACCCAGCCATTATAGACTATAATTACTTGGGAAGTCTCTCTCTCTCTTTCTCTTTCTCCTTCTCTCTCTCTTATTTTTCATTTCAAATGAATATATAAATGCTTTTTCAAAGACATGTTCATTAAGATAAAATTTTATGCAGTTTATGTTCTCAAATATTGACTTTGTGAAACAATGTAAGGCAATTTAAGCATGCAACAGTATATAAATGGTATCATATGCCTGTAATATTTTATCATATGCCTATGTCAATCCAGCCTTTCAAATTTTATATTACAGCATTATGCAGAGATTTCTGTATTACCAGAATATTCAGTGCTATAATAGGTTTCTCAATGAATTATCTGTTCTTTGGGAATGATCATGTTGAAATAGCACAAATTCTTCACTTTTGTTTAATTCAAAATACTGTAGCACAATAGCGACAGGAAACATTCTTGTATAGAAATGTTTTTTGCTAGGATTTCATTTTCAAATATTTGTAACTACAAAATATGTCTTTAAAAAGAATATACCCACAGATGTGTGTAAAACTTATGAAATACTGATTCTCAAACTATCTAGAGGATCCTTTTTCTCTATCTTAATGTACTTCACTAAGGAAGAAATAATAGCATGTATTTTAGCTTTTTTGTGATTTATCAAAATTTAGACTTTATATTTCATTTTGTAATGAGTTAAATTTCTGTACTAGTACATTTTATATTTAACAAATGGTATCAGGGTAGATTTTGGCATTGTGGATAAGATGCTGCTGTAACATCCACAGTCCTCATGGGAGTTATTAAGTTCAAGTCCTGTCTCTCCTTTTAGTTTTAACTTCCTGTTGGTGTATACTCAGGAAGGCAGCAGGTTACAGCTAAGTGTTGTGGCCCTTATCACCCATATGGAATCTATTGAGTTCCAGGCTCCTGTTGTGAGCTTCTGGGGAGTGAATGAGTGAATGGAAGATCTTTGCCTGTCTATGTGTCTCTCCTTGCCTTTCAAAATAAATAAATACCATAAATAAATATTTTTTATATTTTTGAGGCTTCGTTGTAAGATTAACAACTAAATATGTTAGTTTAAAATCTTGTTTAGAAATGGTCTTATTCTTGTACCATGTTTCCTTCAATCAGTGTATGGATTATAGGCCACTTTGTACAGCAGTATTTCCTTATTGGTAACTGATTTGTAAAGCATCAAGTTTGTAATGAACTTCCATTCATTATTACTGCCAAATGGATTGACAGATACTATATTATATTATATTAATATTACTGCATTTTTACCTGATCACAGAGAAATCTTACAATTTTTTTTTCAGATCTTTTTAAGAGTTTTTATAGTCCTGGGATGGTCATTAAATTAAGATTGTAAAAAAACTAAAGTGATCTTTAGTTACTAAGATTATCTGAGTTAGCTGTTTCAAAATTGAATAATGATAACATGCAAAAGTAGCATGTGTACTTTTGTTCAGTTACGAGATAAGGTACAAACATACAGATGTTTGCCTATTAACTCATTCTTTTTGTAATTATACTTCATTTCTTTATTTGGAAGGCACTGTGACAGAGAAAGAGGGAGAACAAGAGAGAGAGAGAGAGAGAGATCTTCTATTCTCTAGCTTATTCCTGAACAGCTAAGTTTCGGCCAGTATAAAGCCCAGTGGCAAGAATTCAGTCTAGGTCTTCCACATGGATGACAGTGACGGAAGCACTTGAGCCGTCGCCCGCTGCTTCCCAGAAGCATTAGGGGAAGCTGGGGGAGATGAGACTTGAACAGAGAACTCTGGTATGTGCAATGGCATCCCACGCAGCAACGTAACTCACTGCAACACAGTGTCCACATCACTTCCTGTGTTTTGTTTAACACTATTTTTTCTAATAGTTTAAACTATTGCAGTAGTCTAATATTCCTGGTTTTCTAGTGTCCCCCATTATACTTTCTACAAAAGGGAAACTTGATGAAGAATTTACCCATTATACCTTTGAGGTGAAATTAAACAGACTTATTCATAACATATACTTCTTCATAAATTGCATATTTAAAATATATTCTTAGGGGTCAGAGTTATGGCACAATGATTTAAGCTATGGTGTGCAATGCCAGTATCCCAAATGGGTGCTGATTTGACTCCTGGCTATTCCATTTCTGATCCAGTCCCCTGCTAATACACTTGTGTTTTCTTTCTTGGTCTCTTTCCACACATTTCTGTTACTTTGCCTCTCAAATAGATAAATCTTCAGAAATAAGTAGATCAGTTTTCAGTTATCTTGGCACCGTTCACACTGACTGCCATAGTGGCTATACTAGCTTCCACTCCCCAAAGAAGAACTACTCAGTCATCAAAAAAGGATGAATTTCTGCCATTTGCAGCAAAACAGTTCCAACTAGAGACCATTATACTCAGTGAAATAAGCCAATCCCAAAGGGACAAATATTGTATGTTCTCTCTGATATAAGGCAACATTGATGCAAAATACAAGATCAATAGATGTATAGGTAAAGCTGTGTATGCATATATTAATTCAGAGGAATTGTGTAATGGAGACTAGCATACTGAGAATTGAAGATATGCTGCAGTATACATCCCTACTACCAAATAAAAGATGGACTCACAGTGAAACTGTTAAATATATCTTGATAATTGGATGCTGCACTTTCTGCCATTGTCTAAACCTACCATGTCAGATACACTTAAATAGCAGAATGATGGACTTCTGACTCTTGCTGAAGGACTAGACTATTGTAATAATAAACACTAGGGGGAGAGGGGAAATGTACAGGGTGGAAGGAGAAATCCCTGAGCCTATGGAACTGTACAAGAAAAATAAGAATTAAAAAAAGAAAATCTATGTCCACACAAAGACTGTTCTGTGCTATACATACTACTGAAACAAAATATGCTTACTTATTTTTATTTTATTTAGAGTAAGTAAAACCTGAAAACAGCCAATGTTTTCTTTAAAGGTTACATGCATAGTTAAACAAATGTAAATTCATACCAGTAAGCAATAATAGAATTTTAATTTATGATAGTGTCAAAGCGGGTGTGTATGGCTTTAAACTTATATAAGACTATTGCGCACCTATTCAGTCTCCCAAAATCTCCTTTGCTTATTTTTTTACCTAATGTAAATATTACCCAAATTTCTCTCTCAAAACTTACTTATTGATTTTGTTTCTTTTAGAACCAGAGAGAGAGAGAGAGAGAGAGAGGGAGAGAATATCTTTCAAATCCTGCAATAACCCTTGACTGGGTCAGGAACTCCTATCTCCCACGTAAGTAACAGCAGGAGCTATTGCCACTGCCTCACGGTGTCTGCATCATTAGGAAGCTGAAATAAAGAACCAGGGCCAGGAATCAAGCTGAAACATTTCAATATGTGATGCAAGAGTCATAGCTGGGAGGACTAACACTCGCCCTTCCCTAATTATGTTGAGCAAAGCAAAAGCCATCAGAGCACTTTAATTTCCTCTGAAATGTGTATATTAATTACCATATGTATGGTTAAACCATGCATTTTGATATATTTTAAATGATTGCTTCTAAGTTTTATCAATTGAGAATAAAGCTGTGGATCCAGTGTTATGGTATAGCATGTTAATGCTGACTTCCCATATCTAAATTCAAGTCTCTGCTGCTCTGCTTTCCATCCCAGCTCCCTACCGATATGCATGGGAGAAGAAAATAAAGATGGCCTGAGAGTGTGGGCCGCTAGTACCCATGTGGGACTCTTGGATAGAGTTCCTGGCTCCTGGCTTCATCTCGACTCAGCCATGCCTTTTGTGGCCATTTGGGAAGTGAACAACCAGATGGAAAGTATTTTGTGTCTTTCTTCTTTCTTGCAAATGAATTTTTAAAAAATATTTCTTAAAGAATAAGGCTGCTTGTAACTTTCATCTGCAAAATTTTGAATGTGCCTGAACTTTCAACTCCTTTGAGTAAATATTAAGGAATAAGATTTCTGGATCATACAATAACAGTTTCTAATTATTCTAATTCTCCTTACATTTCTATCACATTTTTTCTTT
This sequence comes from Ochotona princeps, assembly GCF_030435755.1. NCBI lineage: Eukaryota > Metazoa > Chordata > Mammalia > Lagomorpha > Ochotonidae > Ochotona > Ochotona princeps. Next base: position 4,903,357 of record NC_080865.1, on the reverse strand, counting down.
ATTTCATCCATTATTGGACATCTGAAAATTTGTATGGTTTTGCTGGAAAAACAACACTGAGATCATTTCTAAAGTGATCTTTATATCTGTTAACTTTTTGGCTATACTCCATTTTGTTTGATATAAACAAAATGATTAATCTTTGCACTACAGTTTTCCAGATTTCAATTTCAATCTATTTGGGATTCCAGGTAGAGTTCCTCTTTTTAAAAACTTGTTTGGTGGTCTTTGGCTTTTAATTAGAACACTGACTGCACTTACACTGTAATGTAATTACTGATAATGTTGAGCTTAAATACGTTTATAATCCCATGTGCTTTTGTGGATTTTGTTTTGTTCCACCTGGATTGGCATACTAAATTGCAATTGAAGAAAAGATTGCCTTCCCTTAGTATTGTCTATAGCTGTTAATACACCATCCAAGAGAAGGAAATTCAAGTCTCACAGGTCTAGCAGCTTTCCTCTTCTAAGGTTCTATTTTGCTAATTCCCTAATCCGCAACAGGGGCATTTTTTTTTTCCTGTTAATATCATTTCCTCTTTCTTTTCAATGTCAAGGATAAGCTTTAGTGGCAGATTGTACTGGGGTTTTTTTGCTTGTTTTTCTTTCGTTTTTGTAATTGGAGAAATTCCACAATTTAGCCTGTTGGGTTTCAAGCCTTTTCTTTTTTTTTTCTTTCTCTTTTTTTTTTTTTACTAAACCCTTCTTACCTCAGGTTTCATTGTTCAGTTTCAGTGGTGGAAAGCTACAAAAGAAACATGATGCCAGACAGGAAATTAAAACACAATTTCAATACTTTACAAATGTTATTAATTTCCCTGATCTTTCTATTTCAATCACTGACAACAATTTTTAAAGTATTATGGAAAATTTTTAATATGCTGTTAGTAATTTTAAGCCTATTTATATATCCTTTAGAATATGTAAGCTTTTCATTTTGTTGCTATTGAGTTTCAACAAATTTAAATTCACTATTCTTTCTCATGTATATCAGTGTTTTAATGAACTCTTCATTTTCAAGTTAATAGAAGGGTAATTTCAAAATACCAGTTAACATTTTTGTCCTTTCCCTACAATGTGTTGAACTTGCAAATATTTATCCATTAAAAAGTCATTAACTCGTAAGTCCCTGCTTGACTTATTTATAACTGCTGTCACTGTTTTTCACTTCAAAAATTTACAAATTTTACATAATTTTTTTCAATACACAACATTACTGTAAAGGTAAGGTGATGATTCAGATAGATATTGACTCATTTGTTGTAGATCAGAGGAAAGACACTCCACTATTGGTTGATCAAGGAGCCGCTAAAACTTATTCATGTTATATTTACTCTGTTTGTTTTGCAATATTTTAGCATTTTTTTTAAATTTTGCAATTCAGTTCAAGTTGAATATCTTCAGATACGAGTTCATGGTTTTGCATCTTGTGTGTGATTTTTATTAGTTCTCTCATTACAGAACCAATATATTCTGATTTAGTGGTTTGAAACACAAATCTTCATTATGTCACTGAAAGTTAACAGAACTCCTGGAGCAGTTTAGCTGGACTGGTACAAGTTCTCGTGAGCTTGCCATTAGACTGCTGGCGAGGGACGCAACACCAGGACTAGAGGATCTGCTTCCAAGATCGTTCATCACATAGCTATTGAAAGAGTGTTTTGGTTATTTGCTATGCAGCCCCTGCATAGGGCTCCTCATCATATGGCTTTTGAAAGAGCAACTTCCAAGATGAAAACAGTATCTTTCAGAACCTAGTCTTACTGATGACATACCATCACACTGTATTCTACTGCATATACAGATTAATTCTGACATCATGTGGGTGGGGATTACAAAAGAGTATGAATAATACATATTAGAGGTCATTTAAGGCCATCTTAGATTTCAACTCTTATCATACAATCTATCCAGATTTTATAAATAACTTCTGCTTTAGGGAAAAACAACATTCACTGGTCTTTGCATACTTTGATTTTATTTTCATCTAACAATAATTTCTTATTATATGTATTGATATTTAGTTCATAATTATGTAGCTTTCCCCCTCCTATTATAGGTTTAATATAATTCTTCCTGCTATTATCTTTCTACAGAGAGCACCAAGACCAGCTGTCACATAGAAGAAACGTAGGATACTCAGTTAAACTTGTCTCACAGATTCTCTTGAGCTTCATTATGATAGAAGACTCCAAGTAGACATCCTTTATGTTTTCCTTGATAACTGTAGACTGTTGAATAAAGGGATTCTTTTACATATCGCTGGAAGACATTCTCTTCTGAGCCAATCTTCCTCTTATTGGTGGAATTGCTCATGTCCCTTTGTCTATTTCCCCTAATCAAAATAAAGTTGACTTCAAAAACATATATTCACCCTTTCTTTAGTCTGAGTACTTTATAATTTGGCTTGGTTTACACTGAGAAAAGGAATTCAAGTTATCTCTTTATGACAATTTTAGCAATTTCTCAATTCATAAGAATATTTCGGGCCCGGCGGCGTGGCCTAGCGGCTAAAGTCCTCACCTTGAAAGCCCCGGGATCCCATATGGGCGCCGGTTCTGATCCCGGCAGCTCAACTTCCCATCCAGCTCCCTGCTTGTGGCCTGGGAAGGCAGTTGAAGACGGCCCAAAGCCTTGGGACCCTGCACCCGCGTGGGAGACCCGGAAAGAGGTTCCTGGTTCCCGGCATCGGATCAGCACAGCACCGGCCCGTTTGCGGCTCACTTGGGGAGTGAATCATCGGACGGAAGATCTTCCTCTCTGTCTCTCCTCCTCTCTGTATATCTGACTTTGTAATAAAAAATAAATAAATCGGGCCCGGCGGCGTGGCCTAGCGGCTAAAGTCCTCGCCTTGAAAGCCCCGGGATCCCATATAAAAAAAAAAAAAAAAAAAAAAAAAAAAGAATATTTCAAGTTTTAAATTTTAATTAATTTTGTGAAATTATGCGTACCATGTTCTAAAATTTAAAAAAGAAAGTATGAAATTTATTATGAATTGCTATTTTCAGATCTGAGACACTGGAAAGTTAGGAGTCCCTGTAAAGCTAGCATCCGTAAGATGGATAAGATGGGTAATACATATGACAGCATATGGGCCATATTCTTCCACTGAGTTTGTTTAGCATTGCTTTGGCTTCCGAAAGGAAATTCAACCATGCAGAGTCCTCTGATTTATCATTATCAACGTGGCAGGAGAGATTTGCTGGTCTGTGTATCTCATGTGTTTCAGCATTTGGGAATTAGGAACAGTGCTATCACTTTAGGCCTACTGAAGCTACAAACTTCCTAAGGCTCAGCTGCAGGTATGATGTGGTATCTGGTATTACATACATAGCTCTTTCCTAAATGAAAGTAAGACTACAAAGGAAGCAGATCGACGTGTTTGAGGGATAAGAACAGATTGAGGTGTCTTCAAATCAAGACAGTAAATCTTAAATTCTGTATTTCATTCCTCTTTTATTTGCTCTGTTATTGTCTTTTACCATACTGTCCAGCCCTTTCCAAGTTTCTCTACTCCAAGTTGCTTTACATTTCAATTTATTCACAAAGTTATGGGCTCAGTTTAGCTTTTTGCCAGCCGCCAGGTTCTGCCTACTGAGACCTTAGCGAATAAGCTCATTTTGTTCCAGTTTTAGGTTCATTCCGGAGTCTATCTTTTTTTTTTAACTGACTGAGCATTGGGACTATCCAGACAGAAAGCTTGCAAGGGAATTCATTGTCCAAAGGCACACAGCAGTGTCAACGATCACCTTTTATGTTTAACCATATGAAGGTGAGAGAGCAAATTCCCCTGTTCCAAGAAGGGGTGACTTCATTAATGATTACTCATCCTTATCAGCCTTCTGGGTTTTTTTTCAAACAACTATTCTACCAACATGCATGAACAAACGTTAACGATTAAAGTATAACTATGCGAATATACATTAAAATTAAAACATTTAAATAAAGAAACAATAGATAAAGTGGTGAACCAGACAGAAACATTTACCTGACTATCTTTCTGGAGTGCAAAATGTGTCATGTTTTGATTCTTATCATTGCACAATTTGAGGAGAAAAGTTACAAAAGTATCCTTCATTGTTAAAAAAAAATTGCCAAAAGGCAACCAAAAAAAAAATAACGAATTTGTGCCTGGAAAATGAAAGAATGCATTTACAGTTTGAAATTTAAAAACAAAAAAGTCGGGCTTTGGTGCTGGGCTAGCAGCAAGGCTCAGAGTAGGGCCAAGTGGGGCTCTTCTGTCGCAACTGGGGAATGCGGTGTTGCTGGTGGAAGGAAGCGTGCATGTCTGCCAGAGGCATTTGGTAGCTTTCCCAGGCGAGGACAGCTTCCCCAGGCCACAAGCAGGGAGCTGGATGGGAAGCAGGGCCACGGGGATTAGTACGGCGCGTGCAAGGCGAGGACTTTAACCACTGCGCTATCGCGCCGGACCCAGTTTGATCTGTTTTCATTCATAGTGTCTATAGCTTGGAATCCAATATTTAGAAGGTGTGCAAGTAACAGTAAATGGCTGAAAAGCAAACACCACCACCAACACAAGTCTGACCATGGACTCTACTGCTACAAGCATCTATAGAATCACCTACTGTACCATACACAGGTCACAATTAGTTAAGAACTAACCACAAAAGGAAGCATGTTGGAATTTGTCAGACAGCAGTGCATTCATTACACCACACATTACCATGTCACACACACTGTCACACTATTCTATTTGCAAACAGCTATTTTCAAATACCAATAATTTCAGATATTGGGCTTTCCATGAAATAAAATGACAATCTATTTCTTTTTTTTTTTTTAAGATTTATTATTATTGGAAAGCCGGATATACAGAGAGGAGGAGAGACAGAGAGGAAGATCTTCCATCTGATGATTCACTCCCCAAGTGAGCCACAATCCGAAGCCGGGAACCCAGAACCTCTTCCAGGTCTCCCACACAGGTGCAGGGTCCCAAGGCTTTGGGCCGTCCTTGACTACTTTCCCAGGCCACAAGCAGGGAGCTGGATGGGAAGTGGAGCTGCCGGGATTAGAACTGGCGCCCATATGGGATCCCGGCACGTTCAAGGCGAGGACTTTAGCCGCTAGACCACGCCGCCGGTCCCGACAATCTATTTCTAAAAAATTTTAATGAATGTATTTCTTGTATTTTCATCAATTGAGTATATAATCTTTTGTCAGTTGAAAATTTAGTAGAAATAACTTGCAATGAAGTTTATAACATTTTCATAGTGAACTTAAAAATATTTTCAAATGCTCTAATCACTCATTACTTTTCTCAAAAGAATAGAGCTCTCAAAACAATATTTATTTCAAAATTACCGAAAGTGGTTCTACTGCTCAACTCAAGTTTCTGCAGGTGTCCTGTGCTTAGGATGACAGGACATAAAGGGTTGACACATGACGCAAAAGACAAAGGAAAAAAACAAAGGAAAAATTGACTATCTTTAAGGGGTTAAAATCAAGCAGATATATATGTATGTATGCATACATCTGTATGTCTGAGTGTGTATGTGTGCGTGTATGTGTGTGTGTGACTTGTGGATGTGTGTGACTTGTGGATTTGGTATGGATATATTCAAAGACTTAATTTCTGGAACAGGTTTTCTTTTTCTATTCTGAATTTGAAAAGGAAAGAACAAAACACATTTCTAACCTTTTCTTGCCCAGGCACTAAAGTACTAAACTGCTGAACTCTGACTTTGGTAACAATTCTCTTCCAGCTTCTGTCAGTTCTACCAGAATCCCATTAATAGGATCCAGGAGTAGATGGCATGTCCAAGAAACTCCTGCCTGGCCTGAAAAAAAAAATATGAAGGACAAAACATAGTTTTCTCTGAACCCTGCAAATTCACGATCGGGGCAGACTGTTGTAGTGAAATAAAGACCCCAAGAGCACCAGCAGCCAGTTACCACATGCGCAGCACAACACGTGAAGGGTGGTCAGGAAAGGTGACTCAGAGCAGCAGCTTGGAGCTGTGGCTGAGAGTACGACTTCAAGGAAAACTAATGCATTGCTAGGGGAAGTGACAACACAAGAAAACTGTCTTAGGCTTGCAGAAGGGAGAAAGTTGAAGAAGCTGCATATGTGGGGTATAACATTAATATGCAGAATCCTTGGCAGTCACAGCTGAGCTGGTGCGTTCCCTCTGCTGAGCGCGAATTGAGTGTGCAGGAACATGTTCACAAATGTATGTGCTGCTTTTAGGCAAACAGGGGAAGGCAGAAAGGTTTTCTAACTCTGCTTCTTCTTGTTTTCATTTCAAAAATACTTATGACAAAGTGATACATTCTGGGATGACATACTTTGCTTTTCTGTATACCACACAAAAATATTTTTAAAAATCCCAAATTATAGGTAGACAATAGATGAGAATTCTTTTTGGAAAGAAATGCATGACAGGAAAAAAAAAAACAGTTTTAACATACTATTTTTATGTCAAGTATAAACCATTGCAGTAACAAAACTTTCTGAACTTTAGCAAGAAAAGCTGAAAAATTGTTGTCCTCCTTGTATTTTCCTGAAATTCTGCTAGGCCCTCAAGATGAGGAGCACCGTCTTACACTTCATAGGCCTTTGCTTCATTTAGCCACAGCAAGAACAAAAATGGGCCCTCAGGATGCTTGGGGTCAATATTAGCGAAAATAAACTCCAGTTTATCACTACGTATTTTTTTCGCATCTCCAGGTTAAGGTGATCTAGACATGTGTCTACAGATCTCTGCAGTGTTTTCAACCTCTCCTCTTTAGTTTCCTTCTTCCTAGAATATTCTTTCTTAAGATCCTGGATGTTGGTTCTACATACTTCCAATTTCTGTTTTTTTTTTTCTATTACTTCAGCAATCAACTTTAACAAGTTATTTTTTTCTTGATTCAACTTATTCTGTCTGTAGAGTTAGTTTTTATATTCCAGAAACGTCTGAACCACGCATTCTTCTTACATTCGTTTCAGAAAGCTTTTCTGTCAGTGAGTTCGCTGGAGTTCTTGCAGCCATCTCTCAGCCCCACCATCTCTCAAACTGGGTCACTGTCAGTGCTTTTTAATTTGATGCCAAGTTCATTTATACTTTTATTGAACGGTGCCGATTTGTTCTCCACCATTATGCAAGACAACGCTTTCAATCTGGATATTCAGGGTAGATCAAATCAGCAGGGCTCAGCTGGAGTCATGGAGCAGCAACAAGCCAGGACTCGGGGTGTACGTTTACAACCCCGGGAAACCAATCCAGCTTTTCAGAAAGGGCACAGGACATCTCGCTAGGCAAACCTTGCTGCTCTCACCAGCGAGGTCCCTTGTGGCCTGGGACCCTGAATCCATGTGGGAGACCCAGAAGAACTGGCTCCTGGCTCCTGGCTTCGGATTGGCTCAGCTCTGACCATTGCGGCTGTTTGGGGAGTGAACCATCGGATGGAAGATCTTCCTCTCTGTCTCTCCTCCTCTCTGTATATCCGCCTTTCCAATAAAAATGAATAAATCTTAAAAAAAAAAAAAAGAAACAGCTTATAAACTTGTTGGATTTCAAAGACACATCTGCTTGGCATACCTTGAATGATGCAAGGAGAAGCCATCATGAGAAAGAAAATTTAATAGTCCACACCAATCATTGTCCAAGATGATATCAGATTAGACATGAAAAGCCATATTATTAAATAGCAAAGATTATGTCAAACCAGACTGTGTCATAGTAACCCAGCAGCATATTGTCCAAATGTGATTTAATTCTTTCTTTGAAGTGTGTTCTTCCTTTCCACCAAAAATAATTATTTATTAGATCTTGAATGTCACTTCTTTGTATGTTCTGGATTATCTATTTTAAAAATGCTTTATTAGCAAGAATTAAGCAGAATTGAGGTCGTGATTCACCTTGAACCCTCATGCAGACTGTTGCCTGATTAAGGGCAGGACAAAACTGCAAAGAACATACTACTGATCTTCAGAGACTGTGCCACATCCTCCAAGATCTAACCCTGTCCTGACATTCACGGCACAGTGACCCAGGGCATCTACTGCTTCTTTTTTTACTTCTGCCATGGCATGTGTCCCTAGATGCTTCATCATACTTCCCACCATGACCAGTATGTGAGCAGAAGGAGGCTGGGAAGCCTGCTTCAGAACTTCTATAGACCAGCAATGTACCTTGTACCACCACTACGTTCCAGATCCTGAACTGGCCAATAAAGCAAAACTCCTTAGGGAACAATTTGGATCATGTACATATAACCTCCAGAAATGTAGGTTTGTTTCTGGTTCCTTGGGGTATCATGGAAGGCTGCTCTTTCCCGATGACTGACTTTAGCGTGCAGCTCAGTTCTTGGTTTACCTCCTCCAGAAGATTCCCTGACACTCCCAGACCAGAGGTTTTGCCCCTTCTCCATGTTTTCACACAGCCCCACGCTTAATCTCCATCGTAAAAACTGCATACTGCTGTAGTGGTCTCTTTACTGTAGTGGTCTTCTTCCAGTACTGGTGTAGAGTGCTTACATGTTGTAGGATGACAAAGACTGAACTCACAGTGTGTAAAAGAGTGATTGTCCCATACTGGTCATTTTAGTGAGTGTATAAATGAAAGAATGAACCAGCTCTACACCCGAGACCACTTCCTTTGACGCTGTGATATGCAGTAGAGTCTACAGAGAATCAAAGCTCATTGTTGCATCAGGAAGAAATCTCTCTAAAAGAAAAGGCTATACTTTTAAAGATGTATTTATTTACTTGCGGGCCTGATACGATGACTCAATTGTTAAATCCTTACATTGCATCTGCCAGTATCGCATATGGGTACCAGTTTATATCCTGGCTGCTCCACTTCCCATCCGGCTCCCTGTATGTGACCTGGGAAAGCAGAGTTTGGCCTAAAGCCTTGGGACCATTAACCCATGTGGGAGACCCAGAGGAGGCTCCTGGCTCCTGGCTTCGGATCAGCTCAGCTTTGGTTGTTGCGGCCATTTTGGGGTGATCCAGTGGGTAGAACATCTTTAAGTCTCCTTAAATCTGATTTATCTTTCAATAAAATAAATAATTTATTAAAAAATGCTTTATTTTGCCAGTTTCTATTTATGGAACAATCTGTATTTTTCTTTTATTAATAAAGGATGAATAATATCTAGATTATGATTTAATACAAAAAGTAACAAAACCACCTATAAAGTAACAAAACCACCTATAAATATTTTTTAAAGATTTGTTTATGTGTTTATTTGAAAGGAAGTGAGGGAGGGGGGCTGGAATATTTTAATGTTCCCTCTATTGATTCACTCACCAAACAGCTGCAACAGCCGGTTCTGGACAAGGCATGAATCTGGGATTTTACTAAGGCTTTTCTGCTTTCTTGGAAGGGGCCCAAGTACTTCGGTCGTCCGCTGCCGGCGCAGGTGCATTAGCAGTGAGCTGAGTCAGAAGCGGAACAGACGGGAGTCAAATAGATGCTCTGATATGGGATTCCAGCATAACAGGTGTTGGCTTAAATCACAACACCACAATGCCAGCTCCCCTACATAATTTCTAAAAGGTAAAAAAAAAGTGGTGTAAAATTATTTCTAGTTATATTATTTATAAACACTGGGATTTTTTTTTCAAGTATAGGGTTTTTATGACTAGGAAGCCATCACTTTAGTCCTTACAGAATTTTCAAAATTTCTCCAAGCAAAGTTGTAAGCAATAGCATGTAAAATCATTCCCTTTCAGGTCACTATCTGTGACGATACAAATGACTTGGGCATTTCTGTAGGAGGCCAGTGATTAGAGAAACCCCAAGAGGCTCTCATTAGGGATATGTCAACCTTGAGCTAGCCCAAGGGACCGCCTCAGGCTTCCCATGAACTTCTTCAGACTGTCAGCCTTGAGTCACAGCCCGGTGAAACCTTCCACTGCTGTATAAGCTTGCAATGGTGATGAATAGTTTTTTTAACATGAGCAAGCTCCTAATCTAAAAAAGTGGTCTGTTTGCTCTCTAACATGCAGACCCTTGTTTACTCCCAGATCCAAACCTAAAATAGGAATAAGGATATTTCATATTTTACACTAAGAATCCATTCACAAGAGAACAGTGAATGAAGATTTTAGAGAGCACATAAAATCTATTACTTATTGTTTCACTGGAGAAACCTTAATCAGGGGTAGGTACTGTGGCACAGCGAGTTAAGCCGCCATATGCAATGCTGGCATCCCATATGATTACCAGATCAAGTCCCAGCTACTCCACTTCCAATCTTCGTGCTGATGTGCCTATTACTGTAATGTAAGATGGCCAAAGTGCTTGGCCCTTGAACACCCATGTGGGATTGCTGAAAGAGGCATTGCTCCTGGACTGGCCGAGGTCTTTAGGGCCATTTGGGAAATGATCATCAGCACATTAGAGCAGTTTGCCACAGAAAGAAATGTGCAGAAGGAAGATGTGTTTTTACCACTTGCTCTTCTCTTAATGATGCAGATAATAGTTACAGGTTCCTGCGTTAACTGCCAAGTGTATTTTTGATGTGCTGCTTTAATCTTCACAGTATCCCTTTGAGATGAGTGCAATTATCACGTTTGACAGGTGAAAACTGTAATACACAGATTAAGTGATTGACTATAGGTCAAACAGGTAATAAATTTGCAAGTCTAGGATGTAAACAATGGTCGGCTTGATTCCACAGATCCTATTTTTGCCACGAGATTATAAAGCCCTCTGACATCTGCATTCTGATTTTTTTTTTAAAAAAGCATGTATATAAACATGGAAAACAGCCCAAAGTGGGCAGATTAAAACCTTGTTGGAAACTAGTATGTTCCATTACTAAAGTCTCAGCTACATGTTGCTGAGGACATAATGTGAAGATATTACAAAGAGAAAATAGCTGGTTGATGGTTGCATTGCTAAGCAACAGTTTATAAAATCCAGTGAAACCATGGCAATGGAACACTGTGGCCCCAGTCATGAACTTACTCCACATTCAAGAATCAAAGCACAACCAGCAGGAACATTTGGTAAGTAAGATAAATCAGAAGTGTCATAGGTTTTGAAAATGTGCACCACATCATCATTGCCGATGCTGTTATCACGACCACACATGATGGAAATACCCCGAGCAATCAGTCCATTTGAAACAACTGCTTATATTCTCAAAATTTTAAATGCCACTTGCATACATATAAGCCACGTAGTAACACCCATTTAAAATTTATTCTCATTGATAATTTTTAATTCCTTTCCTTATGGAGCAGTTATAAGACTTGATTGAAAAGATTTGTGCCATATCTGAACATTTTGCACTTTAAAAACATTTTAGAATTTGTACTGTGTTTCCTTAAAATTCGTTTCTGACCACAACACTGAAGCAGGCATCAGCATTCCTATGTGAAAAGAAAAACTAAAGCTTCAGGGGATTTAAGTAGCTTATATGAAGGCACACTGTTAGTGAATAACAAATACTAAATGTACGCAGACATTTTTTCCTAGACTAAAGCTTCTTTTTTTATTTTTTTATTTTTTTATTCATTGATTACTTTGGATACAGTTTCGTTGGAACTGGGAATCACCCCACCCCTCCCCCTGCCCTCCCCCCATGTGGAATATTCCACCTTGTTAGCTTCTTTGACACAAATTCCTTTTTGTATTTTCTTAAGACACATACAGCTATGAGAATCGCAGCAGGGGTAGGCTCCTCTTTGTTATTCCCACCACCTGTGTCATCTCCCTAGGCTTTTGCACTCACTACATGCACTTCACCTCCAAATATTTGCATACTAATTCTGATCACAAAAATGAAACCATGACCTAGACAGCAATACAAAACCCTTGCTTGTCCTCCATGCTAACTTGTACCAATCAGCTTCTCCACATTTAAACCAGGATTTTTAGCAACAAAGGTAGGAGTCATTTCTTTTTCAAAATTTCTTCTCAGGGTTCTACTTTTTTTTTTTCCAGTGAATGTGTTTGTACAGTAGTTTTCCACATCTGGTACAAAACATAACAGAAGACTCCTTGGAACATTGTAAACAACAAAACTACGTGTTTATAAAGGGTCTGTTCATTCCACCCTCCATCATCTTAAGCAAATCATTTACTGCCTGCCTACTACAGGGCATGGAAAAGAAAAACTGGAATATCAGAATCCATCCTTCCTGGGAATTGCTATAGTTGCAAAAAGTCACATTTTTGAAAATTATTATGCTCACTGGGCATGGATCAATATGCAACCATGATCATCTTTGATCAGTAATTCTTCAGTGTAGTCCCAAGAATTACAGTAGACCACCCTTGCAATGAGACAGTTTTGGGATGCTCCTTAACCTCATGCATTTCCTTATGGGTGTTCTGCCGGCCCTATATACAAGCGCACTTCAAAATGTTTTTGAAAAAGTGGGATTAAGTGATTAATGATTAATCGAATTTTGGTGTACATTTTTGAAATCTATGCATATTTTAAAAAATAAATTTTAGTTTGTGAGTTTAAAAAATTGTATACTAACTAATTGAAATGACCTTTATTGTGTACAACACTTCTCTCAAGAACAGCAGAAACAAAAGCATCATGGTGCACTTTTCAATAAGTTGTTCACATAAGCCCATGAATTGTCATCTGTGGTTTATCCATAAAGACACATAAAGTATCTTCTTGGGCTTCCTTTGTGTCCTTTAAGACTATTCATTTCATTCTACAGAAGATGTAACTGTGTTGTTCAGCACAATAGTCACTGACCGCATGCAATTATTAAACAGTTGAAATGTGCCTAGGAATAGCAAGATATAATGTAAAGGTGAGACAAACACTGGAATTCAAAGATCAATACGAAAGAAAAAAGACATTAAACATCTCATCAAGAATTTTAACAGCTTTGTTGACATATAACCTGCACATACTGAAATTATACAGTAATAACCATATCCAGTAGTTCCAAATGTTTATTTGTACCCTTTTTTGAGTCAATCCTTCCTCACATACAGCTCTAAAATGCTTTCCCTTCGGATCCTGCACCAATGTGGGAGACCCATAGGATGCTCCAGGCTTCTGGCTTCGGATCAGCGCAGCTCCAGCTATTGTGGCTACTTGGGGAGTGAATCAATGGACAGAAGATTTTCACTGTCTCTCCTTTTCTCTATATATCTTATTTTTCAATAAAATTAAGGAAAAATAAATCTTATTTTAAAAAGTGACTATATCCCAGGATAGAAATAGCATTAAAAGCACCATTAGAGGGGCCAATCTTGTGAGGTAGTAATGATGCCATGCATGACATATAGGCACCGATTCTAGTCCCAGCGGCTCTACTTCTAACCCAGCTCTCTGCTAATGCACCTGGCAAGGCAGTGAAAGATGATTCAAGTGCTTGGGATCCCACGGGAGGCCTAGTTGGAGCTCCTGGTTCCTGGCTTCAAATTACTCCAGCTCTGGGCGTTGTGGGCATTTGGGGAGTAAACCATCTGCTTCTCCCTCTCTGTTTCACTCTTTAAGTAAACAGATGAATCTTTTTTTAAAAAGAAAAAAGTACCACTATATTTTAACATGTTAATTAGTTGTACCGTTAATTCCTACTAACTGCTTCCATTACTTAGTCTTATAGTACATTTACTAAAACTACACATGTGTATGAAACAGAACCAAATATTAACATGTAATTGTAAATAGTCATTTATCATAATTGATATTAAAAATTACAAATTCATGTACTTTTTAAAATTTTTGAAGCCCTTTTAAAGGATTTGTTTATTTATTTATTTATTTTGAAAGATTCCTTTTTTTATTGGACAGTCAGATTTATAAAGAGAAGGAGATACAAAGAGGAAGATCTTCCATCTGCTGGTACACTCTCTAAGTGGCCACAATAGCCAGAGCTGATCTGATCTGAAGCCAAGAGCCAGGAATTTCTCCTGGGTCTCCCACATGGGTGCAGGGTCCCAAAGCCTTGGGCTGTCCTCGACTGCTTTCCCAGGCCATAAGCAAGGAACTGGAAGGGAAGTGGAGCAGCTAGGACGAACCAGCCCCGATATGGGATCCTGGCAGCACATGCAAGGCGAGGACTTCAGTCACTAGGCTATTGTGCTGGGCCCAGGATTTTTTTTTTCTAGAAAAGTAGATCTACAGAGAGGAGATAGAAAGCTCTTGCATTCACTGGTTCAATTCCCAAGAGGCCACATTGCTGGAGCTGAGCTGATCTGGTTCTGGGTCTCCCACGTAGGTGCAGGGTCTTCAGGCTTTGGGCCATCCTCCTCTGCCTTCACAGCTTATAAGCAGGAAGCTGGATGGGAAGTGGAGCAGCTGGGACAAGAACCAGAACCTACACAGTCAGAGGACTACCCAAATGAGCCATAGCACTGGTCTCATTCATGTACTGTTAATACGTTACATTCTTTTGTCTTATGTGGTTATGTTTAAAATTCATACTCTAAAAATGTGGTTTTTTTCATTTTTTTTAAAGATTTATTCAGTTTATTACAAAGTCAGATATACAGAGAGGAGGAGAGACAGAGAGGAAGATTTTCCGTCCGATGATTGACTCCCCAAGTGAGCCGCAACAGCCGGTGCTATGCCGATCCGAAGCCGGGAACCAGGAACCTCTTCCAGGTCTCCCACGCGGGTGCAGGGTCCCAAGGCTTTGGGCCGTCCTCGACTGCTTTCCCAGGCCACAAGCAGGGAGCTGGATGGGAAGTGGAGCAGCCGGGATTAGAACCGGCGCCCATATGGGATCCCGGGGCGTTAAAGGCGAGAACTTTAGCTGCTAGGCCACGCCGCCAGGCCCAAATCTTAGTATTTTTAACATGTTTCCTTCTCATTTCAACAGGCAGCCTTCAAGAAAGACATTGTGTGAATAAATTACAGATACAATTTCATATTATTGTTGAACTCAATCTCATGGCCAAAAATTATAAACTTGCTGTTACACAGTACAAAACTTCAAAGATCTGATAACCTAAGGGAGAAATGTCTCATTTGATATTTGAACATACAGGAAACACCTTCTTGAAATCTCCATTGTTTGAAATGTGTGATTTTATAGAAGTGACAAATTAGGACCATTGAAATTGCTCACCACCAGTGGCTAAATTTTACTGATTCATTGGTCAGCATCCTGGCGTGGGAAACAAAGCTGCGACCTATTATGCCAGTATCTCGTACGGACTTCCTCATAATGGCCTGGAAAACCCAGAGAAGATTGATCAAGTGCTTGGGTCTCTGCCACCCATATGGAAGACCTGGATGAAGCTCCGGGCTCCTGCCTTTAGTCTGGCACTGCCTTGGCAGTACAGTTATCTCTCTCTCTCTCTTTCTCTCTCTCTCTCTTTCTGTAACTGACTTTTAATTAAATAAGTAAATCATTTTTAAAATGCAGTCATTTGAATCATGTAAGTAACAGAAAATGCCATTATTTGGAATGTGGATTTTTAGCGATAATTCTTCATGCCAATCTTTATCTGACATTTTCATAATTTGCAAACAAACAATTCTGGATGAAGGGCTCTTAAGTCCAATTGTCAATATACAATCCTGACTCTACCATCTGTGAGCTGTGTGACACTGGAAAAATTCATGTTTGTAAAGTGGGGGATGGTAATAGTAAGCCCTGCGTCACCTCAGCCAGTTCTTTCTCCAGCTACTCAGTAAACAAATTTGACAATTTTATGTGACCCACATTTTCCTCTGATGCTTAATGAGATGAAAGGGTCAATCATTTGACCTCACATTACAAATCAAATGATTTTTTGCACATGAATTTGAATTTGTGATTATAGTTTCTGCCCTGCTTCTTGCTGTCTTCTATGCTCACCCTGCACTCCATGGGCTATTCATGCCCAATGACAAGTCAGACTAGCTCTTTCATGGTAAGAAGCAGGATTGTCTCCATCAGCGCACACCCTGACCTTCAACAAATATGCAGACAAGAGCTTCTAAATATTTTGAATCTAATTACAGGTATTTGTCTGCTGAAACTCACATACCATGTTGAATGAAACTCTAAGTATATTCCCAGTGGCATTGACTGCAATGGCAAAAACATATTTCAGTATGAAATGGTGAAATAAAATATCTTTCAGTGGAGGAAATAGAGAAAAATATCAAAATTCAAAATCTCATACAGCTGTAAAATATAAGGTATTTAAATATATTAGTTCTCACATGCAAGATTTCTGTAATCTATTGTTAGTTTTTAAAAGCAAACACTGAGAAGCACAAGATACACTTGTGCTGCACTTTAGGATTTAAAAGGTCCATATGGTGTACACTTAGATTTGGATTTCAATACTGAGTCAGCAAGGGTAAACGTGAAATGGTAAACAGAAGCAGACTGTGCTGAGATAAGGGCAGTGCAGCAGGGGACGGAAGAGCTGTTTGACCACATACAGTGTTGTCTGAACGTTCTGCCCTGTGTGCTTTATCTACTCAACAGTACACATTTAAACAATCTTTTAGTCTGTGAAATGGATCACTTATTACTAAAATTAAATAAGCACTGAGACTTTCCATTAGAGACATCAATGTGTTTTCATGTACTTTTTTTAAAAAAAGATTTATTTATTTTTATTGGGCAGTCAGATATACAGAGAGGGAGATCTTCCATCCGATGATTCACTCCCCAAGTGACCACAACAGCCGGTGCGCGCCGATCCGAAGCCGGGAACCAGGAACCTCTTCTGGGTCTCCCACGCGGGTGCAGGGTCCCAAGGCTTTGGGCCGTCCTCTACTGCTTTTCCAGGTCACAAGCAGGGAGCTGGATGGGAAGTGGAGCAGCCGGGATTAGAACTGGCGCCCATATGGGATCCCAGGGTGTTCAAGGCGAGGACTTTAGCTGCTAGGCCACGCTGCCGGGCCCGTTTTCATGGACTTTTACACAGCTGATGTAGAGCCGTCTGTTGCACTCCTAGCACCATATGATGCGCTTGACCATAGTGCGTTACAATGATCACGTCTTGTTTGGTTTTTCTTCTGGACACTCAAAAGACTCGTGGCTCTTGCATTTGTCATTAACAGTTGGCAAGATCATTTGAACTTGAATATTCCTTCATGATGATGGGTGTTTCGATGATCCGCAGAGTGTGGGCATAGGCAAGAAATGAAAGAGAAGAAAGGGTTCCATTAGTGGGGGCCTTAGGGGTGGAAGGCTGAGCTGGTCATGTGGGTTCCCAGTTCCCTGAAGCCAGTGCACAGCACTGACCCCAAGCTCCAGGCAGGTACAGGCAATGCTGAGAGTCAGCGTTTGTGGACGCTGGCCCCAGAGAAGGGAGATCATTGTGGAGCAATGGAGGTGTGGGAGCTTACAGCAAGGCTGCGTACAAAGATTGCCCAGCACCAGGAGCACAGAAGCAAGATCTGTGGCCTTTTCCTATGCCACCCCACTGCGGGGAAGTCCCCAGCTCTGCCACAGCCAAGAATCTCGCAGTCAAGATCAAAGAGTGCCAGGAAACCAGCCCCATTCAGAAATGGCCCCTGCTGCCAAAGCATTGCCTTGACCTGAGGTTCTTCACACACCGTCCCACAGCCGTGCTTCTCAAAGTGTGCTCTCTGCGCCAGCAGCGTCTGCATCACCTGGATCCTCACCCCGACTACCTGCAGCAGAAACTCTGGGTGTGCAGTGGAGCCCTCGGTTGGATTGGGTACACAGGACGTCCAGAGGCAGGCCCGTATTTGAGAACTGAGGAGCTCCACAGAGGCCTAAACCACCCACAGGCCCTCATTCACAGCAGAACACCACAAGGCTTGAGCTTTTCCTACACAAGGGATCAGATCTTAGAGGCCTAGTAGGATCCTGTACACCTTTACACCTGCAGGATTTGCTCACTGATTTCTTGATTATGTCATTCCAGTGAGTATAATTTTTGTTCTGGGTGGTTTTACTGTAAGATTATGTGAGATGTCATGGTTACTTGAATTCCATTTTGCAGAACTAAAGTCACCAGAAGTAGCAGAGGAAATGGTAGCATTGACAAAGACCAACTTGGTCTTTGAAACTGTAATCTCGAGCCTAGATAAATAAACTTCCCCCCACACACCTTCTACACAAGCACCACCCTATCCTTTCCTGTTGAGTTTATTTTCTCCAGCTTTATCCACAATTCTCACCAGAATTTTCACTCTGCAGAGAACTTTAGATAGTTTCCCTGATATGGAGTTTAAAATGGGTCCATGTGGCTATTCCCATGTGAATAATCTTTTGATGGGCAAGAACTGTAGGCAGGGACTATGGGTCATCTACCAGTACTTTCTATGGAACAAAACTCAAGAGATCAGTGAATTCAGTTAAAGCTGTACATCTGTGATACCCGTCGCAGTGTTTGACCAGTGGTCCACTCTTGCATCTCCTGTGTGTTCCTTAGTTGTTTCACAGAGAAATGCGTCCATGAGCATGTTGAGAAAAAAAATTATCTGTAAACTTTAGCAATGGAACTTTATATTGTTTCATGTGAAAGTATTATATCTGAATATAAGAAAGACTGGCAAATAGTAACAGTTAGATAGTTAAAGTAGTGAAAACGTATCTTATTCAATAACTAATGATGATAGGAGAAAGAGCTGAGTTTACCAGCCATATCTGTAGAGGTCATTTGGGTGTTTGTTAAGAGAAAACGAGGAAGAAGGGCGAGCAAGGGCTCAGTACAGCAGAGTAAAAATATTTAAAAAAAAAGTCAGTGAAAATCTAGTGGTCTCTTCCAGTTTGATTCAATTTTCCCAACCAGACTGGAAAATGATAGCCTATTAGGGACTCTGCCCTTCCTAATAGTTGCGTTAGAGAGAATGGCTTTCAAATCCTTGAAAGAGACATTTCTGACTTGTGAGATATACACATTTACAATTGTAAGGCCCCTTTTTAGTTAATGCTCTAAGAAAGGGAAGTAACAATTTTATCATTGGGTGTTAACTGGAAATGAAGTGTAAATTATATGGGCAGCATTGAGCTTTCTCAGGAAAGCATTTTAAGGAGAAGCTAAAGTCATCCTGCAAACTTAACCTTCTGATGACTTATAATGGCAAATTATTTGCTGGAATTTGGATGGGCTTCTCATGTGTCAAAAGTTCTACTTCTCAAAACTTCAAGAAAATTAACACAGAAGAACAATGAAAAACCTGGAAATTTCAAGCTTCTTATCCACAATAGCAATTTCTTGCATGGTATACAGGTTTAATCTCGAAAAAATATTCCTCCTGAATGCATGCTGGTTATTTAGCTAGGGACATGAGCCAAAATGCCCACATGATTCTCACCTTAGCTGCTCAAACACTTCAAAGGGGCCAGGAAGGCAGAAAAGTCGAACCACTATAACTGTATCATAGACCAAATCTCTGCATGTAATCTACAATCTGACGTCACCTTTGAAACTTTTAAAAATGTCTCCATCACCTGTTAGAACATCAGTTTCAACATGCCTGGCTTGTGTTTCCCATTCTGGTCCATGAGCCCAGGAAGACAAACAGCATGAAAAAGGAAGGGCACAGAAAAGGAAAAGGAATCATGTTCAATGACTTCCTGGAAGATTCAAAGTCTAAGCATTTAGGGAATAAGGGCAAAATCAAATATGGTATTTGCAGTAGCTACTAGAAATCTACAAAATGGCTCACAGTGAAGAAATTATACATTGTGGCTTGTTTTCATCTCAAGCTATTTACTCAGTCAAAGTGAGGTGCAGAATCACTACATACATATTCTTTCCTTTTGAACTTGAATGACACTTTATTGCCTCCACTAAAGAGAGCAGAATAGATGAACAGTTCTAACAATCACTTGATACTGAAGATATATTCTTTGTTGAGATTTATCACTAAAGAACTTTAGAGGATAGCTACTGTACCAGCTTCATCTGGCACCATGAGGACTAGAGGATTAAGGATGATGATATTATTATCACCAAGGAGAGTGTTAAGGACATACTGAGCAATACAGGATATTTACTGATCTATCACATATAGGTCCTAGAATGACCTATTTGTACATGTCCCCCAACTGTTCATCAAAAACGTGAAATAAATAGCCTCTGAAGATGCACAAAGAGCTACCAAAAAGGAAAAATGAGAACAATTATGCCACAATGTAAAGTATCTTCTTACGGATCAGGGTACGTTCCTGAAAGAAATGAACAGTGATCAGTGCCTCTGTACTCTCAATTAAGAAAAGAAGTGAGAATTTTGTATGGCAAATCAAAAGGGAAATTAAAAGAATCCTTCAGGTGCAGTGAGCAGGTGGGAAATTCTAGCACTAATAATGTGGTCCATGAAATAACCTCATTACTATAAAATATCCCCATTGATGCGTCAATCACAAATAACAAATTATGTAAATTATAGGATTTTATGGAAGAAGAAAGCCTGGGAGTAATCAAGCCCATTTAGTGTTAATAGAGAAATAATGGATAAAGCAGAAGCGATTTGCTACAACGGTTCATAAATTATTAAATTCAGCATAAAAATAATGAAACTAAGGAACGGTTTTTAAAAAACATACAGCTGGGTATTGATTATGTTAATATTTATAATCTTAATCTCAATTGTGTTTGGGATTACTACATGATAAAAAATATTTTGTCCTAAAGCAAACAAATAAACAGTAAAAGGAATTCCATCACGTTTGTTGGATGGTTATAGGACTGCACATATTATAGATTTCCTCTAAGACTCAAATTTCTGGATATTGTAAAATGTGAATATGCTTCAAAATATTCATGGAAAATTGAATTGAAAGAAAGGGGTGTTTTTTGGTGCAAAAAAGTCCATGCATACTTGAGGTCTTCCAGAAGCTCAAAAAATGCATAATATGAAAAAGATACATGTATTTCAAAATTGTTTGCATCAAGAAAAACTTTTTATTTGTTTGTTTTTAGAAGTATTTGCTTGCTTTATTTTTCCATGATGTAATTCCATAGGCTCTGGGATTTCCCTTCCTCCCTCCCCAAAACCCCGCCCCTGACCCACTGATTTCCTCCATATTGTTACAATAGTATAGTCCTTCACAATCAGTCATATGTTCATCATTCTGCCATTTAAGTGTATCCTAACCTTGCAGGCATGAAAAATGGCAGAGAGTCCAACATCCTATCATCAAGATACATTCAATAGTTTCCATCCTTTGTAAATAGAGATGCACACTGCATTGCATCTTCGCATCTGTATGTGATAGTCTCTATTACACGGTACTATACATCCCCTTAAGTAAAAAACCATAAAACAAAATCAACAACAGAAGGAAAAATAGAAAATTTACGACATGCTGTTAAATAACATGCTACCGAATGACCAATATGTCAGTGAAAAAATAAAAAAGAAAATCTAAGATCTTCCTGAAGCAAACTATGCTCTTGTGCGACCTATGATTTAAGGAGGAAATTAATAAGAAAAGAAAACAAAAACTTCTTTTTGAATGAATGAAAATAAAAACAAAAATACCAAACCTCCCAGAGATGTAGCAAAAAAGAAAGTATTAAAAAGGCTACTAGGTAGGACACAAAGATAAGTTACTCCTCACTAAGGTATTGAAGATTTCTCTGCACACCTCTCCTAAAACTGTTCTGCTCCTCAATCGTTAACATATGGCTTATTAGAGTTATAAGCCTGTTTGGACTATCCTAAAATTCGCGAAGTTCAATAAAAATCATGCTTGAATACTATAAGCTGCTAAATATAAAAATGAAAATAGACACAAGACAGCTGAATAGTACCCTATAACCATTTTAAGGTTTATAGCAGCCGGTTATGTATATACTAAAATTGAGATGTCGGTGAAGTAGTTACAGGATGTGGTTAAGAACTGGCATTGGTCACTCAATACCATGTTGATTAACTTCTTAATGTTGTTAATTTCCATGTTTCTTCCTGTTGTTGATGTTGTGTAGTGGTATCTCATTGGAGAGGATGATATTCTGCCGGCTCCACTTTCAGACCAAGGATGGTCTCCCAATGAACAAGTTGAATTTATCTGGACAATGGGATGCTGTACTCTCCGCATGGTCCATGCCCGTAATGAAGGAATCATGACTGGTTATGAACTGTACTATTGCAACAATATGGAGGAATTCAATATGGGGAGAGGTGTTGGGGAGGGGTTGGGAGAATCCCAGAGCCTATGAAACTGTGTCATAAAATGAAACTTTCAAAAAAGGGTATTGATCTTGTATTTGTGTGAAAACTGCCTTGTATCAGCAAGGATATATATTTGTCCTTTTCGAATTTATTTGAAAAGCAGAGAGAGAAATGGGGTAGAAACAGAGAGAGCTGTGTGGAGGGGAAAGAATCTTTCATTCTGTTTCAATCCCTAAAATGCCCACAACAATAGCCAGGCTTAATCAAATAAATGTCAACAAGAAGAAACTCCATCTGGGTCTCCAGTAAGAGATGGCAGGAACCCAAGCATTTGAGCCATCATTTACTGCCCCTCACGTTCTGGGAATTGGAACGCCACCAGCAGATATTTTGTTAATCAGTCAATGCACACATTCCTTCCTGAAAATTGTGGGATTGCCCTTTTTTACCCGCCCCCGGTGTCAGGCCACTATTGTTGCCGTTCTCTTTACTGGACTTCATCCAAAACATGAAAAATATCTCTTGTCAACCCTCCTTCCAAATGGGAAGGTATGACAGAAAGCAGGAAAACCAGAGTAAGACTCAAAAGATGCTTCATCTTGCTTCTTGTATTCTACGCACTGAGTGAAAATACAGAGTATTTCTGCAATCATCTAGTGGATGTCTTTCCTAGGAAATGTCCTAGGCATTGCAAAATAAACACAGAAACTTGTTTAGTCAATTACTGTTTAAACTCAAGTGGAGAACTCTCATTCTCCTACAAGAATTCCTGGATGTAAAACCCTCTTCAATTCCAACCGTATTGACAGTACTCTAGGTACCATGGTAATCCTACTATTGGCTTACACTGATAGAGGCCAAAAGGGTAGCCAGTGACTATCCTTTACCACCTAACCTAACAGGCACTCCAGGCAAAAATGAAGCAAGGGTGCATCTCTGCAGTATGGTGAGTGTACAGCTATGTAAAAACGTCAGGATGTCTCAGATCTGAAGCTTGATGGTTATATTGTTCTGTTCTTGCATGAAACAGACATCAAAAGCCTCATTTACTGCCAGTTTATGATTCTAACCAAATGACACTGGATCCTCTGCCACAAATGAATCACTAGCTTAGCTGGAGGGCCATTTTTAAAATTTATTCAATCTGTTTGTAAGGACAATCTATTTAGTTGTCTCAGCACCAGCTCATTGCAAAACTCCAGTTAGGTGATACAATATCAAATTCACTGGTGAAGTTTCTCTTGTGTTTCCCTCTAGAATACGCCTATCATGCTTTCCCTGGTTTTCCTAAAGATAATCCCTTTGGTGTGCAGATCATGTCAGAAAGACATTTATATACCTGATTACCACAGACCCTTAGAATATTCCCGACATACAAGTTTGGAGAGATCAGCATTTTTTGTTTATTTAGAAGATAAATCAAAAGATAGTGATAACAGGTTAATTCTTCAAAGTCAAAGCGTTTTTAGGTCACGTAGGGTGCTCCAAAAGTTCCCAGATCTTCATCCAATGCCTGCTCTGCTATGTGTCAGGCATCCTCATTCATATACACTGAAGGCTGGACCTTGCTGCATACAGTTCTGCTGCCAATTTTGCTTTCCAAGTGGCATACATTGTCACTCTGCAAAATTTATTCACATGTGCCCCATTTCCTAGTCCACAAGCTCTAGGAAGGATTAGGACATATCAAAAACTATGGGCCCAGATCCTTTCCCTCAATAAGATAAATAGCCAGAGATTCTGTTAACGAAGCATTTAAACCTAATAGTCAAATGCATATAAAATGTGAAGCCATTTCTGTATGTATTCTTTCATTACATGTATTCCTCCACACATTGGTTAAATGCCGCTCCCACAAACTACCTTCAGACAAAAATATATTTGCTCACTGTATGATGTTTTTCATTTATTATCACTTAATGTGTGCAATCCTATGACGCCAGTACTTCAATTAATTCCTCTTTACAGAGGAGAAAACAGTCCCAGACAGGCTAAGTGACTTGTAAAAGTTAATCCTTTGAATGACAACAGAATGCTAGCCAGGGAGGAAGATGCCTGTGAGCAGGCAGATGGGATTTGGGTGGTTGGAGAGGGAGAGAAGGGACTGTGGACAGGAAACAGTGAGCAAGAAAGCAAGCAGTCCACGCAGTTCAGAGTGTGCTCTGAAAGGGGCAAAGCCCATGATGTACACGCAGATAGGATGGAGCCTAAACACCTTGGGGTCAGACCGGCCTGCTCCACCTGCTCCACCTGCTCCACATTGCCCACGTTCCTCCCTAGTCCCCAAACCTTCCTTCAATGGTCACCCTTAAAAGGCCTTTCTGCCTCTCCCGTCCCCATGGCAACAGCCTCAAGGCTCATTTCCATCCCCCTGGCCTCTCATTCTAATTGCTTCCTGTGTGGTCCCCAGGAGATAGCCTGCTGCTCTGTGAGGTTGCACAAACAGTTCTGATCCTGTCGTCCTGCTAAATAACCCACGCGAGCACGCATTCTCTGCACCTCTGCAGCGCTGCTGCTTCTGCACTCCCGTTTCCCTCCATCACCCTGCACTCGAGCCCTGAGAGTATCCGCGCTCTACGTAGACCCAGATTAATGGGCATACACATAACATTTATGAAGACAGGGCGAGTGAATGAATAGGCTGTGTAAAGCAGCACAGAAAAGGGGGCTGGGGACAGCAGATTCCTAGCAGGAGTGCACTCTCAACCTTTCTCCCAACCCACCCCCTCTACCTGATAGCAATGCAAAACCAGAAATCTAGAGTTTGGTCACCATTCTTTCCCCTCGCTCATCCCCTACTCCTTGACCTCTCCTCCACACTGGACTGCCAGCCTCCCGTTGGCTATGGCTATGTCCATGGAAGTTGTTAAATGCAAACCGCCCTTTTTCCTCTGCAAGAGTCAGAGAGGATGTGCTGGAAAGTGTGGCAGGCGAAGCCTTCTGAGTTCCTCCTACTACAGGTTGCCAGCAAGGAAGAAGGGAGAGCCTGAAGCTGGCCAAAAGTTGGCGGGAAACAACACAGTGGCTGACCTTGGTAGTTTGTTGCCAGTGGTAGATATAAGCAGCTGTTGGCCTGAAGACTGTAGCAGCATAGTAGTGGGAACAGTAATAGCAGAGGCAGGGAAGGTAGAGGGATAGAGGCCAGGAAGGGAAGCTAAGGAGGCAGTGGGAACACTATTAGACTAAGAAACAAGTTTCTGAGACTTCTTTACAGTACTCGTACTCCCTCCCAGCCCCCCTCCCTCCAGGCTGCTATAATCTGTATGTATCCAGATCTAACCTGCCTGCCTATTCCCGTCTCCCATCTCCTGCCCACAGCTGGACTGGATGCCAGCCTCAAGGATACAATAGTAATCCTGACAAAATAAAACAGAGGTGCCAGTAGTAATGCAATATAGCTGGAAGCTTCACAAAACCCATGGGCATCCTGGACCTTCAGGGTGTCCCTTGAACCACACACTTTGCTGCATGTCAAAAAACTTGAAAACTTTCGCTTCCACTTTACCTCCAACACCTCTGGGAGCACTCTCTGAAGGACCCCATCCATCTGGAGCCCCCCCACACACACACACACCAGCTTGGCAGAGATCAACTGCTCAGGGAACCTCTACTTCTTGGCTGAACTCAACCACCAGGCCACTCACTGGGCAAGAGCATTTGGCCTGGCCTAACTACTTGGGTAGAATAACTGGAGGGACTCCAGCTCCTGGCAGAATTTCAACACCTGGTGATGCTCAAATACCTGGAATCATGTGTTACATTTAGCAGGGCCTTATCACTCATAGAATTTGTGACAATCCACAGAGCCAGAGCACATCTGAAACTGCTAGTGCTACATATGTCTTCCCTGGGTCCCAAGTCCTAGCAACCGGAAAAAATCCCAAGACAGCAACAGTTCTTGTAGACAGAATAATTCTCAAGCCTGGAGTGCCAGAGCACACCTAAGAACCCCAGCACCTCTGAAATTCTAAGGACTGGGAATTTCAGAAACACCAAAAAATTACTGTCGCCTGAACACTTTGGAGATCTCAAACTTCACAAATCCTTAGCAACTGGAAGTCCACAAGTACTCTCACTGCTCTAAATACATCCACAGGCTCCAGGCACATCGAATGGATTCAAGTGTATCCAACCATTCATGTATCAAGTGACCCTACATCTCAGAAGTTACCAGTAGCTCTGAGATCCTAAGAACCTGGAAAACTCAAATCAACTCAAATATTACAGCACCTTGAGGGTCACCAGTACAGCAGAACCCTAGAATGTCTCTGAGGTCCCAAGAACTTCAAAGTCTCCCAGCGTCCTTGAGCCTCCCCTATCATGTTAGAAAAACCAAATCACTCTGAGGCCCCTATCACTTTAAAGACCTGCAGCAACTCAGAGACCTCAAGCATGTCAAAAACCCAAAATATAAAGGGTCCAGGTACCTTCAAATCTTCTAAAATTTTGAAGATCATGATCATGTCTGAGGATTCAGACAATTCAAAACCCCTAAAACCTTAGAGGAACCCAAAATTACAGGGATCCAAGCACCTCAGAAGCCTGAACTATTACTCAAAAACAAATATTTTCTAATTCATTAAATACTATAAGCACACAGGAAGCAGAGTGCAAGATCACACCGGACCCAAGTGCACAATGTTAAGAGGAGTCTTTGTTACCAAGCTTGGTAACAGCAGCTCCTGCTACACTCCAGAAATTACTATCACGAGCTGCCAAAGTCAAGAATTTTTAAATCTCTCATTTTCAACTCAAATTGAGAGCTATACAGAATAAGGAATCCATACATTTAATTAACTAAGTGTCCAGAGGCATAAAAAGAAAATGAAACCAAAAAAGAAGAAGCAATAGGTATTAACTGATTTGAAAGCATAAAGAGGAGGAGAAAAATGGAATAATATAGGTGCTTTTGTGTGACTTTAGAAACTGGCACTCTTATTTAAATATTGCAGTATGATGCTTTCATTTGTTGGCAATTAGCACTGTATCCAGAATTTTCATTTTGATAAAGGATCACAATCTAAGCTTTAATGTTTTAAAAAGTATCTGTTTTCCTCCTATTGTGATTCTATATAATAGTTGAACTGCTTTTTAAACAGAATCATTTCATTGTATTCAACACTATCAATGAATTCAGTCAAATGGCTGGGACTAAAGCAAAAAAAAAAAAGCATTAGCTCAGAAATGCTCATTTCTGTATGATTTTATACACACTTTGCATTATGTATAAATGATATGATTCAATGACTTGCTAGGTTTCTGTAAAATACAAAGAAAAAAATTAAAAATATACTGACTAGTACTCTTTATTGACATATTGACCACCTGTTACTTGAGGCACTCGATTAAGTTCTGAATGGATTCTGCATAAGCCGCACGGTTCCAAACAATGCTCTACATTGTGTGGGAGATAAAAATTGTGTGAACTGGCTGTACAATAAGTGCCTTGTTAGGGACTCAGCCTAGGGTTCACGGAAAACCTAGGACAGGCTATGTGACCCCCACTGGGCAAAGGCCAGTAAAGGGCCACCATAGGGTCCTTCAATGAGCTGGAGAAAACTGGAAGGGGCATCAGCGTGCACAAAGAAAATGTTTCTGTTAGCTATTCTTGTAGAAAGAGCGCCTCAACAAAGGGAAGGAGACTTCCACAGGACAGTGCAGAAACAGAAAATAGGCTCATTCGGTTTCAGAGAAGGACAGAGTGAAGCACTGAGCATAGCAAGTAAAAGGCTGACACAAGGTACAGCAGAAACACAAAAAGGGACCATCAGGAAACGGAGGTGATGGCAATCTGAGGTTGGACAGTCATTTTGGACTTTGGGGAGGGAGCAAAAGATGGAGGCAATGAAGGAGCATGGAGAGGTGGTAATTAACAAAGTCTTCACTGAACTGTAAAGGTTATGTCAGGGGGCAGGTGGAGAACAAGAAATGTGGGGGGAAGAGGTCAGCGGGGCCAGGGGCTATGGAAGACTGCAAGGAAGTGATCATACAAACCTTTGCTGCTGACAGTGACCCTGGATCAAAGGGGAGAAGGCCTCTGACATGGGGGAGCTTCGAGGATGTTAAATGAAGCCAGAGAGAATATGCTGCCAGTGACAGCTCAGAAAGGTAACCTTGCTCATCTCTCAGGGACTATGGCTTGTAACAGTGCGCACATTGATTATAACAGTGTACACATTGATTAGAAATTGTGTGTGTGTGTGTGTGTGTGTGTGTGTGTGCCTGCAGGGGGCATAGTATTAGCATTTTCATCATTGCTATTCTTTCCTTCAAAAAGCGTAGTAAGTCCAGAGGCCTCTGTGACATGGTGGATCCTGGTATACTAAGTCATTTGGCATTGGGTTTGTTCGCACTGTAAGAAACTCAAATACTCCCACATCACGATAGCAAGGAGACCAATGCCTTTCTCATGTGAGTGGGGCCTCTGAATCCCACTGCTTACCCTGTGGCCTGTCTGGAGGTGTGGGAGCGATCGCACACATTCTCATCAGCTGTGGCTAAAGGGTAGCCGAAGCAGCTCTGTCCACCCTGGCAGGGTAGCAGCACATGGACTCCAAGAGCCAAACATAATAAACTAAAATAACTTCCCCAGGGGGGAGCACCAAGGACAGGTGTCTAACACAACCTTGTGGGTAGCAGCTGTCACTCACAAAAGTGGCCAGGCTACTTTGTTCCTTCTTACCTCTCAGCTGTGTGCAAAGAAACTTCACTGGCTATAGCGTAGGCTAGCAGTGGCTCTGTGGCAGAAGGCCTAGGAACCCATCAGCTCCAAGACAAGGAGGCTTCCAACACGCTTGAGCCCCTAGCAGTTCCACATTCATTCAGAGTCAGGAAATGAGCATGGGTCTCCCCTGATGCAGCCGGTGTGTTAGAAACTGGGGTTGTAAAAGCTGGAAAGGCATGCTTCTTGCCCTGGAGGATACGTGCTTGCCAATGCCTTCTCCAGAGCACACAAGATGGGAATCTGAGCTCGAGGTTCTTTGGTGGCTTCTCTGCCTAGGGTCACAGAGATGGCAAGGAGCAGAACATATGCCGTCCCCATGACATTCTCTGTCAAAGCCAGAGTGTCCTGTGCTTGTCTCCCTGCAGCCTATTTGTGCTGGTCAAAGGCCCCTGAGAGCCCTGTCTTCCAAACAGTAAGGGAGCTCTCTGTAAATGCACCTGCAGCCTCCAATCCTTTTGGCGAGGCGGCCAGCACAAATCTTCCTCCTCCCAAAGGAGGCTTGCTGACATCACCAACTATAGAACACCTGCTGGAAAGTGCAAGACCCACAGTACCGGATTGGAGCAGTACCTGGCTTGTACCAGAGGCTGGCCCCATCCAGTCTCTGCTAGGGCAGAATAATTATCACCCATTTGACAAGAAGAGCCAGGCACCTGGGCAGACGACTGAGCATCCTTCCCCAAACCACCGGCATCTATGCTCAAGTGTGGAGTGGGAGGCATAATCGTTCAAGTGCCTACTATGCTTTTCAGGGACCGTGAAACAGGAAGTTTAATTGGGTCAGAGCAACAGTTATGCCCCAAGCCTGAAGAAGACAATGCCATTGTGGGTACACCTCCAGCTGCACCAAGAAAGAGCTGATGACAGGAGTCCTGAATGTCCCCAGTGGGAGGCTACCAGGATGTTGGGAGACAATGGACCTGGTAAGTTGCCCTAACCCAAGAAGGGAGCTCTCTACGGACCAGATGTATTCCCCTGTGGCCTGGAGGTGCAGTGTGCCAACGTAACACTAAGACTGCAAAGAGTTCATCTGCCCTTGAGAAGGGAGAGGGCAGGATTTCCTGTGGCTGTGAAATGACTGACAGAGCAGAGGGAGAGGTGGAGTGGAGACCCTGGAGGGGGGTGGGTGGAAGAGAACACTCCTTGTGACATTCACCTGATTGCTTGGACATTGAGCTGGGTCCAGAAGGGGCATGAAGCACTGAGCTTAATGCTGTTTACCTCAGAAACCTAAGCTGACCAACCCTTGCAGGGTCCCACAGAGTGAGTGGGAAAGCTGGAGTTTCAGTTGGAACCTTGCCCCCTGGTGCTCCGTGGAGCTTCTGGGATCCTGAATGCTCCATTTGTATAGAAAGAGCTCAGTGGTAGAGAGCCCCAAACTCCCCAAGACATAGGAAGACAAGCAGCTGACATGTACCGAGTGCCTAAATGTGCATGCATTGTCTAAGTGTTGCAACACTTCTGCAAGAAGCATGCCACCAGGGCAAGTTTACAGAGGAAGAGACTCAAGGCCACTACTCACAAGCCAGTTCCAAAGGTCACCTGGCTGATCAATGGTAACTTCGTGTTTGAAACTAGGGCCAGCCGTGAGCCGTAGCCCACACTTCTATGCTCTAGGGACAGGCCCTTGACTGGGAAAAGGGAGGCTCCACCCAAACATGGGTAAGTCCTCTGTTTGCATGTTCAAGGCCAGTCCAGTGCAATGGTGGGAACATGTTGGGGCACTGGAAGGGGGTGTTGATCAAATGATAAACACGCAGGTATCCCTGGCCCCATGGCTAGGCATCCTTAGAGGCATTGTAAGTGTGGGATCAGCATTTCCGTCCCAAACAAGAGCATGTTTCCCATCCCGACGTATTCCTCAGAACCTAGCATGCTACATCTTCCATTACTGCTGATCACCGGGGTCCTCGCCTTCCCTCACTGGCCAAGAAAAGCATGGGGATCCTGGACCAGTACCACTGCTCAGTGGTGTTGATGCTACTCCAGGGAGTGTGATATGCTGCCAGGCCTCAATTGGTGCCTTAAGCTTTCTTTATTTGTTTGAAATGCAGAGTTGCAGAGAGAGCAAGAGAGAAAGATAGAGACATCCTTCACCTGTTGCTTCACTCCCCCAAACGGCTGCAAGGGCCAGCGTCTGCCCAGGCACCTGTCACAACCTGGAAATCCAAGGATGTGTTTCAAGATGACGGCAAGGTCCGATCATGAGAAGCACCTTGCACTGCTTTGTCAGCACTTTAGCAATGCACTTGATTGGGAGTGAGGCAGGCTGAACACAAATAGATGCTGAGATGGGCTTGGCCCTCTGTGCCACAATGCCCTCTGAGAGCTCTGCCATTGAGCAAAGCAGCTGTGAAAGAAAGTAGGAGTGGAAACAGTGGGCGTCTTGTGGCCAGTGTGATGTGTTCGAGTTTAGGCTGTTTGAGTTCCAAACCAGCTGTCCAAAATGTGTCCAAGGACACAGAAGAAATGGCCCAAGTGCTTAGGACCCTACATCACACGTGTGAGACCTGAAAGGAGTCCCACACTCCAGGACTCCTAGGCTCCCTGGGAACTTCATTATTATGGTGCACTATATGTTGTGGTTCTACTTACCTGGGAAACACTGGTGAGCACATCAGAGTTCCCTTGCCACGGTCGTTGGTAGAGAACAAAAGTCATCTTTTAAAAAATGTTTATTTTGATTTATTTCGAAGACAGCGAAACAGGGAGAAAAAAAAATGAAGAGACACATGGGCAGACAGAGACATCTGCTGGTTCATTGACAAAACAGATACAAGGGCAGGGCCAGGGCATGGAGCTCCTTGTGAGTTTCCCACGTGTAGGAACAAGTACTTGGTTCTGCTGCTGCTGCTGCTGCCTCCCCAGGCTCACAAGCAGGGAGCTGGTTGAGAACTAGAGCAGCCAGGAGGATTGTGGGAACTCATGAGATGCTGACATAGACATGTCAGCTTAACCCACCTCACCAAAATGCCAGCCACAGGAACATTATTCCACCTATTTACACTTCTGATTTTGCACTGAGGAGGTAGAACTGTGTTGGTGAGCAGAGTGGTGCTGTTAAGCTAACACAGAGCAGGGAGTGGGTCTACGGCCATACCACCCTGAACGCGCCCGATCTCATCTGATCTCAGAAGCTAAGCAGGGTTGGGCCTGGTTAGTACTTGGACGCGAGAGCAGGGAGTGGGAGACACTCAATGGAAAATAATGAAAGGCTTTGAACACACATAGAATAGAAGACATATTGCCACGACAAGGCCAGCTGGTGCGAAGGCTCTCTGGAGGAGAGGAACTGAAGCAGGAAACGGAGGCCAGCAAACTGGAATGCAGTATGAGAAGACAAGAACAGGCAGTGGGTCAGAGATTTCAGAACCTCTGATTCTGTGGGGGCGAGTGGGCAGTCTTAGAGCCTTGGCCTTTGCCTGTCATGAAATGAGAAGCAAAGTGGGAGAGAGGAAGTGAGCAGATGAGCAGAGCTAATCGAAGGAGCCATAACCCTTGTGGAAAGTGTCATTTTGGTGACTGAGCATACTGACAGCAGGCAAGGATGGCGGGAGGGCCTGGACCAGCTTTGAAAGCATTGCTCTAATAGACGATTATATTATCTGGCAGCTTGGTACAGATGGGTGTAAGGTGTACAGATGGGTACAGATGGGTGTAAGAGGCTCTGACATGGAATGTGTTCTGCTAGGCAGTGATGAGACAGCAAGGAGAGTGGATCATGAACAGTGTCTCAGGGCACAAAGCAATCCAGGAAAGAGGAAACACCAGCAAGTGAAAGAGTTCTTGCCATCACTATGCTGCAGGAAAAGCCAAGTAGTCCTGGGAACCAAGTGAACACAAGAGAATCCACACAGAGCTGGAGATGCGCTCTGCTCAAAAGGCTGATGCCAGACAAATGAGGGGAAGCGTGGGGCGTGACCAGTGCATGTAACAAGGCAGTGTTTATTGGTGCCTTTGCTAAGAGCAGCTTCCTCAGAGGCTTGGGAGTTAAAGCCGGCCTTGGACAGCTTGGCCAAAGAGTGGGAGGAGAGTATTCACGGAGTATACACAAGCTAAAGGGAGATTCCTGGCCATGAGGATCAAGCAAATTAGAGTGGCATCCAACAGAGGAGGCAGGGAGGAGTGAGGAGATGGCGTAGTTGTGATGGAGGGAATACTGTAGCACTAAGGACAAGCACCCAGCAGAGAGGGGAGCAGGGGGAATCCTTGGAGTTGTGCTTTGGGTTGGCTGCAGCACACAGGAAACTTGTGTAAATGGAGGGAAATATCTTGCCCAAAGAGTTTCAAATGGGTGGTTTCTGGAATAATTACATGTCAGCCAGGTCTTCTGGCTCCTTAAGCCCCTCACGTTCCGGCCAAATACCTGCCTCTTAGATGAACTTCCACATCTGCTGAGTGTCAGCTAAGAGGCAGGATCACCACAGGGCACTGACTCATATTTGGAACTCCTGACCACCCATTGCGTTAGCAAAGCAGAGATACGCTGCACGGAGATTAGATGGACTGCTCAAGGCCAGCAGACTCAAATCTGGAGCAGTGACGCAGTGAGTGCAAGCAATCTGCCTCTCAAGGTTATGTTGTGACCACAAGCTCAGACCCACGGGCAAGGCGGAGTGTGCGATTGCTCTTACTGCCCCAGCAGCAGTAAAAGTCTAGACACTGACCCGCAGCAGCAGCTTGCCATAAATCATGGAGAACAATGACAACCCGTGCGTGGACAAATGCCATAGGTTCCCACATGAAAAAGGCCAGGGCAAGGAGCCCTGTGGAGAGTTGAGGCTGAGAGGGTCTCTTGTCTGAGATATGGAGCCCTTCTGAAGGCTGTCCAGCCTCTATGCGGAACAGCCACCCCTATACCACACCACAGCCTGCTCTAGCTGTGACTTTTTGAGCTTTCTTGCTGCTTAAAGGACCTGGTGCCTGGTCAAGCTCGCACAGTTAGAAAGCCCTAGGAAAGTGCACAGCTCTGATCAAAATTAAAAACTGCATGACACACACACACACACACACACACACACACACACAGATAATTTCTTTCACAATAGGGCATGTGCTTATATCTCTTAATGTAAATGTACGCGTGTGCGTGTGTGCGTGTGTGTGTTCGCGTGTGTGTGTGAGTTTCTTTTCTGTTGTCTGTCACTGAACGAGCTACAGGACGATGTCATCTGATACAACTCCAAAGAACAACCTCCATGGTGCTTTGGGGCACTTCTGGCAGGGCAAGGCTGCTTCACCTACTGTTTTGACAGCACTTGCTCGAGGGGTCATGGTCCTGAGCAACCTGGGAGCACAACAACCATTTTATTTTTCCGAGCCAGTATGTTGGAGTTGAGACTGCATGAGAAGAAAGGAAGAGAAGAGGCAGAGTGGTTGCTTGGTGACCAGGGTCCCAACTTTGAAGGGCCACTTTCCTTTAGGGCTGACCTCTGCAAGGCACACACCCACGCCATGTGCAGTCCAGTAGCCTTGACGGGGAAAGGCCAGTGGAGGTCCTTGCGTGACATCCTTCCTGCTTTTCCATTGTCATGCTGTCATCTGCTTCCCTTCAGACACTGCTTCAGTTAACAAGATGTAATTTGCTCCCTTCTCAGACCCATTTCCCACAGCAGCTGCTCACTGCTGCTGCCACGAGGACCGCACAGCCTGCTGAGCTGCTCTGAGCTGTCCCTGACCCCAGCCTAACTGGGAGCTGGAGAGCAGCCTCCAGGATTAGGTTACAGGCACTGATGAAGTCCTGATTATTGGAAATTGAAGGACGACGTGCAAGTTGAGTGGAGACGTGCTGATCAGAAACCCAGGATGTGTGCTCCCTTGGTAGTTTGGAAATCTCCCAGTCACCTAACTGAATCACCCTCCCTCGGCTGACAGCTCCAAAAACAGGAAGAATCTCACCTGCTTAGTAATCACGTTGTGCAGCATAACTCAGCTGATTGTCCCAGGAGCCTAGACGTGTGGTTTCCAAAGGATCTGGGATGAAAACCAACCATGGCCACACTCCTCACCACACATCAGTCATGGGTGGACCGTACATTTTGGGTAGAAAAAGACAGATTGCACAAGCAAAATAGAAGCCAAGATTTCTTTATAACATCAGAATGACCCTCATTCAAAGCTATTGAATGAACTAAGCACAAACCCTCTCAATTCCTGCACTTCACGCAGGGGAGTGACAAACGTTTAGCAAAGCAACTACCTGTCCTCACCCACTGAGGGCCTGATGGCATGCCCAGCAGCACCGTCCTGGCACACTGCCTAGCCCATCACGGGCACTCAACAAGTGAATGCCGCTGCACGGGAATTATTACCAAAAGCAGGTTCTCACCGTGAGAGACTGGCTTACCAAAAACTGGGAGGAAAGAGAACATTTGCCCAGAGACACTGCCGCTCCTGGTCTGGGGAGTTGCTGGCCCAGTGAGCTGCACAGCACTTCCGAAAGCAAATGTCACAGAGGTATGAAGAAAGCTCAAAACGTTGTCTGTCCCTTTTTGTATTTTATGGCTGTAGAAGTTTTCTTGATTGTGGGACAAATCTTTGCAAGCCCAGAAAGAATGAAGAAGTTGGCAAATGCAAAGCGTGCTGCAACAAACAGGAGGCTAAGTCTGCTGATCTCTGTGTTCCAGTTACACTGTCAGTGTCCCCTCAAGAGAGTTATGACACTAGCAATACCACAAGCACATGCACACACACACACACACAGACACGCTCACAGTATACACAACATATATGAACATACAATTCCTGCGGCACATGGCCTTAGATTTGCAAAGATGTGTACACACTACAAACAAGGATCGTCACTCAGGGCCTCCATTCCAGCCATTGCTGGCCTCATCAGCGCCATGGGCAAGCATTCTCGTAGCTGTTGTCACTGGCGGTGCTATGCGGGACACAGCTGCTAACAAGAACCCTCTGACTAGACTTGTGCACAAGCAACAAGGAGGGCGTCCCCACAGAGAGCCTCGCCGTGGCCTCCAACTGCATTGGTGGCCCTGGAGGTACTGACATCACTTGAATCAGCTCACGAAGCTGTGATATTAACCCACTCACAAACCTGGCAGCACTGAGGTGTCACAGAAAGCTGAGTTCCATTGTCTGCAGAGGTGCGTGGCATGGAAGCTGCTGGAGTCTGCAACTCCACTCCCAGCACGCAGCTCCACTCTCAGGAAGGCAGCCCCTCACCTCCATCCCCCGACCGATTGTCACCTGCAAGCAATCTGCAGTCTCCAATACAGGTTACCCATCAGGCACCCTGCAGCTTCACAGAGCTTAGTCGGCGCCTCACACCAGGTCCTGGGACATCTGTGAAATCATCCCCATTTTACTGATGAGAAAACTGAGGTTCAGGAACATTTCTAACACCAGATGACAGATAACAAGCTGTGAGCTACATGCATGCACGCTCAGAGGTGTAGTTTTTCTTTGAGTGTCTCTCGCCCACACAAAACACAGCCACTTGTCCACTGGTACGCACACGTGGGAATGAGTGGCTCGGCACAGACGACTTGATGAGGAAGGAGAGGTTAGTCCAGCTTCCCTGCTAGGTCAATCAGCCACCTTGCACACAGAGCAGAGTACGCAGGAGAGGGGAGGCAATGGAATCCTACCCAGTGACCTGGAGCTGGGCCATGCTGAAGATTCCCACAGAACTCTCAAAGGCACTCCCTTCCTCCCCTGCCCACCCCAGCTCTGGGAAAGCTGGCAGCTTTGCCCAGACACTTGAAGCCCAGGGCAAGCTGAGCTTTGATGGGAAGCAGGAAACCCACGAGTTACAGGGTGAAAGCTCCTGAAGAACATCAGAAGCAGAGTTGGTCACCCTACAGACTGGACACAGGCCTCTGGTCAGCAAGGCCACGGTGCAAACAAGAAACAAAGCCCACCCCTGCTCACACAATGAGGTCAACGTCCCCAAATCTTGCCACCACTCTTGCATTCTGGGTGCACTGTCATAGGTCATGGTGCAGAATTGCAGTAGCTCTGAATGGATCTGCCCAAGTCAGCTGTGTGGCCTTCAGTGGAAATTTTATTTCTATGCAGTAAGCCTT
The DNA here is from genome assembly GCF_030435755.1 of Ochotona princeps. Taxonomy (NCBI): domain Eukaryota; kingdom Metazoa; phylum Chordata; class Mammalia; order Lagomorpha; family Ochotonidae; genus Ochotona; species Ochotona princeps. Next base: position 4,866,604 of record NC_080865.1, on the reverse strand, counting down.
CTTTGGGTTGCCTCAATTCCATATGAAAGCATCCATTAGAGTCCTATCTTCTCTTCACTTCTGATCCACTTTCTTGTTAAGGGATCTAAGGATGGCTGTGAATGAAGCTGAAGGACTCTGCTTGCCACCACCCAGTGGGAGACCTGGATGGAGTTCCAGCCTCCACAGGCTTCAGCCCAGCTCAGGTCTGGCAGCTGTGAGCAGTTGGGAAGGTAACCAGTAGTTGGAGGCTCTCTCTGTGTCAGCCTTTCCCCCTCTGCTACTCTGCCTTTCAAATACATAAAGAAAGAAACACAACTCAAAAATATCTGGTTCAAAGACCAGGGGAACCATCACGGCCAGTATTTGGAAACCTTGCACCTCTCCATTCCGGTCTAGGAGCACATGCATCAGTCATGAGAAAGCGTCCCAAAGAGGCAGAGGTGGAGTTGGGAGAATGCCTCTCAAAGGTCGGTCCGAAGAGCTGGATGTGGCAGCAGAGTGGAAGAAGCAGGTCTGCCTAGATCTGGGATGCACACAGGCTCTCTCTAGGATATTGTTGCCTTAATCCAAGAGTCACTCTCATGAACACCTCTGTTCCCACTTGTGTTGAGCACAACTGACACTTTGGTGGGATGGCAATGCAGTGCAGGAACTGGGACCATGAATTCTATCTACCCAGCCCAGACCCTAAGCACTACAGGAAACACTGACTCCACCACATCCTCCTGTGAACTGCCTCTTAAAACTACAGGAAGAATCCATGCCACAAGACGTTTTCATGGCTTAGCGAGGGAGAACATGCCAGCTGTGCTTGGATTGCTACAGGCCATCTCTTGGGGCACAAATGTCTTGGCACTGGAAACTTCTCAACTCATGTGTGTTTCATCAGTGTTCTTCATCCTTTGATCAATGTTCTCTCTTGTTGTGAACACGAGTGTGCTTGAGGAAAACCACACGCGCACATACTCCCAAAGGAAGATGCACATGTACTCCATCACCCAGATGGTTTAGCCTCATGCCGCTTCCAATGGTTTGCTCATGATTTACTACCGTGCATTTTCTCAGGATGCGTGGGTTGACACTCAGCAGCACTTCTGCTCTTGCCCAAACAGTTCCGGATGTGAAATCAGAAAATCCCATTTCCGTGCCCTCCACTTACGGTGGACTCTTGGAGAAAGCCTTTCAAGTCTTGAGGCTCAGCACCCTCACCTGTGAAATGGCTCCAACAGTTGCTCACAGCTGCCCCACATCGTGGCAAGGAAGGATGAGGTACAGTGTGTGCGTTTGCTTTGTGATGTGCAAAGAGTGATAAACAGAAGCACAGCTGCATGCATCAGTACACAGGATGAGTCAGTACCCTGAGGCTGCTCACATTCCTTCCGAGATGCGATAAAGGTTGTCCTGTGTGACTTTGCTGGGAAACACTGCAGGGTCTGGAGGCAACGGCGATAGTGCTTGAACAGAGGCTGAAACATTATGCTTATTTGTACTTTGTTCTCTGATGTATCCTGAAGACCCAGAAAATAGCACGTGCATGTCACACAGCCCGGACCTATGACGTGTGTGAGTGAACAAATCTGTGCGAGCACTGAGTGGAAAAACTGCCATTGGAGGCGACTGTAATATGTTCCAGTGCATGAGATATCGCACAGTGAAATCAGCCCCGTGCAGCAATTCCCTCCCTCGTGTTGAAGTGAGGTTGGGAGTTTCTTCTTGAAAGTAAAGACCCCCAAAGCTAAGGGAGGTGAAATGCGATGAGTCATCAATCTCAGGCAGTTGGACGGCCTGAAAATGCTACTGTAGGACCCACTGAAGTGGCCAGTGGCTTCTTCCCCAAGGCTGGTGGCAAGTTCTGCAGAGGGGAAGGAATGGAACTCTCACGCACAGCTTGTATTCCTTGAGAACCTATTGTGTTCCATGCAGGTATTTATGTTACTTGATGTCACTCTCACCAGGACCCTATGCGATAGGATTTACAAGTCCATGAACTCTACCCAATGAGAGAAATCGTGGCTTCACAGGGCCTAGGCAGCTGACTCATGGCCAGGTGAGGTCCATGAGAAGCGACAGAACTGAAACCATGTCTCTGAGTTCACTTCTGTGTCTTGCCTTTGGATGTCAGTGCCTTCCATCCTCTGTGAGCTTGTCCCAAATGTTGCTGCAGGACGTATCTGTTTCTAGCTGAACTTGGACGCTACTGGAGGGACAGAGATACCACAAAGTGCAAGGGTGGCACATGCACACAGACTCTGCTACCACAAGTTCAAAACATGATGTTGTGCAAATATCCTGAGACTGCTTTATTTTTGCCAACATACCCTGCCTTTCCAGGGTCAGTGCTGAGCACTGGGAGCCCAATATACTGAGTGATCAGGTAGCTAGTGTCTGGCTGTCTCCCATGCCCCTCTCCATTACACACGCCAGTTCAAGCTGCTACTGTGCTGGCACCAAAGTCTACATACTTCCCCTTCTCCATGCTCAAGCTGATGTCTGGGAATTGGCAGCGGGCCTGCGACTTAAATGATACTATTACTGCAGCTCTGTGGCACCCTCTTTCGTAGTCGGCTGACATGGTTGTGCTACTTGTGGGCTCCTGTCACCCATGGGGAGAGCTGGAGTGAGTCTGGGTCTCCTGACTTTTTCCTAGCCCAGACCTGTGTATTGGAGCCATTTGCAAGTGACCCAGGTGATGGAATCAGGTTCTCTCTCTCTCTCTCTCTCTCTCTCTCTCTCTCTCTCTCTCTCTCTTAAATAAAAGAAAATGTTAAAACATTTGCCCGGCAAAAAACACCCAAATCAATGTTTGTAATAGAAACGTAAAAAACACCCAAATCATTGTTTGTAATAGAAATGTAAAGAAAACAGTTATTGCAAAGAAAGCTAGACCCAATTGTTCCACAAAGGGTCCAGGAAAACCTGAGCTCCACGATGCCCTAGGCAGATTTCTCAATCAGAACCCCTTTCTTTCCCCAGGTCTGGCAAGGCTTGAGAGCATTTTAATTCCTTCACAAGCAATCGATACAAAACCACAAGGAGCAGTGCTGATGTATCAAACATCTCTGCAGATCATCACCATGTGTGGAAACGTTGGGTTCTTATTTGATGGCTTGTACTCTATGGGTGCTTGAAGATACAGTGTGGGAAATGCACAAGGCACTAGCTCATCCCTGCCAAGTATGTCTTGGCCAGTGTCTTGGCCAAACTATGGCAGTTACGTGTTGAAAGTGGCCCTCACGTATTGCACCGTATTTCCGGATGGGGAATTGGGCTCTACACCTGGCCTTTCAGTACTCAGGGACAAAAGCTGAGGAAGGATGATGGAGGACACAGTTGAGACAAGAAATTAAGAAAGTTAATGATTGCCGAAACGGATGACTCTTGACTTAATGAGTACAGGGAGTGCATTTTATGATACTTTCTACTATTATGTGTCTGAACGTTTGCATAATAAAAAATCAAACCTGAGTGATGACATGCTTGGATGAGTGAGGGGAATGTGGGGGCAAAGGAGAAGAAAGAGAAAAGATAAGAAACAGTTATGTCTGTGGCAAAACAGCAAGCAAAACATGGAAAATGTCTGTGAACTTTCAGACACGTGTTCGTGGGCGTAACTCCAAGTGCAGATTCTGACAGACACAAGCTTGATGAAGGGAATAGAGCTGAAAATGTCCCTTGAATAGGAAGCAGCCTTGAAGCACACTGGGAAAGCACACTGAATGGGGAGACGTCTTCCCGATTTCTGGTTCCGTCATTCTTCAGTTTCTTGAGGCATCACTTTCTTGTAATTGAAGTTGCATAAGCAAAAAAGTTACACAGACATACACAACCACATGGTATACAGCACCATTGAGATTCGTGTGCATCAGGTTTTCTCCTCAAAGAAGAAACTAAGTGTCAGGAATGTTCAAGACCCCATCTGTGACCTTGGCAGAGAAAATCACTGGGATGATGCAGACAGCTTATGTTGGTTCATAACACACACACACACACACACACACACACACACACACACCTGCCTCTGTGTCAAAGTCAGCATCATCTTCCTCTGTGCAACCAAGCACAGGAATCTGGCATTTCTTTGAGTCTTCTGCCTAGGGAGCCTCAGCTCTCGTGGATGCACTGTCCTGAGCAAGGGGTGTTAGTATTTCTTGAGAGTGCCACCAAATAGCACAAAAGCTCATTGCTGTGCTAGAGTAAGGCACCATGGTGACCGAGTAGTTTCCAAGATGGAATGTGTGGGCATGCAGGAGGGGGGCTATGTAGGGCCAATGTGTTGATGGCTAGTTCTCCTGAAGTTTTGTCAGTGTGTGTCAAGTTAAAACATACACAGATGGGATGGGCACTTGCTGGGACAACGTGCATCCAACGTCCCTGTGACTTAAACATACACCAGTTCTGCTGGCCAAGACTGCTCTGATCTGATCGTCAACCTTTAATCCTGACTCTACTGTGTGTGAGCCGTGTAACACTGAGTTAATTAATTGATTCTGTTTGAAAAGTGGGGATGATGACAAGAAGCACCATATTGCCTCACTGAGCTCTTTATCCACTTAGTTGACAGGTGGTTTTAGAAATTTGAATCACAGCGTTCTGTCTTGGCTAATCCTCCTCCTGGCACCGGGATAAGGTGGCATGGGCACCTGGCCTCATGTTAGAAATGCAGTCATTCACGGCCCCTGACTGTAGAGTTGTAATCACGGTTTCTCCCCTGCGACCTGCTGTCTTCTCCCATTTGGACTCTGTTCTCAATAGGCTATCAGTATCTGCTATCATGCCTGTCTCCCTTCAGTCCTGAGAGCTCTATGGTTGCAGGAAGCAGGCTTGTCTCCATCAGGGCCCAGCCTGGCCTTCATTAGGCTCTCAGAAAGATCTTAGCAGTCGATTTTCCCGGTATTGCTCTGCTGACAGAATCATAACCGTGTGAAATGAGGTTGTACAAGTCTGTTCTCATGGCGTTTATTGCAGTGACAATGATTAGGAAATCTGTCAGTAGGGAAGTGGTGCACACATGTCAACGTCAGAAATCTCATGCAGCCACAACGTGACAAGGTGCCTCTTTGTGTTCTGATATAGAATGATTTGGGGATGCATTGGTAGTTTCAAAGCCCCGTGAAGCATAATGTGCACACTCGTGTTGCACTTTGTGTTTAGGAAATACTAGACCGGGGCAGAGAAAGCAAAGCATCAGGTTAAGCCATAACCTCTGACACCAGCCGTCTATCTGAGCGCCAGGATGCGCCTCCTCTGCTCCACTTCTGATCCAACACCCTAATGCTGTGCCTGGGAATGCAGTGGAAGATATCCCAAGTCCTCAGGTCCCTGTCACCCACACTGGAAACCCCAGTGGAGCTCCTGCCTCCCGGCTTCACATTGCAACAACCCAGGCAGTGTGGCCATTCGCACGGTGAGCTCACACAGGGAAGATCTCTGTCTCTTGCTCCTTCTCTCTGTCACTCTGCTTTCATTTAAGTGCAATGTATCTTCAAAAGGCAAAAGTGTCTACATGGATTAGCATTTCCATAGCAGAGTCAGCAAGGGTGCATGTGGAGTGGAGAAGGGTGGCTGACTGTGGCAGGACAACATGGGATGGAACAGGGGAATGAAGAGACATTTTGCCACATACAGTGTTCTCCACTTGAACTTTCTGCCCTGTGCGCTTTATCTACTCAACAGTACACATTTAAACAATCTTTTAGTCTGTGAAATGGATCATTTATTACTAAAATTAAATAAGCACGGAGACTTTCCATTACAGACATCAATGCGTTTTCATGGACTTTTACAGAGCTGATGTAGAGCCGTCTGTTGCACTCCTAGCACCATATGATGCGCTTGACCATAGTGTGTTACAATGATCACGTCTTGTTTGGTTTTTCTTCTGGACACTCAAAAGACTCGTGGCTCTTGCATTTGTCATTAACAGTTGGCAAGATCATTTGAACTTGAATATTCCTTCATGATCATGGGTGTTTCGATGAGCCGCAGAGTGTGGGCATAGGCAAGAAATGAAAGAGAAGAAAGGGTTCCATTAGTGGGGGCCTTAGGGGTGGAAGGCTGAGCTGGTCATGTGGGTTCCCAGTTCCCTGAAGCCAGTGCACAGCACTGACCCCAAGCTCCAGGCAGGTACAGGCAATGCTGAGAGTCAGCGTTTGTGGACGCTGGCCCCAGAGAAGGGAGATCATTGTGGAGCAATGGAGGTGTGGGAGCTTACAGCAAGGCTGCGTACAAAGATTGCCCAGCACCAGGAGCACAGAAGCAAGATCTGTGGCCTTTTCCTATGCCACCCCACTGCGGGGAAGTCCCCAGCTCTGCCACAGCCAAGAATCTCACAGTCAAGATCAAAGAGTGCCAGGAAACCAGCCCCATTCAGAAATGGCCCCTGCTGCCAAAGCATTGCCTTGACCTGAGGTTCTTCACACATCGTCCCACAGCCGTGCTTCTCAAAGTGTGCTCTCTGCGCCAGCAGCGTCTGCATCAGCTGGATCCTCACCCCGACTACCTGCAGCAGAAACTCTGGGTGTGCAGTGGAGCCCTCGGTTGGATTGAGTACACAGGACGTCCAGAGGCAGGCCCGTATTTGAGAACTGAGGAGCTCCACAGAGGCCTAAACCACCCACAGGCCCTCATTCACAGCAGAACACCACAAGGCTTGAGCTTTTCCTACAGGGCAATTATTCACAAAGAAAGCAGTGTTTTTGGTGACAGCATTTAGGCTGATAGGATGCCCTCTCTACGTATTTGTCTCACAATTATTAGTCACGAGGAGCTCTTCTCAGAGTTGCTGCAAAGCACTCTAGCAATCCCACCTTCCAAATGATTTGCTGTTTACCAGAGATCTCTGTGTTGGATGAACCAGCGGTGATTGCCCGGCACATCCGTGTGCACTTGTGATCCAGTTTTGACTCATGGCCTGTGACTGCCTTGCTCTGGTGCCCTGAGTTACTTGGTTTTGGATCTTTACTCTGTGCTACACTAGTGGATGCTCTTTATCTTTCTGCTGAATAAATAAATCCAGGTGGGCTGGAATTCTCCAGATTGTGCTCAACACCTGGCAGACTGATAGATAGATATTTAGAAAGATGGGAAAAGAAGAAGGAAGGAAAGGAAGGTAGGAAAGAAACAGAAGGAAGGAAGCAAGGAAAGAAAGAAGGAAGGAAGGAAGAAAAAGGAGTAAGGGAAGGTGGAAGGTGGAGGAAGGTAGTATTTCATTCTTAGATTTGCACTAATGGGAGTTGAAAACTGTGTTGTAATGATTATTACAAGCATGTGCTGTGACACCCGGAATCAAGTGGACAGTGATATATTCCATATATTTTACACAGACACAGACTCACACACATATATAAATAGATACATATACGAAAGAAACAGATGTTATAAAATGTGCCCTTTCTGCTGCAAGGATCAATATGTTAGGCACTCTGAGAGATGACAGGATTCAAGTCATAGGGCATTCTGCTGCCTACTGACTGAATCAGCATTTTCTTCTAGGTCATCTTACCTAGAAAGTTGCAATATTTCTTTTATCTGTGGCTCAGCAAACTCCTTACTTAAGGGAGGAAACCCACATATTGCTGCTAAATCTTTCTGCTACCCTGAAGTATGTTCCCTCCAGCTACTTCTGTATAAATGACATTTAGGCCCATCTTGCAGTACACCTTCATGCATGTGAGCAGCCCTCTGTTATCGCAGGGGCATTTAGATGAGGTGTAGAGCCTGGGCTTATTTATAACTCAGGGATCCAACAGGCCCCTCCTTAGAGTCCACCAACCTGGTTTGGAGAGTGTTGCTCTGCTCTGCAATTCTTTCTCCACTTAATGTGGGGGTAGTCAGGAAGAGTTAATACTTATGCTGGAGCTAAGAATTGGAAACCTGTGTCGGGGGTGATGGCAAAGAAGTTTAGGGGACCTATTTTTGTATGTTGATCAGACAGTGACACCATTTTTTCAGACAGAACATAACATACCGGATAAGTTCCTGGATTTATGACTTAGTATACAAATGACCTTTTAATTATTGTTGCCTTTTGACTTCTGTGTTCTCATATTCTTTTATCAAGATATACCAACAATTACAATGACTCTAATGAGTTTCCTATTATACATAATAACTCAGTGAGGCAAAAGAAACTCTGACGAGTAGATTTAAAGCAGAAATATACTCAGGTATATTTTCTAGAAAATGCCCTTTTATTGTGTCAGATGGCAGTGTACCTTGTGGTATGGTGAGTTAAGCAGCCACTTGGAAGGCCACACATCCCATATTGCAGTGCCTAAGATTCACTTCTGTCTCTGCTTTCCATCTAACTGCCTATTAACATGCCTAAGAGACAGCAGCTGAAAGCTCAAGTACATAGATTTGTACTATTTATATGGGAAACCTAGATGGAGTTCCTGGCTCCTGGCTTTGGCCTTGCCCAGTCCTGGCTATTGAAAGCGTTTGGAGGAATGAGTTGGTGTGTGACTGATCCATCATTTTCTCACTCTGACCCTCTTTAAAATTAAAAAAATAATAATAATAAAATATTTTAAAAAGAGAAGAAAATGTATTTTCAAAGAGCCGGCAGTTTTAACGTGTTAAGTACACCTGGAGATCAAAGACAGTGTTTGGACTTTGGAAAATGGAACAAGAGAGAAGACTTTAAGCAAATCTTCAGCTGTGTGCCTTTTTATGTGCATCACAAATATTTATTTTAAGTTCTCCCGACTAACCTGGGGTAGTGGAGCTGTGCACAAGTTTGTATTACTAGCCCAGTGTCACCTGTTATTTTCTAATAGAAATCAGATATGTCAACTCAAATATTTGTGGTTTCCCAAATCATCTTGTCCTTTTTCCCAGGCCTGCTTTCACATGTACACCACCATAAGGAAGAAGTCAGGCAGTCAGCTTAGTCTTCTTTCAGAAGTATAGTGAAAAAGTATGCTTGAAGGAAAAGCCTGCTAACAGAATGCAGGCATTTCTGCATTGAGTGGACCTCAATTCTGAACAGGGATTCATTTCTATATTAAATGAATTTTCTACACCTGTCCCTAGAAATAGCAACTGCTTGGGGACGGTGTTGTGGCATAGTAGGTTAAGCCTCCACTTGCAGATTTGGCATCCCAAATGGGCACTGGTTCATGCTCCAGTTGCCCACATCTGATGCAGCTCCCTGTTCTTGGCCTGAGAAAACAGCAGAATACGGCTCAAGTCCTTGGGCCCCTGAGCCCATGTGGGAGACCCAAAACATTCTGGCTCCTGGCACTGGATCAGCTCAGCTCTCACCATTGCAACCATTTGGGGAATGAATGAACAGACAGAAGATTTCTTGGGCTCTTTCAGTCTCCCCTTCCCTCTGTGTAATTCTGCCTTTCAAATAAAAATAAAATCTTAAAAAAATACACTGCACCTTTCTAACATTTCACTTCCCATGCAATCTCTTCTTCAGGTCCACTTGGCTACATCATATGCACCCAGCCTTTTCTCAGATGTGGTTTACTCTTATAACAGAAAGAGAACTGTTCTAGACTGATACCAACATGCAATATTATGATCTCGATTTTTGAGGAAAGCTTCCTCATCAAATACCTTGCAGCTCTTATTCCACCATCTCTAATTATCATGACTTCTTTATGAAAGGAAAAGTAGTGACCTTTGAAAAAACATTTTGATTTAAACAAGAGTAATTTCAAGAGAGCAATATATGTCGGTACTAGATGGTAGGGTATTGATCTAGCATCTGGCAGTAGGTGGAAAGGTATTACGAAGCGTGTAAGAGTTTCACAGTGAAAGAAAGGACAGAGATTTTGTACTTTTTTTTTTTTAAAGATTTATTCATTTTTTATTACAGCCAGATATACACAGAGGAGGAGAGACAGAGAGGAAGATCTTCCGTCCAATGATTCACTCCCCAAGTGAGCCGCAACGGGCCGGTGCGCGCCGATCCGAAGCCGGGAACCTGGAACCTCCTCCGGGTCTCCCACGCGGGTGCAGGGTCCCAATGCATTGGGCCGTCCTCGACCGCCTTCCCAGGCCACAAGCAGGGAGCTGGATGGGAAGTGGAGCTGCCGGGATTAGAACCGGCGCCCATATGGGATCCCGGGGCTTTCAAGGCGAGGACTTTAGCCGCTAGGCCACGCCGCCGGGCCCTGTACTTTTCTTTTTAAACATGACCCTGAAATAGAGAACTTATGAGATGCTTTGAGTCTCTTTTGGGGACAATATACACTCCAGGGGCAATATTGGACTTTCAGAGAAATATTTTGCAGGGATTATGGGGTAAAATTTTTGAGGAATCATAGAAAATACAGAATACCCAATAGCTGAATATTTTCTACGTAGAGAGAACCTGGCTGTTGCCCAAGTAAAAGACTGGGTGTGGGAACAAAGCCCTGTGGATATTAGGAATGGATTGGAGAAAGAGGCTTGGGACTACAGATTCAGGCAAGAAGCAGTCTTGCTTTTCCTCTGTAAATGCTATGAAGACAACAGAAGGCACGTGGACACAGAAGCATGCTAATGGGTGAATAAAGCATTCTTCTGAGTATTTGGATCCTCAAACTTTGACATGAGGCCTATCACTGAAACTGCAGTTCTCAGTGTAGAATGGAATTCATTCCATTATTTGTTTCTTAATTCATAAGTCATTCAGTATGTTAAGAGTTTGCAAACTGTCTTGGCCTGTGGAATCTGCAAGTATGCAACATCCAAACCTGGCCTGGTATAGCATTTACTTTGCATTTGGACGTGAACTAAGGTTCACTAGATATGGTAGAGAAGCAGAGATTGCAAATCAATAATGGACCATCTAGGAACCAGCTCCTTTCTATGCTAGTTGGAGGATCTAATATCGTAAGGACTCTGGGAGGAATCGGGGGAGAATAGGGAAAGTGCCCTTCAAAGTGCGAGCCCTGGTGTTGAAGGTAGTCATTTCTATAGATACAATCTACCTATACCATGGGTAACTATTGCAATACACTGATAGCTTTCCGTCCTTGCAGGTTATCTGTATTCAGACTTGTGAGAGCCTGCCTTTTGCATCACAATGGTCCATGCTGTCTTCTGCTACCAACATGAGCAATATATATTTCTCTAAATTACGTGTACTGGATTATGATGGGATGTACACTATCTTTGAGGACCTGAGTTTCAATACTGCTTCCACTGCTTAGAACAGTATAGAGAACTTACATAAATCACTTTATCAGTCTGTGAAATACGTCCAATATTTATCATCTTTCAGTGAGGACTAAATGAGATTTTATATATATACACATATATGTTTACATATGCATGTATACACACATATACATATACACACACACACACATATATATATATATATTTCTAATGTTGCTAGAAGAAGGCAGCATATATATGGCAGTTCATAGTACCTGGCCTATCTCAGTATTTACAAAATATTATTGCCATTTCCTTCCTTTCATTTGGACTAGCCACATCATTAGTGTGAGTAATGTTTGGAGTCTAGCATAGTCAGTGGTGACTTGATATTTGTCTCTTAAAGACATCAGGTGGAACACATTTGGCACAACAGTCGAATAATTACTTGGGATGCACACACCCCATATTGGAGCACCTGACTTAAAATCCCTGCTCCACTACTGATCCACTTTCTGGCTGATGTGCACTCTGGGATGCAATAGGTACTCAAGTGCCTGGGTCCCTGCCACCCTCATAAATGATCCAGATGAAATTCCTGTCTTCTGCATTTGGCCTGCCCAGCCCTGGTTATTGCAGACATTAGGGGAGTGAAAAAGCAGAAATGATTAGTAAAATCATAATTTAGTCTTCTGAAAAAATGCAGACTCTTGAAAAAACTTGATGTGTAGTTTTGAATTAATACTGAAGTTGGAGTTATTATTTTTGTTACATGAAGTTTTTGATATGGAAAATATGTCAGTCCCCTCTCTGATTTCCATTGAAATTGCTTCCATTCTGGCTTCCTGATGGGGCACACCCAGGGGGCAGGCAGCAAGCGATGGCTCAAATTTTGGGTTACTGCTACATGAAGTTACTGGCTCCAAGTCTGTGCATGGCCCAGCCCCTGTTCACAAACATGAGTGACCCAGAACTCTCTGTTTACTTCCTTCCTCAATCCTCCCTCCCTTCTGTATTTCAAATAAATAATTTGTAAAAAGGTATCATAGCCCCATTGAGTTTATCTGAGGTTGCTCATTCCTTTTCTCTCCTAGTGGTAGTAGGAGAAAGATGTCTCCAACTAATTATATATCTTGGCTAACAAGTGTGAGACCCTTAGCTGCAAGTGACAGGATCCCAACTCAGCTTGAGGTAAACAAAAGACCATATTGGCTCAGATAGCTGCAGACTTTGGAGTTCCAGGCACAAAAGAGTCCACAAAATTCAGACAGTAATGCCTGGACCCTTGTCTCCTGTTTCTATTTTTTACTTTGCATTATGGGTATTTACTTCTCAGTGTCCCAGATTCATATCATCCTATCTTAAAGACTCCAGCAAAGGGGTAGCAGTGGGGGTGGAGGGAAGTCACTTTTTCCCCAGTGACTACGTACACTTAAACTGACAATAGACTTTAGCTCTTAGTTCTGTGTCCATCCTCAGAATAATTCTTGCATGATAGGAAGAAGAGACAGAGCAGTTGAAAACTAATTTGGCCCATCTGGAGAGCGGTGGCAGGGGTTTCCCGAAGTGATCTACAGCCCCCCTGGAGTCCACGAACAATAGTGGAAGGAAGAGCGAAGGTGCTAATCAGACAAGGCCTTGGCGTGCAGAGTAATGTAGACCACAACGGAGTGGTGAGTGTCTCACGGGTAGGGTGAACCATGCTATACCCTGGAGAGGTGTAGTATAACAGTGTGAGTAATTGGAAAGCTAAGACTATGATGAGGCACAGTATTGCTGCACACATATCCAAGAGCTCAGGCACGCCTTCAGCTGTTGCGCCTCCACCCAAACAGCTGCCGATGACATCTAGGCCTGTGTTCTTTTGCCTGCCGGGCACGAGGTATCTCTCCATACATCTAGCTATTTCCTCATTTAGCATATCCTTTCTTAAACTACCCCTTATATAAAGCAGTTCATACACCGTCAGGAAGGATACAACACCAATCACACCACATTGCAACACGTGGCACTTCATGAGAGCTTAATGGATGTATGGTAAGAATACAGTATTTACAGAGAAAGAACAAACAACAGGAATTCATTTTCACATTCAACAAACATTTATTAACACAGATATGAATAAGGCTTGCCCCCGCTGTTCTCAGGCTGTCTGGTACAGAGAGGCACACAATCACAAAGCTACAGTAGAATCACAGTATAATAAAGTAATATCACCGAGGTATAGACAAAGTACTTTGGAGGCACAGTGAGAGGGATAAATGGGGAGAGGAGGGAATAATTTTCCAACTAACACCTGCCTAGAGAATCCAGGGAATGCTCCAGGGAAACCATCTGTGAGTTGAGTCTTAAAGGAGAATTAGAAGCCACTAGGTGAATAGTCAAGAAAGGGACCTTGAAGACTGGGTTTCAGAGACATAGGTAAGGCCGAGTTCTGAGGGGTTCAGGAACCAGGCATGAGGGAATGGAATAGGGAAATGGAATAAGGAATAAAAAGACTGCCAATCACAAACCCACAGCTATACTGTGGAAATTAAAGGTCTCGTCTCTCCATAGTATGGGGAAAGAAAGTGATAAGGTCCTCAGACAGACTCCTGTCACTTCCTCAATCAGGCCATGAGGCTCTAACACTGAACGACTGTGCTGTGATTTGTCTAAGCCAACAAATTATCAAGAGCTCCTTTTCGGAAGCCAAAATTTTGTATGAATGATGCAATTCTAAATAGGAAAGGATCTAATATTTTCATCCTTCTCAAGTAGCTCTACTTCCTTCAGGAACTCAGCTGGGGTGTGGAGTCTGAGATGGAAGGTGGGATAGTGTTCAGGCCCTGCATATCCATCTCCCAACTTAAGATAATGCTTAAAGTGTCTTTTCCAAAATTTTGTTTAAATAGCAACATTAAACTCAAAAAAATATGTTTACAATGCTTTTATTACTCCCGTCTCCTCTATTTAGCTCTCTTATACCATCTGTTTTTTAATATGCTTAAATAAAAAAATAATATCCTCTAAACTGTTTAACTTTTTCCTACTTGAACATTTTTCCTTCCTCCATTTGTCAGCTTTTACGTAAATATTTTTCTTTAAAATTTCCATTTTACCCTTAGTCAAGCAGTTTTCATGTAATTATCTCTAATTGAACTTGTCTAAAGTTCTGTTTCTATATTACAATTCTCTATTTTAATTTATGTCAAAATTTTAAAGAAATTTTTAAATTGTTCTAAGCTTTCTAAAAAGCACGGTTGTAGATTTAAATTTGAATTTTCACTCCATTTCCAAATATTTTGAAACTTTTAGCTTGTGGTAAATTTAGTAATCTGGTTTTTCATATATGTACTTAATTATTTAACTATAAAATATATGTTCCTTCATTTTAGAACTAAAATGTAAGATCTGTCTTTTTCATAGAATGGTTTTCTTTTAACTTCATAAAACTTAATTTTTAACCTTGTTTCCTGTTTTATGCACTTTCCCTGCAAACTTTAGGACTTTCTAAATCTCCTGTGTCTTAGACATTACTTTAATAATTCTGGAGCTCTCTTAAAAAATTATTTGAATATTTCCTTTAAAAATACCTAACTTAAAATTTCTTCACCATGTAAAAAAGGTTTCTTTTAAAATATTAAAAATTGCTTTCATCTTAAATATTTTTCTTTTAAAGCTTTTAAAACGTCTTTTAAAATACTCTCTTTTTAAAAACAATTTGGCTGGCCAACCACAGCTGGAATGCCAATTGTGACGCTTTTTGCTGATGTAGTAACTCCCTGACTTCTCACAACATTTCTGCAAAAGCAAATGACATTTAGTAGTGTCAGAACACACCTATTCCCATTTTTCCCCATCTAGAGAATTTTTTTTTCATCTAACTGTGCTTCAAGTGACCATCTTCAACCTCTTTACACACTCTCCATTCTTAAGACTCAATGGTCACTACTTAGTATTCATTTTTTTTTTTACCCTAAATGATTAACAGTTAGCACTCTTTTTCCTCCATAAACCCATGGGTAACAATAAAATAGGTTCTTTACATCCAAGTCCTAGCTGTCGTACAGATTATTATCATTGTCCATTCCAGGTAGGTTTACACGCCACTTCACAATCATTGACTAATCATTTATTTTATTTTTTTTCTGTTAAAAGGTCTGGTGAGACTACTCTTTCTCCAGACTCTGTTTGTGATAGAAGAGTAAATACCCTTCACTGTAGAGTAAGTCCTCAATGGTAGCCTTGGTGATGATGGCATCATCACAGCTGAACCATTGGTCCTTTTGTTGACGGATAAAGCTAGTATAGTGGCCACTTTCCAAAGTTCCATGGTGATTAATCACTGCAAACAAGGAATACTTATTCTCATTGGATACACACTCTGTTGGTGGCTGGCCCTCTTTTATTCTACTCTCTTTAGTAGAGGCCAAAAATGGAGTCATGTCCAGCTCCAAGGGAAAGGAGATAAAGGTATTAATCTTTCGCCTCTGTTTGCCTACATGTTCAAACCTCTTGAGATGAAAACAGGCCACTAAAGGTAATTTCTTCACTGTGAGCTGTTTGGTAGATTCCTGGTAGCTTTGGCAACTACTACATTTGATTTTGGCACTGCTGCCCAGATCCTCTGGCCTTGTAAACCACTGGAGGCAGTCTGTGAGTGAAGGGATTCCTGGTACACGGTCAGAGCTGCCAACTGTGCTGTCAGCCATGTCTGCGTTCTGGGGACTGAATGTGGCACAAGAGCCAGGCAAGTCTAAACTGATGTCCCAGCACGGGTCGATGGTGGTGGAGACAGTATGGCAGGCTTGACATGTGACGTCAGACTGCAAGCCGCCTGTAAAGATTTGGTCTATGATGCAGTTACAGCAGTTGGGGTTACTAGATTCCTGGCCAACACTGTCATCTTTGCTGTGCCTATGCAGCACATCTAATATTGCAATAAGGAACTCGTGGGCATCCTGCTGCCTATAGCCTGCTAGATGCTCTGCGTGAATCCATATCAGGTGCAGTAACTTATAGGGAATGTGGGGAGTTCTACTCCCAGAGTACATAGCATGAAAAAGTGAAGACATTTCACAGACCAAACACAAGCTGGGGCTTGTCATTATACATTTGTGCTTATTTGAGAGAAAAAAATCTTTCAGCAGAGGAATATGGGTAAGTGCTTGGACAATACAATTCATAAAACAGGTGTTTCCAAGATTGATTAGCCCTCTCAAACCGACTGTATAAACTGACTTTCTTCTCCTCTTTTTCTTGGGTTTTACCAGTTTTGGGTCCTGTTCCTTTGACTGACAGGTTAACTGCTTCTCTTCAAGCCCTGATGTCATAAACTGTTGATGAGAACTATCGGTTGAGGTGGAATTTAGTAATTTCAAAACTTTGTCTTTTGTTTCTTTGGCAATCTGTTCTATGTCTTTGTCATACACATAATCCTTACACATAAAGCAATATATAACTCCATAATAAAGGTCTACAGCTAAATTGTGCTGCTTTGTTTCTGCATGTTTATGAATATGTTTCTCAGTAAAGCAGCCGAAAAAGGCACAAGAGAGACAAGAGTGTAGTCTGTTCATGTGAGTACTACATACGTGGCAGATGCACGACTTTGCCTTACGTTTCCTAGTTTCTGGTGTCCCACTCCAAACGAAACGCTGGTAGATCAAGCGCAGGTTCTTCTGCCAGTTCTTGGCTACTTTATAACTCTCCACATGACAGCAGCCTGTGGGACCCTGATCCAATTCGGCCTCCAGCAACCAATCCCCCAAGCCACCTCGCTCCCTACAACCCGCGATGTCAACAGAGCAGCTTTTCCGCGTCTGGGGTCGGGGTACGGGTCGGGCTCTAAGCCTGGACCCACGCCAAGCCCGGGACCGCGGTGGTGGCGGGGGTAGGGACGGCTGCGGGGGCCGGGGTGGAGGCGGGGGTGGGGCCGGGAGCCCCGCTAGGCCTCGGGAGCGGACCCGGGGCGGGGGCCGGGGGCGGGGCTTGCGGCGTGGACCAGCGAGCGAGGAGGTGCTGTAACGGTAAGGGTGGGTTGAAGGGAGCACCTTCTCCTCGCCGCCTCTGCAGCTCCACGTGAAGTTCTCCTTAGCACTGGGCACATGTTCCTCCAATGGGTCCAGCTTCATGTCCTCTGCTCCCCGGCCGCCGGCCGCCTCCGCGGAGTCCACCGCCGTCGCCTCCTCCTCCTCCATTTTCCCCGCCTTCTCCACCGCCTCCTCGGACGAGGCTCCTCCCCCCTCTCCCGAGCTCCCGGGAGGCGCGGAGCCGGACAACAAGGAAGCTTCTGGAACCTGAGCCATCAACTCGCTGTCCGGCCTGGGGAGAAATAAGTCTGCAAACGAGCTTCCACCTGTAGATGCAATGAGACAGGAACTTCTGTGAAAGATGTGCCTAGCGTTATGGCCGCGGCGCGCCGTGAGCGCCCCCGGGACCCCTCCCACCGGCACTTGAGCCCCGACAGTCACTGGTGCGGGCTCCACCCCCTCAAGTGAGAGGCTCCGGGAGGTGGTGGTGGAGACCCAGGCGGTTACCTGGTTAAGGGAGATCAGATCGTGCGTGGGCGGGAGGTGCGTAGGTAAGGGAAGAAAGGCAGCAGGGGCGGCGTGGGGGAGGGGGCGGCCTAAGCTTTAGGCTGGAAACGATGGAAACTTCTTAAAAAAAACAAGGCACCACCCTCTGCCTTCTCTGCGCCCTGCGCAGCCTCGCTTTGATACAGCTTCCTCTGACGTTCTTTCGCTGTAGCCTAAAAAACAAAAACGAAAAAAAAAAAAAAAAACTTGGGTCAACATTTTATCTTAAATATGGCTGAAAAGGAAGCCACCTTTGAAAAAAATGGACTTAGAGGAAGAAAGTGTCCCCCAGTCCTACTTTACCTAATGCTCCGGGAATCCGGCGTGTTCCACCGCTCTGCCGCTACCCCCAGCGCACTTTCAGCTCGCCAGGCTCTTGCGCCCTCTCATGCTCTTTCGCGCCTCTGCTCTCACGCCCCTTTTCTTGCTCCTGCGCCCTATTTCCTAGCGTTTCTCCTAGAATCCGAGCTGCTCCTCACTCAGTCCACACATCGCCTCCCCCGTGGCCAGCTCCATCCGCAGTATGCAATGCCCGAAGCCCCCAAACTCTCTCCCCATCTGTACCACGCAAACTCCCCCGGCTCCGATGTCTGTGTGCAGGTCTGCCTTACCTTGGGCCCGGACGCGTGATGCAGAACGTCAGCAGCTGCTGCTGTCCTGGCGCTCCTCAGCCAACCTTCTCTCCTGACCTCTCCTCAGGGCTGGTCACAAGGGGGCCGCCCCCTGGCCCCTCCCCTGACGACGTGCGGCCCCCAGCCCCGGATTCAGCCCTCCTGCCGTGATGAATGACACCGCTGTCCTGTTCAGGCAGACAGACCTCTTACTGAAAAGGACTACAGCAGGCAACAACAGCTACAGATTCGAGAGAAAGCCCCTGAAATGGAGGCTTGGGCCTCACCTGGCTCCAGGCCGGCTGTCTACAGAAAAAAAAAAAAAAAAGCATGTCGGTGGGGGGAGGGGCCGGGCTTGCAACTGTAGCAATATCCTGGCGCAAGTCCTACAAAGACCCTTCAGTTGCTGATCGTGGGAGTAAAGTGGAGGGAGGATGTTACCCGGGGTAATGGGGAAGATGAGGCATAAGCAAGGGCTTCAGACTCAGGTAGCACTGGTCCCAGTCACCTATTGCCGGCAAAACACATCTCTCCTACGTTCTGTCATTGTTACACCAAAGTAAAATAATAATGCTAACCTGTTACCAGCATGAAAGAATTTATACCTCAAGTGTTACACCCCCACCTCAATCCGCACCTCAAAATCCCCATATGGCACAGTGCCTGATGCATAGAGTTTAAGGAAAAACAATGCCCTTTGGCCTTCTCAAGGCTCTCTCATGTTTCCTCAGTTCACTCGTTAATCCCAAGCGAGGCATTCCTATGAGTATACATTCAACAAATATGTTATGCTTTGAACACACATTAAGCATACGTTAAACAAATGCACATCAAGTAACCAATTATACTACTGTACTAAGGTCCACTCTGTGAAACATGGATTACAGGATCATAAATCCACCAGGAGCTCAGAGCCAGGAGAATTGTCCTTGCTTTTCAGAGAAGTGGAATACGAAGCTGCCCTCTCCAGGACTTGCAGCTCTTCCTGTGCAGTGCCAACCTATCACTGTTTACAGTGAAGAAATCTACATTTAATCATACATTTAATCTCTCCAGAATCATAGATGTCCCGAGGAAAACCCCGAATCAGGGTGCTAGCCTATCACGCTCAGAAATATCAGATGATAGAATCGTTCCCACAATGGGTGTTAGTGATTTTAGTGTAATGAATAAATCCATCTATCTCTGAACTTCCTGATTGAGCAGAACAACATGAGCTTGGAGAAAAGAATCACCGTAATTTGCTGATTCCACAGAGTGGCCATAGTATGAGAGGTTCCAAAGAATTTGTGAGCACAAACGCTCTCCTGGGAAGAGAGGGGTGGTCTCCTAATTCATTATTAGCTATGTTTGTAACCTTGAAAAAGCTACATGTCATCTTAGAGACTCAGTTTGTGTTGCTTAGAAGATATCCGACTTGATGAAGGAGGACTCATTACATGAAAATCACAGAATTTAGCAGGAATTGTAATGAGGTTCAGATTCCAGATACTTGGCTTATGTTTTATTCTGTTAGTATGGATATAAATGTGAGACTGAAAAATGTACAAAAATGACAAAAGGTGTTTCTCACAGTCCTGGAGGAGTTCCAAGACAAAGTGCTGACAGGTTGCCTGTCTGCTGCGGGCTGCTGCGGGCTGCTGCGGGCTGCTGCGGGCTGCTGCGGGCTGCTGCCTGCTTCCCAGATGACGCACTCAACACTGCTTATTCCAACCGTGATCCCTTGGCCTCACGAGGCACAAAGGGCAGCCAAGCTAAAGGGAATGCGAGCAGTTCTCCAGCGCTTTTTCCAAACCACTGCTCCTTTCAAGACGTCACACCTCTAGTGTCCAAAGGCTGTGCTTTATGCTGTTGCCCAGGGGAATAAGGAGCCAAGGAAGAATTTGGGAGGACATACTGAGACCAGAGAAGCCCCCAGGTGAGCTAGGGGCCCTGTGGTGAGTCTGTCCTCCGGTCTGCAAGAGTCATGACTTTCATCACGAAGCAAGGAAAGAAAACACTGCTTTCAGATTAAGATTTTTAATTCCTGAGCAGGGAGGGAAAAAAAAAACCATCCTGAAATCCTCAAGACCATCTGAAATTGAGGTGACTTTAACCGGAACATTAGAAGTCATTCTCTACAGCTTTCAAGGCAGTTTATTCACTTACTTATTTTTATTGGAAAGGCAAATATATATAGAGGAGGAGAGACAGAGAGGAAGATCTTCCATCTGATGGTTCAGTCCCCAACTGACTGCAATGGCTGGAGCTGAGCCGATCTGAAGCCAGGAGCCCACACAGGTGCAGGGTCCCAAGGCTTTGGGCTGTCATCAACTGTTTTCCCAGGCCACAAGCAGGGAGCTGGATGGGAAGCAGGGCTGCCGGGATTAGAACCGGCACCCATATGGGATCACAGCGCATTCAAGGCGAGGACTTTAGCTGCTACACTATTGCACCAGGCCCAAGACAGTTTATTAAAATAAAAAGAGGAGGGCATGGCGTGGTTGCCTAATGACTAAAGTCCTCACCTTGCTTGTACTGGCATCCCATATGGGGGCCATCCTCGATTAATTTTTCAGGCGACAAGCAGGGAGCTGCATGGGAAGTGGAGCAGCTGGAACACAAACTGGCTTCAGATCAGCTCAGCTCCAGCCACTGCGGCCACTTGGGGAGTGAACCAGCAGACAGATCTTTTTCTCTGCCTCTCCTCTTTGCGAACCTAACTTTCCGATATCAACACATAAGTCTTAAAAAAAGAAGAGAAAGGATGACCAACAGCTTAGAAAGTAGATCATTGTGTACATAAGGGGTTTCACTCAACATGTCTAAGGAGAAGGAATACATATATAAACCTGCAACAAAGTGAGGGCAAGTAGACATGGGCTCACTAAGTCTCTGAAGACATTTCCGAGAGGCAGGGGGAAAGATAAAAACTGGTATCCTGCTGCCAGTGAGAGAGTGACAAAAAGAATGTGAGCATCCTTGGTGGCCTAAGGGATTGTCCCACTGACCTTCATGTGTTCCTTCTGAGTTACTCTGTGTCTTATTTTTGTACTTCCTTTGAATAACCCTGAAGACAGATAATTAGAGCTCAGTGAAGCTGAAAGTCACAATGGACCCTTGGCCATGTGAAATTCCACCTTCTTAACATTCCCAGGATTACTCTTCTCATTGCATCACCCTTACGACAATGCAGGGACCCAGCAGGGACTAGGAGGAAGTCAGGATGCCACATGGACACCAAGGTCCATGATCAACTGATCTGTAGATATTGCCCAGGCCTGGACAATTCCA
Organism: Ochotona princeps; assembly: GCF_030435755.1. Lineage (NCBI taxonomy): Eukaryota > Metazoa > Chordata > Mammalia > Lagomorpha > Ochotonidae > Ochotona > Ochotona princeps. The sequence continues at coordinate 4,845,081 of NC_080865.1, read as the reverse complement.
GTACTCTGCCCATCCGCTCCAGTTCCCCACAAGAATTTTCCTTCTTAGTTTCAGCTCCAGTGTTGCCACCACCAGCAGCCTTCTAAAATCCCCCATATAAGGAGGATATGGGCTACCAGGGCATAAGCAGAACTCTGCAGGCAGAACTCCTCCTTTGAAGGAAGGGTCTTTTAGATTGTACTTGAGTTCTAGTTCCTCACACCTTCTTAACATTTGGCTTTTGTCAGTAGACAGAGGCCTGGAGGAGAGGGTGTCCTCTTGGACAGCAGCTGCACATGGATGGGAAGCATCAGTCACACAGAAGTAGCTGGAGGGAACATACTTCAGAGTTACCGACAAAGTTAACCAGGAAAATGTGTGTTTTTTGCTCTAGGTAGGAAAGCATGCTGAGCCACTGCTGAAATATATATTGTATTTTCAAGGGCAAACTGAACTAGAAGGAAATGATAACTCAGTCTTGTAGGTAGTTAGATATCCTATAGCTGATTCCTGTCTTCCAAGAGAGAGAATTATATTTGGTGCCTGCAGGAAGGCAACACATTTTCGACTGTATGTGCTCATTATTTTCTTTACCACAAACACATAAACATACTCAAGGAAGGCATTAATATATTAGAATTTCTAGGTCACAGTAGATGCATGATAACAATTGTAAAACAGTTTTGATCAACTTCATGTTAATGTGATGTTAATACATACACAAGGATTCCATGTACTTCTCGGATACAATTTAAATAATGTAATGATAACACATTTCCTCTACTTTTGTTCCAAAATCACAACAAATCTCATGCTTCTTTCTTTCCTTCTCTCTTTCCCCCTTTCCATCCTTCCATCCTTCCCACCTTCCTCCATTCCTTATTTCTTTCCTTCTTCCTTTTCCCATCTTTCTAAATATTGTTCTAAGTATCTTTCTAAATATCTTTCAGTCAGTGAGTCTGCCAGGTGTTGAGCACAATCTGGAGAATTCCAGCCCACCTGGATTTATTTATTCAGCAGAAAGATAAAGAGCATCCACTAGTGTAGCACAGAGTAAAGATCCAAAACCAAGTAACTCAGGGCACCAGAGCAAGGCAGTCACAGGCCATGAGTCAAAACTGGATCACAAGTGCACACGGATGTGCCGGGCAATCACCGCTGGTTCATCCAACACAGAGATCTCTGGTAAACAGCAAATCATTTGGAAGGTGGGATTGCTAGAGTGCTTTGCAGCAACTCTGAGAAGAGCTCCTCGTGACTAATAATTGTGAGACAAATACGTAGAGAGGGCATCCTATCAGCCTAAATGCTGTCACCAAAAACACTGCTTTCTTTGTGAATAATTGCCCTGTAGGAAAAGCTCAAGCCTTGTGGTGTTCTGCTGTGAATGAGGGCCTGTGGGTGGTTTAGGCCTCTGTGGAGCTCCTCAGTTCTCAAATACGGGCCTGCCTCTGGACGTCCTGTGTACCCAATCCAACCGAGGGCTCCACTGCACACCCAGAGTTTCTGCTGCAGGTAGTCGGGGTGAGGATCCAGGTGATGCAGACGCTGCTGGCGCAGAGAGCACACTTTGAGAAGCACGGCTGTGGGACGATGTGTGAAGAACCTCAGGTCAAGGCAATGCTTTGGCAGCAGGGGCCATTTCTGAATGGGGCTGGTTTCCTGGCACTCTTTGATCTTGACTGCGAGATTCTTGGCTGTGGCAGAGCTGGGGACTTCCCCGCAGTGGGGTGGCATAGGAAAAGGCCACAGATCTTGCTTCTGTGCTCCTGGTGCTGGGCAATCTTTGTACGCAGCCTTGCTGTAAGCTCCCACACCTCCATTGCTCCACAATGATCTCCCTTCTCTGGGGCCAGCGTCCACAAACGCTGACTCTCAGCATTGCCTGTACCTGCCTGGAGCTTGGGGTCAGTGCTGTGCACTGGCTTCAGGGAACTGGGAACCCACATGACCAGCTCAGCCTTCCACCCCTAAGGCCCCCACTAATGGAACCCTTTCTTCTCTTTCATTTCTTGCCTATGCCCACACTCTGCGGCTCATCGAAACACCCATGATCATGAAGGAATATTCAAGTTCAAATGATCTTGCCAACTGTTAATGACAAATGCAAGAGCCACGAGTCTTTTGAGTGTCCAGAAGAAAAACCAAACAAGACGTGATCATTGTAACACACTATGGTCAAGCGCATCATATGGTGCTAGGAGTGCAACAGACGGCTCTACATCAGCTCTGTAAAAGTCCATGAAAACGCATTGATGTCTGTAATGGAAAGTCTCCGTGCTTATTTAATTTTAGTAATAAATGATCCATTTCACAGACTAAAAGATTGTTTAAATGTGTACTGTTGAGTAGATAAAGCGCACAGGGCAGAAAGTTCAAGTGGAGAACACTGTATGTGGCAAAATGTCTCTTCATTCCCCTGTTCCATCCCATGTTGTCCTGCCACAGTCAGCCACCCTTCTCCACTCCACATGCACCCTTGCTGACTCTGCTATGGAAATGCTAATCCATGTAGACACTTTTGCCTTTTGAAGATACATTGCACTTAAATGAAAGCAGAGTGACAGAGAGAAGGAGCAAGAGACAGAGATCTTCCCTGTGTGAGCTCACCGTGCGAATGGCCACACTGCCTGGGTTGTTGCAATGTGAAGCCGGGAGGCAGGAGCTCCACTGGGGTTTCCAGTGTGGGTGACAGGGACCTGAGGACTTGGGATATCTTCCACTGCATTCCCAGGCACAGCATTAGGGTGTTGGATCAGAAGTGGAGCAGAGGAGGCGCATCCTGGCGCTCAGATAGACGGCTGGTGTCAGAGGTTATGGCTTAACCTGATGCTTTGCTTTCTCTGCCCCGGTCTAGTATTTCCTAAACACAAAGTGCAACACGAGTGTGCACATTATGCTTCACGGGGCTTTGAAACTACCAATGCATCCCCAAATCATTCTATATCAGAACACAAAGAGGCACCTTGTCACGTTGTGGCTGCATGAGATTTCTGACGTTGACATGTGTGCACCACTTCCCTACTGACAGATTTCCTAATCATTGTCACTGCAATAAACGCCATGAGAACAGACTTGTACAACCTCATTTCACACGGTTATGATTCTGTCAGCAGAGCAATACCGGGAAAATCGACTGCTAAGATCTTTCTGAGAGCCTAATGAAGGCCAGGCTGGGCCCTGATGGAGACAAGCCTGCTTCCTGCAACCATAGAGCTCTCAGGACTGAAGGGAGACAGGCATGATAGCAGATACTGATAGCCTATTGAGAACAGAGTCCAAATGGGAGAAGACAGCAGGTCGCAGGGGAGAAACCGTGATTACAACTCTACAGTCAGGGGCCGTGAATGACTGCATTTCTAACATGAGGCCAGGTGCCCATGCCACCTTATCCCGGTGCCAGGAGGAGGATTAGCCAAGACAGAACGCTGTGATTCAAATTTCTAAAACCACCTGTCAACTAAGTGGATAAAGAGCTCAGTGAGGCAATATGGTGCTTCTTGTCATCATCCCCACTTTTCAAACAGAATCAATTAATTAACTCAGTGTTACACGGCTCACACACAGTAGAGTCAGGATTAAAGGTTGACGATCAGATCAGAGCAGTCTTGGCCAGCAGAACTGGTGTATGTTTAAGTCACAGGGACGTTGGATGCACGTTGTCCCAGCAAGTGCCCATCCCATCTGTGTATGTTTTAACTTGACACACACTGACAAAACTTCAGGAGAACTAGCCATCAACACATTGGCCCTACATAGCCCCCCTCCTGCATGCCCACACATTCCATCTTGGAAACTACTCGGTCACCATGGTGCCTTACTCTAGCACAGCAATGAGCTTTTGTGCTATTTGGTGGCACTCTCAAGAAATACTAACACCCCTTGCTCAGGACAGTGCATCCACGAGAGCTGAGGCTCCCTAGGCAGAAGACTCAAAGAAATGCCAGATTCCTGTGCTTGGTTGCACAGAGGAAGATGATGCTGACTTTGACACAGAGGCAGGTGTGTGTGTGTGTGTGTGTGTGTGTGTGTGTGTGTGTTATGAACCAACATAAGCTGTCTGCATCATCCCAGTGATTTTCTCTGCCAAGGTCACAGATGGGGTCTTGAACATTCCTGACACTTAGTTTCTTCTTTGAGGAGAAAACCTGATGCACACGAATCTCAATGGTGCTGTATACCATGTGGTTGTGTATGTCTGTGTAACTTTTTTGCTTATGCAACTTCAATTACAAGAAAGTGATGCCTCAAGAAACTGAAGAATGACGGAACCAGAAATCGGGAAGACGTCTCCCCATTCAGTGTGCTTTCCCAGTGTGCTTCAAGGCTGCTTCCTATTCAAGGGACATTTTCAGCTCTATTCCCTTCATCAAGCTTGTGTCTGTCAGAATCTGCACTTGGAGTTACGCCCACGAACACGTGTCTGAAAGTTCACAGACATTTTCCATGTTTTGCTTGCTGTTTTGCCACAGACATAACTGTTTCTTATCTTTTCTCTTTCTTCTCCTTTGCCCCCACATTCCCCTCACTCATCCAAGCATGTCATCACTCAGGTTTGATTTTTTATTATGCAAACGTTCAGACACATAATAGTAGAAAGTATCATAAAATGCACTCCCTGTACTCATTAAGTCAAGAGTCATCCGTTTCGGCAATCATTAACTTTCTTAATTTCTTGTCTCAACTGTGTCCTCCATCATCCTTCCTCAGCTTTTGTCCCTGAGTACTGAAAGGCCAGGTGTAGAGCCCAATTCCCCATCCGGAAATACGGTGCAATACGTGAGGGCCACTTTCAACACGTAACTGCCATAGTTTGGCCAAGACACTGGCCAAGACATACTTGGCAGGGATGAGCTAGTGCCTTGTGCATTTCCCACACTGTATCTTCAAGCACCCATAGAGTACAAGCCATCAAATAAGAACCCAACGTTTCCACACATGGTGATGATCTGCAGAGATGTTTGATACATCAGCACTGCTCCTTGTGGTTTTGTATCGATTGCTTGTGAAGGAATTAAAATGCTCTCAAGCCTTGCCAGACCTGGGGAAAGAAAGGGGTTCTGATTGAGAAATCTGCCTAGGGCATCGTGGAGCTCAGGTTTTCCTGGACCCTTTGTGGAACAATTGGGTCTAGCTTTCTTTGCAATAACTGTTTTCTTTACATTTCTATTACAAACAATGATTTGGGTGTTTTTTACGTTTCTATTACAAACATTGATTTGGGTGTTTTTTGCCGGGCAAATGTTTTAACATTTTCTTTTATTTAAGAGAGAGAGAGAGAGAGAGAGAGAGAGAGAGAGAGAGAGAGAGAGAGAACCTGATTCCATCACCTGGGTCACTTGCAAATGGCTCCAATACACAGGTCTGGGCTAGGAAAAAGTCAGGAGACCCAGACTCACTCCAGCTCTCCCCATGGGTGACAGGAGCCCACAAGTAGCACAACCATGTCAGCCGACTACGAAAGAGGGTGCCACAGAGCTGCAGTAATAGTATCATTTAAGTCGCAGGCCCGCTGCCAATTCCCAGACATCAGCTTGAGCATGGAGAAGGGGAAGTATGTAGACTTTGGTGCCAGCACAGTAGCAGCTTGAACTGGCGTGTGTAATGGAGAGGGGCATGGGAGACAGCCAGACACTAGCTACCTGATCACTCAGTATATTGGGCTCCCAGTGCTCAGCACTGACCCTGGAAAGGCAGGGTATGTTGGCAAAAATAAAGCAGTCTCAGGATATTTGCACAACATCATGTTTTGAACTTGTGGTAGCAGAGTCTGTGTGCATGTGCCACCCTTGCACTTTGTGGTATCTCTGTCCCTCCAGTAGCGTCCAAGTTCAGCTAGAAACAGATACGTCCTGCAGCAACATTTGGGACAAGCTCACAGAGGATGGAAGGCACTGACATCCAAAGGCAAGACACAGAAGTGAACTCAGAGACATGGTTTCAGTTCTGTCGCTTCTCATGGACCTCACCTGGCCATGAGTCAGCTGCCTAGGCCCTGTGAAGCCACGATTTCTCTCATTGGGTAGAGTTCATGGACTTGTAAATCCTATCGCATAGGGTCCTGGTGAGAGTGACATCAAGTAACATAAATACCTGCATGGAACACAATAGGTTCTCAAGGAATACAAGCTGTGCGTGAGAGTTCCATTCCTTCCCCTCTGCAGAACTTGCCACCAGCCTTGGGGAAGAAGCCACTGGCCACTTCAGTGGGTCCTACAGTAGCATTTTCAGGCCGTCCAACTGCCTGAGATTGATGACTCATCGCATTTCACCTCCCTTAGCTTTGGGGGTCTTTACTTTCAAGAAGAAACTCCCAACCTCACTTCAACACGAGGGAGGGAATTGCTGCACGGGGCTGATTTCACTGTGCGATATCTCATGCACTGGAACATATTACAGTCGCCTCCAATGGCAGTTTTTCCACTCAGTGCTCGCACAGATTTGTTCACTCACACACGTCATAGGTCCGGGCTGTGTGACATGCACGTGCTATTTTCTGGGTCTTCAGGATACATCAGAGAACAAAGTACAAATAAGCATAATGTTTCAGCCTCTGTTCAAGCACTATCGCCGTTGCCTCCAGACCCTGCAGTGTTTCCCAGCAAAGTCACACAGGACAACCTTTATCGCATCTCGGAAGGAATGTGAGCAGCCTCAGGGTACTGACTCATCCTGTGTACTGATGCATGCAGCTGTGCTTCTGTTTATCACTCTTTGCACATCACAAAGCAAACGCACACACTGTACCTCATCCTTCCTTGCCACGATGTGGGGCAGCTGTGAGCAACTGTTGGAGCCATTTCACAGGTGAGGGTGCTGAGCCTCAAGACTTGAAAGGCTTTCTCCAAGAGTCCACCGTAAGTGGAGGGCACGGAAATGGGATTTTCTGATTTCACATCCGGAACTGTTTGGGCAAGAGCAGAAGTGCTGCTGAGTGTCAACCCACGCATCCTGAGAAAATGCACGGTAGTAAATCATGAGCAAACCATTGGAAGCGGCATGAGGCTAAACCATCTGGGTGATGGAGTACATGTGCATCTTCCTTTGGGAGTATGTGCGCGTGTGGTTTTCCTCAAGCACACTCGTGTTCACAACAAGAGAGAACATTGATCAAAGGATGAAGAACACTGATGAAACACACATGAGTTGAGAAGTTTCCAGTGCCAAGACATTTGTGCCCCAAGAGATGGCCTGTAGCAATCCAAGCACAGCTGGCATGTTCTCCCTCGCTAAGCCATGAAAACGTCTTGTGGCATGGATTCTTCCTGTAGTTTTAAGAGGCAGTTCACAGGAGGATGTGGTGGAGTCAGTGTTTCCTGTAGTGCTTAGGGTCTGGGCTGGGTAGATAGAATTCATGGTCCCAGTTCCTGCACTGCATTGCCATCCCACCAAAGTGTCAGTTGTGCTCAACACAAGTGGGAACAGAGGTGTTCATGAGAGTGACTCTTGGATTAAGGCAACAATATCCTAGAGAGAGCCTGTGTGCATCCCAGATCTAGGCAGACCTGCTTCTTCCACTCTGCTGCCACATCCAGCTCTTCGGACCGACCTTTGAGAGGCATTCTCCCAACTCCACCTCTGCCTCTTTGGGACGCTTTCTCATGACTGATGCATGTGCTCCTAGACCGGAATGGAGAGGTGCAAGGTTTCCAAATACTGGCCGTGATGGTTCCCCTGGTCTTTGAACCAGATATTTTTGAGTTGTGTTTCTTTCTTTATGTATTTGAAAGGCAGAGTAGCAGAGGGGGAAAGGCTGACACAGAGAGAGCCTCCAACTACTGGTTACCTTCCCAACTGCTCACAGCTGCCAGACCTGAGCTGGGCTGAAGCCTGTGGAGGCTGGAACTCCATCCAGGTCTCCCACTGGGTGGTGGCAAGCAGAGTCCTTCAGCTTCATTCACAGCCATCCTTAGATCCCTTAACAAGAAAGTGGATCAGAAGTGAAGAGAAGATAGGACTCTAATGGATGCTTTCATATGGAATTGAGGCAACCCAAAGAAGGCTTACTGCATAGAAATAAAATTTCCACTGAAGGCCACACAGCTGACTTGGGCAGATCCATTCAGAGCTACTGCAATTCTGCACCATGACCTATGACAGTGCACCCAGAATGCAAGAGTGGTGGCAAGATTTGGGGACGTTGACCTCATTGTGTGAGCAGGGGTGGGCTTTGTTTCTTGTTTGCACCGTGGCCTTGCTGACCAGAGGCCTGTGTCCAGTCTGTAGGGTGACCAACTCTGCTTCTGATGTTCTTCAGGAGCTTTCACCCTGTAACTCGTGGGTTTCCTGCTTCCCATCAAAGCTCAGCTTGCCCTGGGCTTCAAGTGTCTGGGCAAAGCTGCCAGCTTTCCCAGAGCTGGGGTGGGCAGGGGAGGAAGGGAGTGCCTTTGAGAGTTCTGTGGGAATCTTCAGCATGGCCCAGCTCCAGGTCACTGGGTAGGATTCCATTGCCTCCCCTCTCCTGCGTACTCTGCTCTGTGTGCAAGGTGGCTGATTGACCTAGCAGGGAAGCTGGACTAACCTCTCCTTCCTCATCAAGTCGTCTGTGCCGAGCCACTCATTCCCACGTGTGCGTACCAGTGGACAAGTGGCTGTGTTTTGTGTGGGCGAGAGACACTCAAAGAAAAACTACACCTCTGAGCGTGCATGCATGTAGCTCACAGCTTGTTATCTGTCATCTGGTGTTAGAAATGTTCCTGAACCTCAGTTTTCTCATCAGTAAAATGGGGATGATTTCACAGATGTCCCAGGACCTGGTGTGAGGCGCCGACTAAGCTCTGTGAAGCTGCAGGGTGCCTGATGGGTAACCTGTATTGGAGACTGCAGATTGCTTGCAGGTGACAATCGGTCGGGGGACGGAGGTGAGGGGCTGCCTTCCTGAGAGTGGAGCTGCGTGCTGGGAGTGGAGTTGCAGACTCCAGCAGCTTCCATGCCACGCACCTCTGCAGACAATGGAACTCAGCTTTCTGTGACACCTCAGTGCTGCCAGGTTTGTGAGTGGGTTAATATCACAGCTTCGTGAGCTGATTCAAGTGATGTCAGTACCTCCAGGGCCACCAATGCAGTTGGAGGCCACGGCGAGGCTCTCTGTGGGGACGCCCTCCTTGTTGCTTGTGCACAAGTCTAGTCAGAGGGTTCTTGTTAGCAGCTGTGTCCCGCATAGCACCGCCAGTGACAACAGCTACGAGAATGCTTGCCCATGGCGCTGATGAGGCCAGCAATGGCTGGAATGGAGGCCCTGAGTGACGATCCTTGTTTGTAGTGTGTACACATCTTTGCAAATCTAAGGCCATGTGCCGCAGGAATTGTATGTTCATATATGTTGTGTATACTGTGAGCGTGTCTGTGTGTGTGTGTGTGTGCATGTGCTTGTGGTATTGCTAGTGTCATAACTCTCTTGAGGGGACACTGACAGTGTAACTGGAACACAGAGATCAGCAGACTTAGCCTCCTGTTTGTTGCAGCACGCTTTGCATTTGCCAACTTCTTCATTCTTTCTGGGCTTGCAAAGATTTGTCCCACAATCAAGAAAACTTCTACAGCCATAAAATACAAAAAGGGACAGACAACGTTTTGAGCTTTCTTCATACCTCTGTGACATTTGCTTTCGGAAGTGCTGTGCAGCTCACTGGGCCAGCAACTCCCCAGACCAGGAGCGGCAGTGTCTCTGGGCAAATGTTCTCTTTCCTCCCAGTTTTTGGTAAGCCAGTCTCTCACGGTGAGAACCTGCTTTTGGTAATAATTCCCGTGCAGCGGCATTCACTTGTTGAGTGCCCGTGATGGGCTAGGCAGTGTGCCAGGACGGTGCTGCTGGGCATGCCATCAGGCCCTCAGTGGGTGAGGACAGGTAGTTGCTTTGCTAAACGTTTGTCACTCCCCTGCGTGAAGTGCAGGAATTGAGAGGGTTTGTGCTTAGTTCATTCAATAGCTTTGAATGAGGGTCATTCTGATGTTATAAAGAAATCTTGGCTTCTATTTTGCTTGTGCAATCTGTCTTTTTCTACCCAAAATGTACGGTCCACCCATGACTGATGTGTGGTGAGGAGTGTGGCCATGGTTGGTTTTCATCCCAGATCCTTTGGAAACCACACGTCTAGGCTCCTGGGACAATCAGCTGAGTTATGCTGCACAACGTGATTACTAAGCAGGTGAGATTCTTCCTGTTTTTGGAGCTGTCAGCCGAGGGAGGGTGATTCAGTTAGGTGACTGGGAGATTTCCAAACTACCAAGGGAGCACACATCCTGGGTTTCTGATCAGCACGTCTCCACTCAACTTGCACGTCGTCCTTCAATTTCCAATAATCAGGACTTCATCAGTGCCTGTAACCTAATCCTGGAGGCTGCTCTCCAGCTCCCAGTTAGGCTGGGGTCAGGGACAGCTCAGAGCAGCTCAGCAGGCTGTGCGGTCCTCGTGGCAGCAGCAGTGAGCAGCTGCTGTGGGAAATGGGTCTGAGAAGGGAGCAAATTACATCTTGTTAACTGAAGCAGTGTCTGAAGGGAAGCAGATGACAGCATGACAATGGAAAAGCAGGAAGGATGTCACGCAAGGACCTCCACTGGCCTTTCCCCGTCAAGGCTACTGGACTGCACATGGCGTGGGTGTGTGCCTTGCAGAGGTCAGCCCTAAAGGAAAGTGGCCCTTCAAAGTTGGGACCCTGGTCACCAAGCAACCACTCTGCCTCTTCTCTTCCTTTCTTCTCATGCAGTCTCAACTCCAACATACTGGCTCGGAAAAATAAAATGGTTGTTGTGCTCCCAGGTTGCTCAGGACCATGACCCCTCGAGCAAGTGCTGTCAAAACAGTAGGTGAAGCAGCCTTGCCCTGCCAGAAGTGCCCCAAAGCACCATGGAGGTTGTTCTTTGGAGTTGTATCAGATGACATCGTCCTGTAGCTCGTTCAGTGACAGACAACAGAAAAGAAACTCACACACACACGCGAACACACACACGCACACACGCACACGCGTACATTTACATTAAGAGATATAAGCACATGCCCTATTGTGAAAGAAATTATCTGTGTGTGTGTGTGTGTGTGTGTGTGTGTGTGTGTCATGCAGTTTTTAATTTTGATCAGAGCTGTGCACTTTCCTAGGGCTTTCTAACTGTGCGAGCTTGACCAGGCACCAGGTCCTTTAAGCAGCAAGAAAGCTCAAAAAGTCACAGCTAGAGCAGGCTGTGGTGTGGTATAGGGGTGGCTGTTCCGCATAGAGGCTGGACAGCCTTCAGAAGGGCTCCATATCTCAGACAAGAGACCCTCTCAGCCTCAACTCTCCACAGGGCTCCTTGCCCTGGCCTTTTTCATGTGGGAACCTATGGCATTTGTCCACGCACGGGTTGTCATTGTTCTCCATGATTTATGGCAAGCTGCTGCTGCGGGTCAGTGTCTAGACTTTTACTGCTGCTGGGGCAGTAAGAGCAATCGCACACTCCGCCTTGCCCGTGGGTCTGAGCTTGTGGTCACAACATAACCTTGAGAGGCAGATTGCTTGCACTCACTGCGTCACTGCTCCAGATTTGAGTCTGCTGGCCTTGAGCAGTCCATCTAATCTCCGTGCAGCGTATCTCTGCTTTGCTAACGCAATGGGTGGTCAGGAGTTCCAAATATGAGTCAGTGCCCTGTGGTGATCCTGCCTCTTAGCTGACACTCAGCAGATGTGGAAGTTCATCTAAGAGGCAGGTATTTGGCCGGAACGTGAGGGGCTTAAGGAGCCAGAAGACCTGGCTGACATGTAATTATTCCAGAAACCACCCATTTGAAACTCTTTGGGCAAGATATTTCCCTCCATTTACACAAGTTTCCTGTGTGCTGCAGCCAACCCAAAGCACAACTCCAAGGATTCCCCCTGCTCCCCTCTCTGCTGGGTGCTTGTCCTTAGTGCTACAGTATTCCCTCCATCACAACTACGCCATCTCCTCACTCCTCCCTGCCTCCTCTGTTGGATGCCACTCTAATTTGCTTGATCCTCATGGCCAGGAATCTCCCTTTAGCTTGTGTATACTCCGTGAATACTCTCCTCCCACTCTTTGGCCAAGCTGTCCAAGGCCGGCTTTAACTCCCAAGCCTCTGAGGAAGCTGCTCTTAGCAAAGGCACCAATAAACACTGCCTTGTTACATGCACTGGTCACGCCCCACGCTTCCCCTCATTTGTCTGGCATCAGCCTTTTGAGCAGAGCGCATCTCCAGCTCTGTGTGGATTCTCTTGTGTTCACTTGGTTCCCAGGACTACTTGGCTTTTCCTGCAGCATAGTGATGGCAAGAACTCTTTCACTTGCTGGTGTTTCCTCTTTCCTGGATTGCTTTGTGCCCTGAGACACTGTTCATGATCCACTCTCCTTGCTGTCTCATCACTGCCTAGCAGAACACATTCCATGTCAGAGCCTCTTACACCCATCTGTACCCATCTGTACACCTTACACCCATCTGTACCAAGCTGCCAGATAATATAATCGTCTATTAGAGCAATGCTTTCAAAGCTGGTCCAGGCCCTCCCGCCATCCTTGCCTGCTGTCAGTATGCTCAGTCACCAAAATGACACTTTCCACAAGGGTTATGGCTCCTTCGATTAGCTCTGCTCATCTGCTCACTTCCTCTCTCCCACTTTGCTTCTCATTTCATGACAGGCAAAGGCCAAGGCTCTAAGACTGCCCACTCGCCCCCACAGAATCAGAGGTTCTGAAATCTCTGACCCACTGCCTGTTCTTGTCTTCTCATACTGCATTCCAGTTTGCTGGCCTCCGTTTCCTGCTTCAGTTCCTCTCCTCCAGAGAGCCTTCGCACCAGCTGGCCTTGTCGTGGCAATATGTCTTCTATTCTATGTGTGTTCAAAGCCTTTCATTATTTTCCATTGAGTGTCTCCCACTCCCTGCTCTCGCGTCCAAGTACTAACCAGGCCCAACCCTGCTTAGCTTCTGAGATCAGATGAGATCGGGCGCGTTCAGGGTGGTATGGCCGTAGACCCACTCCCTGCTCTGTGTTAGCTTAACAGCACCACTCTGCTCACCAACACAGTTCTACCTCCTCAGTGCAAAATCAGAAGTGTAAATAGGTGGAATAATGTTCCTGTGGCTGGCATTTTGGTGAGGTGGGTTAAGCTGACATGTCTATGTCAGCATCTCATGAGTTCCCACAATCCTCCTGGCTGCTCTAGTTCTCAACCAGCTCCCTGCTTGTGAGCCTGGGGAGGCAGCAGCAGCAGCAGCAGAACCAAGTACTTGTTCCTACACGTGGGAAACTCACAAGGAGCTCCATGCCCTGGCCCTGCCCTTGTATCTGTTTTGTCAATGAACCAGCAGATGTCTCTGTCTGCCCATGTGTCTCTTCATTTTTTTTTCTCCCTGTTTCGCTGTCTTCGAAATAAATCAAAATAAACATTTTTTAAAAGATGACTTTTGTTCTCTACCAACGACCGTGGCAAGGGAACTCTGATGTGCTCACCAGTGTTTCCCAGGTAAGTAGAACCACAACATATAGTGCACCATAATAATGAAGTTCCCAGGGAGCCTAGGAGTCCTGGAGTGTGGGACTCCTTTCAGGTCTCACACGTGTGATGTAGGGTCCTAAGCACTTGGGCCATTTCTTCTGTGTCCTTGGACACATTTTGGACAGCTGGTTTGGAACTCAAACAGCCTAAACTCGAACACATCACACTGGCCACAAGACGCCCACTGTTTCCACTCCTACTTTCTTTCACAGCTGCTTTGCTCAATGGCAGAGCTCTCAGAGGGCATTGTGGCACAGAGGGCCAAGCCCATCTCAGCATCTATTTGTGTTCAGCCTGCCTCACTCCCAATCAAGTGCATTGCTAAAGTGCTGACAAAGCAGTGCAAGGTGCTTCTCATGATCGGACCTTGCCGTCATCTTGAAACACATCCTTGGATTTCCAGGTTGTGACAGGTGCCTGGGCAGACGCTGGCCCTTGCAGCCGTTTGGGGGAGTGAAGCAACAGGTGAAGGATGTCTCTATCTTTCTCTCTTGCTCTCTCTGCAACTCTGCATTTCAAACAAATAAAGAAAGCTTAAGGCACCAATTGAGGCCTGGCAGCATATCACACTCCCTGGAGTAGCATCAACACCACTGAGCAGTGGTACTGGTCCAGGATCCCCATGCTTTTCTTGGCCAGTGAGGGAAGGCGAGGACCCCGGTGATCAGCAGTAATGGAAGATGTAGCATGCTAGGTTCTGAGGAATACGTCGGGATGGGAAACATGCTCTTGTTTGGGACGGAAATGCTGATCCCACACTTACAATGCCTCTAAGGATGCCTAGCCATGGGGCCAGGGATACCTGCGTGTTTATCATTTGATCAACACCCCCTTCCAGTGCCCCAACATGTTCCCACCATTGCACTGGACTGGCCTTGAACATGCAAACAGAGGACTTACCCATGTTTGGGTGGAGCCTCCCTTTTCCCAGTCAAGGGCCTGTCCCTAGAGCATAGAAGTGTGGGCTACGGCTCACGGCTGGCCCTAGTTTCAAACACGAAGTTACCATTGATCAGCCAGGTGACCTTTGGAACTGGCTTGTGAGTAGTGGCCTTGAGTCTCTTCCTCTGTAAACTTGCCCTGGTGGCATGCTTCTTGCAGAAGTGTTGCAACACTTAGACAATGCATGCACATTTAGGCACTCGGTACATGTCAGCTGCTTGTCTTCCTATGTCTTGGGGAGTTTGGGGCTCTCTACCACTGAGCTCTTTCTATACAAATGGAGCATTCAGGATCCCAGAAGCTCCACGGAGCACCAGGGGGCAAGGTTCCAACTGAAACTCCAGCTTTCCCACTCACTCTGTGGGACCCTGCAAGGGTTGGTCAGCTTAGGTTTCTGAGGTAAACAGCATTAAGCTCAGTGCTTCATGCCCCTTCTGGACCCAGCTCAATGTCCAAGCAATCAGGTGAATGTCACAAGGAGTGTTCTCTTCCACCCACCCCCCTCCAGGGTCTCCACTCCACCTCTCCCTCTGCTCTGTCAGTCATTTCACAGCCACAGGAAATCCTGCCCTCTCCCTTCTCAAGGGCAGATGAACTCTTTGCAGTCTTAGTGTTACGTTGGCACACTGCACCTCCAGGCCACAGGGGAATACATCTGGTCCGTAGAGAGCTCCCTTCTTGGGTTAGGGCAACTTACCAGGTCCATTGTCTCCCAACATCCTGGTAGCCTCCCACTGGGGACATTCAGGACTCCTGTCATCAGCTCTTTCTTGGTGCAGCTGGAGGTGTACCCACAATGGCATTGTCTTCTTCAGGCTTGGGGCATAACTGTTGCTCTGACCCAATTAAACTTCCTGTTTCACGGTCCCTGAAAAGCATAGTAGGCACTTGAACGATTATGCCTCCCACTCCACACTTGAGCATAGATGCCGGTGGTTTGGGGAAGGATGCTCAGTCGTCTGCCCAGGTGCCTGGCTCTTCTTGTCAAATGGGTGATAATTATTCTGCCCTAGCAGAGACTGGATGGGGCCAGCCTCTGGTACAAGCCAGGTACTGCTCCAATCCGGTACTGTGGGTCTTGCACTTTCCAGCAGGTGTTCTATAGTTGGTGATGTCAGCAAGCCTCCTTTGGGAGGAGGAAGATTTGTGCTGGCCGCCTCGCCAAAAGGATTGGAGGCTGCAGGTGCATTTACAGAGAGCTCCCTTACTGTTTGGAAGACAGGGCTCTCAGGGGCCTTTGACCAGCACAAATAGGCTGCAGGGAGACAAGCACAGGACACTCTGGCTTTGACAGAGAATGTCATGGGGACGGCATATGTTCTGCTCCTTGCCATCTCTGTGACCCTAGGCAGAGAAGCCACCAAAGAACCTCGAGCTCAGATTCCCATCTTGTGTGCTCTGGAGAAGGCATTGGCAAGCACGTATCCTCCAGGGCAAGAAGCATGCCTTTCCAGCTTTTACAACCCCAGTTTCTAACACACCGGCTGCATCAGGGGAGACCCATGCTCATTTCCTGACTCTGAATGAATGTGGAACTGCTAGGGGCTCAAGCGTGTTGGAAGCCTCCTTGTCTTGGAGCTGATGGGTTCCTAGGCCTTCTGCCACAGAGCCACTGCTAGCCTACGCTATAGCCAGTGAAGTTTCTTTGCACACAGCTGAGAGGTAAGAAGGAACAAAGTAGCCTGGCCACTTTTGTGAGTGACAGCTGCTACCCACAAGGTTGTGTTAGACACCTGTCCTTGGTGCTCCCCCCTGGGGAAGTTATTTTAGTTTATTATGTTTGGCTCTTGGAGTCCATGTGCTGCTACCCTGCCAGGGTGGACAGAGCTGCTTCGGCTACCCTTTAGCCACAGCTGATGAGAATGTGTGCGATCGCTCCCACACCTCCAGACAGGCCACAGGGTAAGCAGTGGGATTCAGAGGCCCCACTCACATGAGAAAGGCATTGGTCTCCTTGCTATCGTGATGTGGGAGTATTTGAGTTTCTTACAGTGCGAACAAACCCAATGCCAAATGACTTAGTATACCAGGATCCACCATGTCACAGAGGCCTCTGGACTTACTACGCTTTTTGAAGGAAAGAATAGCAATGATGAAAATGCTAATACTATGCCCCCTGCAGGCACACACACACACACACACACACACACACACACACACACACAATTTCTAATCAATGTGTACACTGTTATAATCAATGTGCGCACTGTTACAAGCCATAGTCCCTGAGAGATGAGCAAGGTTACCTTTCTGAGCTGTCACTGGCAGCATATTCTCTCTGGCTTCATTTAACATCCTCGAAGCTCCCCCATGTCAGAGGCCTTCTCCCCTTTGATCCAGGGTCACTGTCAGCAGCAAAGGTTTGTATGATCACTTCCTTGCAGTCTTCCATAGCCCCTGGCCCCGCTGACCTCTTCCCCCCACATTTCTTGTTCTCCACCTGCCCCCTGACATAACCTTTACAGTTCAGTGAAGACTTTGTTAATTACCACCTCTCCATGCTCCTTCATTGCCTCCATCTTTTGCTCCCTCCCCAAAGTCCAAAATGACTGTCCAACCTCAGATTGCCATCACCTCCGTTTCCTGATGGTCCCTTTTTGTGTTTCTGCTGTACCTTGTGTCAGCCTTTTACTTGCTATGCTCAGTGCTTCACTCTGTCCTTCTCTGAAACCGAATGAGCCTATTTTCTGTTTCTGCACTGTCCTGTGGAAGTCTCCTTCCCTTTGTTGAGGCGCTCTTTCTACAAGAATAGCTAACAGAAACATTTTCTTTGTGCACGCTGATGCCCCTTCCAGTTTTCTCCAGCTCATTGAAGGACCCTATGGTGGCCCTTTACTGGCCTTTGCCCAGTGGGGGTCACATAGCCTGTCCTAGGTTTTCCGTGAACCCTAGGCTGAGTCCCTAACAAGGCACTTATTGTACAGCCAGTTCACACAATTTTTATCTCCCACACAATGTAGAGCATTGTTTGGAACCGTGCGGCTTATGCAGAATCCATTCAGAACTTAATCGAGTGCCTCAAGTAACAGGTGGTCAATATGTCAATAAAGAGTACTAGTCAGTATATTTTTAGTTTTTTTCTTTGTATTTTACAGGAAGTACGCAAACTCATGGAAAATTTCACGTTTCCTTACACAGTTGCAGACACAAAATGTTTCAAAAAGGTCTTAAGAACAATTCCCCATATTTCCCATATTTTACATGTTATAGCAAGCACCCCAAATTCTATCTCAATGCTATAAATCTTGTCCCAGATTACAAAATATGATGGAATGACTTAATGTTATCAAGTTTGCAAAACTGTTTCACTAAATTTCAATTAAAGAATAAAAGAAACCTTTTTCAGTTGTTGTATTTAAACATATTGTGATCCTAAGCAATAGGACTATGAAATGAATACAATTTTACAATATCCAAGCAATAGTTCTATTCTTCATTAAACAATTAATTAGCACTTAGCACAAATACCAAACAGTTTTCTCCCCGCCCCCACCTTTCTTCCACTCAAAACTCAGGCCATCTTTGCTGAGGGGGTACCTTGTACGTGTCATTCTACTTCCCTTCCCACAGTGATCTTACTATTTCCCTAGGTGGTGGATGAAGCCCTAACTCCTGAGTTGAGAATTGCCTCAACTTCCGCATCATCGTCTGAATCCCAGTCATAATTACACGGCCAGTCCTTGGAGCACCGATTACGAACTCTTGCCACAAAATGCATGACTTTCAGCTTGCTGGACTCCACGTGGGCTCGAGGGCCCCAGAAGAACTCGTACTCCACAGGACTGCTGCGGGGCACAGGCTTATAGATCAGGTACCCTCTGCGCACAAACTCTTCTGTGACGACCTTTTTTGGATCTCCAAAGATGCTGTGTTGTCGCCCAGGCTGCATGCCTAACTTCCCCAGCACTTTCCAGACCAGGGCTTCCTTGGCGCTGTTGCCCATGATGAAGATGAGGGCTAATATGGACATCAGAAGACTTTTCTTTGTGCCCTGAAAACTGCTCCGAGTTATGGGAGGCTTTTGTGCTTGAGCAGTGCTTGTAGCTGCTTCGGGGGTGGTACAGGCCTCAGCCGGAGTGCTCGGGGCTTCCTCGGGGCCACTGAGATCATCTTCAGGGGTGCTTGGGACCACCGAGGCAGCCATGGGGGTTTCGGAGGCCTCTGAGGCCTGGATCTTTCGATTGTTGCGGTTTTCTTCTGCGGCCCTTGCATTACGGCGGCGCCTACTCTTCCGTCCCCGAGGCATGTCTCCCACTAGCTGCTTAAAGCCTCTAGCAGTCTTAAAGAAGGATGCTTGCAGCCTCTGCAGAAAGCAGTGCTCTCTACCTTAAAGAAGCAGCCGCAGCTGAAGCGATCTATGGCACCAGTCTTAAACCTCAACAAATGTGTGGCTCTCAGCTACCAAGCTCGTGCCCACGCAAGCGGGACTTACGCGTAGGAGTAGCCCCCCGGCAGTTGCCGCCGCTACAGAGCGCGAGAACGCTCCGCTGGCCCCGTCCGCCTCTCCTGCCACGCACTCGCTGAACACCAAAGAGGAAGTGGGCTGGTCCTCCGTAGGGACTTCCGCTGGCAGATAGGAAAAAGGGCAGGACAGGGCAGGGGTGGGACAACGGTGGAAATGATGGCCAGGGATTGGTGGGCGCTGGGAGACACTCCGGAGGAAAAAAAAAATACCACCGAATTTCTGTATTCTGCAGTCTATACAGACACTCCCAGATTGGTTAGCAGGTGTTGGGGAGGAGTGCGATTCTATTCAATTCCAATGGAAGGCGAGCTGGGTGGGGGGAGCGGGGTGGGTTGGGAGAAGGGTTGAGAGTGCACTCCTGCTAGGAATCTGCTGTCCCCAGCCCCCTTTTCTGTGCTGCTTTACACAGCCTATTCATTCACTCGCCCTGTCTTCATAAGTGTTATGTGTATGCCCATTAATCTGGGTCTACGTAGAGCGTGGATACTCTCAGGGCTCGAGTGCAGGGTGATGGAGGGAAACGGGAGTGCAGAAGCAGCAGCGCTGCAGAGGTGCAGAGAATGCGTGCTCGCGTGGGTTATTTAGCAGGACGACAGGATCAGAACTGTTTGTGCAACCTCACAGAGCAGCAGGCTATCTCCTGGGGACCACACAGGAAGCAATTAGAATGAGAGGCCAGGGGGATGGAAATGAGCCTTGAGGCTGTTGCCATGGGGACGGGAGAGGCAGAAAGGCCTTTTAAGGGTGACCATTGAAGGAAGGTTTGGGGACTAGGGAGGAACGTGGGCAATGTGGAGCAGGTGGAGCAGGTGGAGCAGGCCGGTCTGACCCCAAGGTGTTTAGGCTCCATCCTATCTGCGTGTACATCATGGGCTTTGCCCCTTTCAGAGCACACTCTGAACTGCATGGACTGCTTGCTTTCTTGCTCACTGTTTCCTGTCCACAGTCCCTTCTCTCCCTCTCCAACCACCCAAATCCCATCTGCCTGCTCACAGACATCTTCCTCCCTGGGGGTTGTCCTGGCATACCCTAAAGGTAATAAAACCATTTCTACTTATCAGATGGAGGCTCTATAGCTAACACTCTCATGTCATTCAGATTACTCTAAACTTGCTTTCTCCTCTGTAAAGTGGAGTGAATTAAAAGACTGATGTCATGGGATTGTGCAAATTAATGATATCATAAATGAAAACCTTTTTATTAAATAATAAGTATATAGTTTGACTTTCAAAGTATTTCAAGCAGTGCATACATTTAATAGCTACATGTCCGGGGACTGGTGTTCTGTCAGAGTTGATTAATGCATTAACTTCGAGCTGTCTGCTCCACTTGACACAGAGCTCCCTATTAAAGCATCTGCAAGGGCAGCCACAGATGGTCCAAGTGCTTAGGCCCCGTCACGTGCGTGGGAGCCCCAGATGACGGTCCAGGCTCCCGGCTTCAGCACAGCCTCACTGCAGCCTTGTGCTCATTGGATGAGTGAACCTGTGGAGGGAAGAGAGCTATGTTTCTCCCTCTTGTTCTGAAACTCTGCCTTTCAAACGAAGGAAATCTTACAAAAATAAAATAAATGCTCACTGAAGGTATTCGTGATGGTAAATGTTTTCTCTGAGTTCTTAACTGAACTCTTAAAAAAAAACCGAGTGATTATTTTGTACCTGCTTTCCTGGAAGGGATTAATTGCTCACATAACATAACCTCAGGAACTTAGCCTGCAATCCCATTGAAAGAAAGGGTTCTGTCTTAGCCCACAGTCTTTGACACGTCTCAGCATTGGAGGTAGAGTTTGTGGAACAGGATATGGGATACCCGGGGAATGAATTCTGGATTGGGGCATATGTGCGACTGAGAAAGCAAAATTGCAGCTGATTTGTACACAGCAAGACCCAGCACAAAGGACATGCTCAGTGCGGAGGAACAGAGGTTGGATTCAGACCTGGAAATATGAGTTAGGACTCAGGCCATGTCACTTGCAAATATATTCTCCTCTACAGCCCCTAGATGAAATGAAGCCTCGTGGATCTATGTTAGAGTTCCAATTTCCAGAACTGTAAAACAATAAATTTCATTATTTTAAGTCACATAATATATAGCAGTATGTTGGAAACTAATACATAAAGCGTATATGTGCCCTATTCATAGGGAGAGTATAATGAATGAGAGTTATGACTGAGGCGAATGTATATAATTGGAATATTTTCAGTAGTGGTATGGGGAGGACTTCATTGGAACATGAAACTGAGCTGGATACCTTGGCAGCAATCTTTTGGGGGTGTTGAACTCAATTTTTTCCTGCTTTTGTTGCCAACTAATTTAGCTCAACTTTGCCCATATTCCCATAGGTGGTTTTCACACCTGGACAAATATTATCATGATCACTGCCTAGTGATAAATGCTGGGAGTGGGATAGGGAAGGAAGTTCAAGGTTCAATCCACACTACTGCTCTTACGGTACACTGACTGATTTCTTTTCAGTTACCTACAGGCCCTGTTATAATTCCAGTAGGAACCTCTATAGAATCGATTGCTCTCGTTCTAGCTTTACATTTGGAATAACCTGTGCGCTCATTATAGATAATGACTTACGTGTGTGTCTGAGCCCATCCACTGTTTCTTGCCTGAACACTTCTCACATTTTCTATTCTGCTAAGGGTTCCCCTGAATTCATTTGCAGTGTGAGGACTTTAAAAGTTCTAGGAATTTTTTTTTCAAGGAACTTTATACCATGTGCATTCCTACCATTATGGATTCAAAATAATGGGAATATTATTTGAGTTTATCTGCTTCATTCTGGGTAAAATATTTTTGTTGTAAATTAATCCCAGGCACAAGAAAAAGAGGTTGATGTTGTAAACACTTGCACAGCGGATGTTCAACTGTGTCAAATTTAAAATTAGACATTATTTCTTGCTTGTGTGTTCTACATTACAGATAAGGAAAAACTTTGTGATAACACTTCCTCATTCACTTTTTCATTTCCAGTGAGATCTGTTATCACAAAGTCAGCAATTATTATCCCCATGAAAGGCAGCATATACTTTCCACCTGCCTATGTGCATATAAAATATGAGGATTCATCAAAAATTTTAAAAATGGACATGAATTTCAAATTTGTTTCACTAAAATGAACAGACCTGTTCATTTCACCCCATGAACTGAAGTATTTTTCCCCAAAGTGCTTTTATGTTTTTCCATGTAAATGCATGACACTCTGTTTCCTTCCATTTTGTATATTTCACTCAATTTGTCATTCTGCTAGTGAATTGTTCTTAGCATATTTCGATTTTTCCAGAACAAATAATGCTGTTATTAACATATTTCTGCATAGTCCCTAGGAACTCAGACATGGAATTTTGTAGGATAAACAGCTCAGACATTATTACAGGGTTTGTCTGCATGTATATATTTACCTAGATCACATTGCTTTCTGAATTGTTTAATTCACTTCCTAAATTATTTTTATTCTATGTTTTAATTTATTTAAGAGACCTTATTAACTACCTATTACCTTTTACCTGTTATAGCATCTAATACAGAAGAAAATAGTAGCAACAGCAATGGCTACTTTGTGCCAGATACTGTTCTAGTATAAGAATTATATCTACTGAATATCTGTTATACGGCATGTCATTGGGATTTTAAGAGTGAGGTTTGTCTGTTAGTAGAAAGGAACAATGTGGAAAGAGCAGGTGCTGTTCTTGATCCAGAGAATTTTGCATTAAGCATGCTGGTTTGAAGCAAGAGAAAGCAGCCCAGTTTGGCATAGTAAACAAATAAGTGAACTGTATCCTGAGACCTGAAAAGCAGCAGGAAAGTTTAAGCAGGAGAATAAGACAATTTTCCGAGCAAATGGGATATCATGCCTGAGGACCTGGAAGCCACGATGAACACAGGCACTTTAGATTTGGTAATAATAAATCATTCTTTTTAAGAATTGAGTTTTATTTTCTTCATTGTGTGATCTGAGGAGCTATAGGCACAACAGTTTTTAGTTCACAACATTCCATATATTTTACAATGGCATCATAATGTATTCTGCCATAACCCTAATGAAATATGCAATGTTTGCTCACATTTAAATGTGATGCAAAAAAATGTGATGCTCTTGTTATTATTCTATGCATCTTTGTCCGGTTGTCACTTAGTTAGTTACATTTCCACAATCATGGAATTTCTGGATCGAGTGGTTTTGTACATTTAAGTTTTCATGCATATTTCCAACATGACTTCCTTGAATGGTTGTTCCATTTCATAGTAAATATCATGAGCAGAGAATGTAGAGTGACCTAAGCATTGTGAAACATATTACAAGTTAGGAACCCAACAGATGAGGCACTATACTCTTGCTGTTTTAAATTTCTTAAATAAAAAAAGTTAACACACAAGTGCACATATTTATGGGATACCATGTGATGTTTATATACATGTGTACATTGCATAATGTCAAGTCATGGTAAATATTCCTTCAAACATTTAACCTTTCTTTATGCCACAAATATCCAATATTCCATCTCAAGTTTTCTTTTGCAAAAGAGAAATAAACAGTATATTAACCTTCTGTATAATCACACTTCTGAGAAGTAGAATATCTTATTCATATCTAGTTATAACTTAACACCAACCGAACAAACCTTTTCTATCTCACTCATCTTCATACCCACTTCTGATTCCAGTTCTGATAACCCCTGTTATACTGTTAACATCAACGCAATATTTTTTTCTAGTCTCTACATATGGCTGAGGTCATGTTATACTTGTCTTTCTGTGTTTGTCTTACTGTACTTAATGACCTGTAGTTCTATCGATGTTGTTGCAAATGATCAGATTCCATCAGTTTTTATGATTGAATAGTATTCCACTGAGTACGTGTGACACATTTCTCTCTGTGTTTATCAGTGATGGACGCTTACACTGTTTCCATTCCCCGGGTATTGTGAATAGTGCTGCCATAAGCATGAGAGTTCAGATGTCTTCTTGTCAGGTTGACTTCCTTTCCTTGAATATATACCCAGTAGTGAGATTGTGAGACCATGTGGTAACTCTACATTTAGTTTCTAAAGGAACATTCATGCTGCTTTCTATATGAATGTACTAATTTATATTCTGACCAATATGCTCACTGATATTTGTTACCTTTTGTCTTTTGATATACATGATATAAGTTGTGTGAAGTGATGTTGTGATTTTTGTTTCCTTTTCCCTGATGATCAGTGATGGAGAGGATTTTTTATGTACCTATTGTCAATTTGTATGTATTGCTTTTTAAAAGTGTCTGCTTACATTTACTGACAACATTCTAATTGACTTTTTATTGTTATTGTGTTCTTTGAATAACTTGTGTATTCTGGTTGTCAACTCCTTGTGAAATGTATGACTCTCCAATATTCTGTCCCATTCTGTAGGTTGTCTCTTTATTTTGGTGATTAGTTCCTTTGTTGTAAAGAAAATCTTTGATAGATTTTCTGTCTTTGCTTCTACTTCCTATGCTTTTGTGATCTGATCAATAAAATTATTATTTGTTCCAATGTCGTAAAGTGTTCCCCCTGTTTCTGTCTAGTAGAAAGTTTCGTATGGTAGGCATTGTGCTACAGCCAATGAAGCTGCTGCTTAGACTACCTTCATTTCATATCATAGTGCCTAACATCAGATCTCACCTCTATCATCCAATCTGGCTTCCTCCTAATGCACCTGAGAGGCGAAAGATGATTGTCCAAGCACTGGTGTTCTTACCAGGCAAGTGCAAGACCTAGACTGAGCTCCCAGAGTTCCAACCCTGACTGGTGTGGGAATCTGGAGAATGAACGAGTGGACAGACAGGTCCATATATTTTCTCTCTTCTTTCTCCTCCTTCCCTCCTCTACATTTCCCTCGTTGTATTTCTGGCCACTCTGCACTCATTCAAATAATAAATGCATATTTTAAAAATCTCAATTGTCGGGGCTAATGCAATAGCTCAACCAATTAATCCTCTCCCTACAAACTGGCAATTCCATATAGGTACCAGTTCTTATCCCAGCTACTCCACATCAGATTCAGCTCCCTGATTATGGCCTGGGGAAGCAGCAGAGGATGGCTTACATCCTTGGGCCCCCTACACTCACATGGGAGACCTGAAAGTTTCCGGCTCCTGGCTTATCTCAGCTCTGGCCATTGTGGCCATTTGACGGTGAACCAGTAGATGGGACATCTGTCTCACATTCTTTCTGCCTTGTAAATAAAGATAAATAAATTTTTAAAAACCTCAAGTCTTTCATTTAGATTTTTAAACTCTATTCAGCTTTTTTTTTTTTTTAATGTGGTGATTCATTCGAGTCTGGTTTCATTCCTTGGTGTGTGGATAACCAATTTTCCCAGCACTATTTTAAAAGACTTTTCTTTTTAAAATGCGTGTTCTTAGACTCTTTGGAAAACATCACTTAACTGCAGATGTATGGCCTTACTATTACAGTTTTCATTTTTTCCATCTGACCTACAGATCTGTTTTTATGCAAACATCATGCTATATTTTATAGCATATTTTTTTTTCCTTTTTTTTGTTTTGTTTTTAATATTCATTTATTCATTAATTACATTGCATTACATGACACAATTTCATAGGTACTGGGATTCCCCCCCCTTCACCCCAAACCCTTCCCCCATCATGAATTCCTTCACCTCGATGCATAACCACAGCTCAAGTTCCCTTGAGACTCCCTAATTAAAAGTTTACACCATACAGAGTCCAGCATCCCACTTGTCCAGTTCAAGTTCAACGGCCTCTTAGGGAGGCCCTCTCAGGTTTGAAGGCAGAGCCAGCAGAGCGTCACCTTGATCAATTAGAAGCTCCAACATATCATCAGCAACAGTCCAGGTATGATGAGGCTGGTGCAGAGTCCACTGATTGGCATAGTCCGTCTTAGGGATTCCCCTTGTCCAGTTTTCCGCTGCAAGCATAAAGCTGAGGTGGTTGATTCATCTACTCCATTTTCCATCTTTTTTTGATTAATGCTTTGATTCCTCCATTTTGTTCAGGGGAATCCCCCTAAAAAAAACTTTGAGGCATTCCCAGTCCAGGCTCCTACATGTACTACTAGTAAGCACAGTGCCCGCCACCGTCCATCACTCCGATCAGCTGGTGGTTTTACCCCCTGGGTTGGTTCTCTTCTGAGCCCCGACCTCTATTGGAACCAATGAGTATCGCATCTCTCCCCGGCTCTGCCCATCACACTCTCGTCCCTCACCTAAACCAGTGGGAGGAGTGCTGGTCGGGTGTTGCATTCCCTACTAGCACAGGCCATTTCACCTTGGCATTTTGTGTTTTGTACTAAGTGCTGAAACTGTGGGGGCCTGGCCGGGTTTGATTATAGCATATTTTAAAGTTAGCAAGTGTAATACCTCCTACTTCATACTTTTTGCCTAAGATTGGTTTGATTGTCTGGTGTCTGTTGTGGTTCCATACGAATTTTAATAGTACTCTTACTAGTTTTGTGAATAATGTCATTGAAATGTTGATAGGGATAGCACTCAATATGTAAATTGCTTCCTAGAGTATTCATTTTAATAATATTGACGCTTTCAATTCAAGAACACAAGATGTCTTTTCATTTCATAATCTCTTCCTCAATTTCTTTCACCAAAGATTAATTGTTTACATTGCAATGGTCTTTTACCTCTGTTTAAATTTACCCCTGGGTGGTTTTTGTTTGTTTGTTTGTTGTAGTTACTGGAAGTAGGACAGTTTTCTTGATTTCTTTGGCAGATAATTTGCTATTGTACAACACTACTGACTTTTACATGTTGATTTTATTTTTTTTACATGTTGATTTTATATATTACAACTTCTTTTTTGTTCATTAGTTCTAGTAGCTTTGCACTGGAGTCTGTGAGTATACATAACATCTTCATAACCTTTAATCCATGACATTTTTACTTCCCCCTATACAGTTAAGGTGACTTTTATTTCGCTCTATTGTGTAATTTGCATAATTGTTTTCCTAGGACTTCCAATATTATGTTGTATGATATTGGTAAAAGTGGGCACCCTTGTTTTGTTCAAGATCTCAAAGAGAAGACCTTCAATACTTCCATACTTAATACGATGCTCACTGTTGGCTTGTTTTATGTGGCCTTTCTTACGTTGAGGTATGTTCCCTTTATTATTAATTTTTTCAGAGATTCTGTGTGTGTGTGAGAGAGAGAGAGAGAGAGAGAAAGGAAGAGAGAGAGAGAGATGAAAGAAGGTTAAATTTTATCATTCTCATTCTGTCGATGTGGTATATAATGTTTTGGGGGTTTCATTTATTGAACCATTCTTGCATTGCTAGCGTGACTCCCACTTGATCAACATTTTAAATATGTTGTTGGAGGCAAGTTGCCAGCATTTTGTTGAGAAAAATTGTGTCTATATCCATCACGGATATCGGTCTGTAACTTTCTTCTAGTCTTATCTACTTGTCAGGTTTTGGTGTCAATTTGTTAGTGCTGATTTCATAGAATTAGTTTGGAAGAATTCCCTCATCTTCCAATTTTTGAAATGAGTTAAGAAGGGCTAGCGTTAATTCTTTATATTTTAGGTATAATCTATCTTTGTCTTTTTGTTAACCTATCCAGTCCTGAGTTTTGGAAAACTTTGTAACTGATTCAGTTTTTCTCCTATTTTTATTCTGTTTAGGTTATATTTCTTTATGATTCAATATTGGTGAGGTCTATATGTTCAATAATTGTTCTTGTAGCTTATCAAGTCTCTGACTTTTCATACTTCTTATGTTTCTAAAGTGTCAGTTTTATCTTAGTTTACATATTTGCATCCCTTTTTTTTTACTTTTTGATTTATTTTGCTCTTTTTTCCAAAAAATCAGCTCTTCTTTTCATTGATTTTAGTTTGTATTTTTATTCTCTCTCGTTTGTTGTTTGTTTAAACAATTTCTATTAGATGTCATTGGCATGCAATAAACTACACACAGATAAAGGATACAATTTGGAGAGTTATGACATATTTGTACGCCTAGGAAACTCATCACAATCAAGACAGTCATCATACCCTTCCCTACAGTGTTCCCTCATGCCCCTGTGTAAACTTTCACCTGTAACCCTTCCATATTCTTTTTTTTTTGGTGTGTGTGTGTTGAAATTTTAAATTTTTTTATTCTGATCATTACAAACTCTTTAATAATCACTTAGAAAGATAGCACTCAGAAGAAATTCCTATCACAATATCTTTCTAAAAACTGTTAATATTATTCTCAATATTGCTGTATAGGTATAAGATTGGAAGAATAAAATAAAATATAGCCATTAAATCTTACTGTCATGATAAGAAAAAATGTTTAGATATACAGAGCATTTGTATAGGTATATGCCTGAAGGCAGATATCTGGGAAACAGTTGATGCAAAATAAGTTAAGCATATTATTGCTACACTCCACGTAATGTTTCAAAGGGACCTGCTTCCAGAACTCCCTTTGTCCAGTAGGCTGGACCAGCTCCTAATGAACAAAACCTCAGTAATGTGTGTCTCTGTCATAGGCATGAAGTCTATTTCTCTAAGATGGAAACTGGAAGATAAAGGTCATAGGCATGAAGTGCTGATAGTCAAGTTTTCAAAAATAGAATAGATCATTTTAAACACATTTTGGTTATTTCTCATTTGGTTTTTAAATGATATTGTGCCCTAGCTTATAAAGTTTATCTTTATAAATTTCCTTACTGTATTGTTAAAGAATGCAGGTCGTACATTTGGAGATCTTGGATAATTTTATGGAAATCAAATTATTGGATTGGAATTTCAAGTACACAGTAAAATGGCCTACATTTTGCCACAGAAAGTTTTTGAAAAAGAAGCATTAGTGTGGTTTTTTTTTTTTTTAAGAATGGCAATTGACAGATGTTGGGGCATTGTGGGCTAAGGTGCTAGCATCACAAATCAGGGTGGCTGAGCTCCTCTCTAATCATGAGTAGGTGTAGAATTATCATATATCTTCTCTTCATTAATCATAATTGCCATATTATTTTTCAATGTTCTACTGATATGATGGAATTTATTGGCATTTTAATATGTGATAGACAATTATTACGTTAGATAACTATGCTCTGAGAAACTTAATCACATACCTTATTGCCATGTCTTTGACACATGTTCCATATTCTTTTCAGAACCCATGCAAACACTGGCCAGATTTTTATCACAATAGATTATATTATATTTCTGGCAGTTTACATAAAAATTGTACTCTGTGGGGGACTGTCTTGCTTCACTAAGCATGATTACCGGAGAGTCATTCTTGCCACTCTATTCATGAAGCATTCATTTTTTTCTCTGAGTGAAATTTATGTGGATGAGCCACAATTTTTTTAACCCATTCATTTGTTTCTGGATATTTGAGTTGGTTGCAGTTTGTGGTTTTTAAACACAAATCTATTATTAAAATTTTGTTTTTGAGTCTCTGTGTAGATGTATGCATTCAAGTCTCTTGGAAAAATTAATAATAATGGAATATTGGACCATATGACAAATGTATGTTCACCTTTAACCCTCGACTTTTAAATAGGCTTCAAAAAAGTTTTCTAAAGCCATCACAGTCTCATGTTCTCCTCAGAAATATAGAAATTGCATTTTCCATTTTCTCTAAATCCTTGCTAAAATTTGTTATCTTTAATCTTTTGTAAGATAGCAGTTCTAGAGCATGAGATATGTTATCTCGTTGTAATTATGATTTGCACTTATTAAATATTAAGGGTGTTGACCTTTTCATGTACTTGTTTGATATTCACATATGTCCTTTGATAAAATTTGTGTTCAAATCTTTGGAAAAATTGTTTATTTTATTGGGTAGCTAATTTTGTTATTATTGGATGTCCAGTCTATTCTGGAACAATTGCTGTACTAGATTTACAAAAATATTCTCTCAATTTGTGGGTTAATTTTGACTCTCTTAGCAAAGTGTTAGAAAGAGAAGTTTTTAGGGACTGGCATTTAATGGGTTAAGCTGCCATGCTAGCATTCCATATGGGAGCCAGCTAATGTCTCTGCAACTCCATTTTCAATCCAGTTCCCTGGTAATAACCTGGAAAAGGCAGTAGAACTTGGTCCAAGCGTTTGGACTCCTGTCACCCTCCTAGGAGACCCAGTGAAACGCCTGGCTCCTGACTGTGCCTTGATTCTGTCCTGGGTTTTGTGGCCATCTGGGGAGTGTGTCAGAAGATAAGCACATAGATGTGTGTGTGTGTGTGTCCTTTTTCCATAAATCTGTCAAAATAAATAAGGAAATAAAATATTTGTTATTGAAAGTTTTAACCTTAATGAAGTCCATTTTACCATCTTTTAAATAGATTATGTCTATGGTGGCTTATCCAAGAAGTTATTATCTAGTTAACATTAGTATGGCTTAGAAAGCATCCTTGAGAATGTATGCATATACTTGTTCACCTATATATCTATTTGCTTTGTATTTTGAACAAGTATATGTATGTATTCTCGGGGATGATCTATATAATGGAGACTAGCATACTGGGAAGTGAAGACATGCTACAATGTGCATCTCTACTTTCAAGTTAAAGGAGGATTACCAGGCCCAGCGCGATAGCGTAATGGTTAAAGTCCTCGCCTTGCACACGCCGGGATCCCATATTTTCGCCAGTTCTAATCCCGGCATCCCTGCTTCCCATCCAGCTTCCTGCTTGTGGCCTGGGAAAGCAGTTGAGGATGACCCAAAGTTGGAACCCTGCACCTGCATGGGAGACCCGGAAGAAGTTCCTGACTCCTGGTTTCAGATTGGCTCAGCTCCAGCCATTGCAGCCACTTGGGCAGTGAACCATCGGACGGAAGAGCTTCTCTGTCTCTCCTCCTATCTGTGTATCTGCCTTTCCAATAATAAAATAAAATAAATCTTTAAAAAAAAAGGGAGGACTACCAATTTTAGATTTTCTACATTGCCTATACCTACAATGTCATAATACAGCTACATAGCAGAATGTTGGACTCATGGCTGTTGTTGAAAAACTATACTACTGTAATAATATAGGGGCAAAAGCTGGCAGGGAAAAATGGGGAATAGAAGGCGGAGGGAATGTGAAGAATATCTATACTTACAAATGTGTGTCATGGAAAATAATAAAAATAATTTTAAAATAAATTTTTAAATTTTCAAAATTTTGAAAATGAAAAATATTATACCTAAAGAAATGGTATTATTTCCTGGTTAATATTTATGTTTCGTGGAATTCAATGATGAAATCACTTAAGCTTGTAGTTGTTGCTGTGTGATGGCTTTAAGCTGTAAGTTTAATGTCCTTATTAGACACAGGAATATTTCTGGGCTCAACGTGCTGGCTGAGTGGCTAAAATCCTTGTCTTGCACATGCCAGAATCCCATGTGGGCACTGGTTCACATCCTGGCTGCTCTACTTCCCTTCTAGTTCCCTACTTGTGGCCTGGGAAAGCAGCAGCGGGTGGCTCAAAGTCCTACACCCACATGGGAAGCCCAGAAGAAGCACCTGGCTCCTGGGTTCAAATCGGCTAAGCACCAGCTGTTGCAGCCACCTGGGAAGTGAACCAACAGATGGAAAATCTTTCTCTCTGTATGTCGTTTTCTCTGTAAATTTGCCTTTCCACCAAAAAAAAAAAAAAAAAAAAAAAAGCAAATCTAAAAAAAAAAAAAGAAAGAAAGAAAGAAAAAAGACTACGAGAGTATTTCTGCAATTCATTTCTTTGGTGATTTGTGCCTTCTAAGGAATTTTTCCATTTAATCTAAGTCAGGAAGTTGATTTGCATGAATGCCTTCATAATATTTCCTTGTCTGTTAAAAATTTTTGGAATTTAAATATCATTTCTGCCATTCCTTGCTGTAACAATTTTTTAAGTTCTTGTATTTTATTATCATTTCATGAAAAATTCACAGTCTCACTACTGATAAAATAATTGCAGAATCTTGCCTTCTGCTTTTTGCTGGCGCCAACACTGACCACTGTGATACTTCTAACTTGCTGCTGTTCCTTTGTCTTTCCACTGCCTGCTGAAGTCTTTTCTTCTTACACAGGCCGTCTCTTATAAGTATGCGCTTCAATTAATTTCTCTTTGCATAATTACAGGAATTGTAAATCATGCCAAAGGCAGTTGTTTTATCACCACCAAGAAGAGATCAGAGTCCAGTATGGTCTTACACAGTTTTGCTAATTTTTCTGTATTTCCTATCTTTTAAACTATTTCCTTCACAGGTTAAAGAACATTTGTGACGCCATGCTTCTTCTGAATATTCAACAGGTCATGAGCTTCCCAGTCTGGATAATTATTTTGCCAAGCATGATGGCCTTTGAGCTTCAAGCAGGCGGGAAAGAAAAATCCTGATATTAGTAATTAATGTCTCTATCGTATTTTTAGCTCATTTTGAGCATAAGTTTATCAATTTTGTTGACTTCTCAAATGACCTTTGTTTCATTTATTTCTTTTCCCTTATTTTCTACTTTTTAATTTATTGTGTTATGCCATGACAGTTTCCACTTTCCTTCCTTCTGTAGGTTTAGTTTGATCTTTTTCCTAGCTACACTGAGATAATTATGCTGATAAAACTCTTTATTTCTAATATGGGTATCTGTAGTGATATCAAGTTACCCTTACTTAATCATTTAATGAAATTGTGCACATTTTTTTCTTTTTAAATTTTATTTTTTTTTCGGAGTGAAAGTCATTTACTTTAAGTAAAACGATATGAATTTTAACACTTGTATAGATTTTGTTATCACCACTGCCACAAAGTATGCAATAATGATATCACCTACAAACATTTCCTTGTGCTGCATACCATCTTTCCAACACTAGTCAATGCAAACCATTGAAATTTTCTCTACTATTAAAGTTTGTATGTTAGAGAAGGTCAGTTACATGGAATAACATACATTTTCAGATTTTTATGCTTATCACTTACATTTAAGATTTGTCCATATTGTGGCATGAATTGATAATATGTTCTTAATTACTGAGATTATATCATAAATCATTTTGTGTGTGTTGAAAAATATTTATGAAACAAAACTGTACAATAAAAAGTTCACAGATGTTGGGGCCAGCGTGATAGCCTAGCGGCTAAAGTCCTTGCCTTGAACACGCCGGGATCCCATATTGTCGCCAGTTCTAAACCCAGTGGCCCTGCTTCCCATCCAGCTCCCTGCTTGTGGCCTGGGAAAGCAGTCGATGATGGCCCAAAGCCTTGGGACCCTGCACCCGCATGGGAGACCCAGAAGACACTCCTGGCTTCGGATTGGCTTAGCTCCAGCCGTTGCGGCTGCTTGGGGAGTGAACCATCAGATGAAAGATCTTCCTCTCTCTCTCTCCTCCTCTCTGTATATCTGACTTTCCAATAAAAATAAAATAAAACTTTTTTTAAGTTCACAGATATTACAGGAAAATGTTGCAATGTTTTCAGTTTTAGTCTAACAAAAACAACACTTCGAAATTATTAATTATCAGAAGTAAAGTATTATCAGAAGTAAAGTATTATCAGAAGTAATGCCATTACTGCATAAACCTGTTTTGTCCCCATCTGTAGACAACTGCATATGTTGTCTTGTACTTAGATGAGTGTTACATTGCTGGGAGAAAAGCAACCAATAGCTGGTGAACACTCTGAGCCTGTTAATGCTAAATTTGTGTTAACTATATTAGTGTGCCAACAAAGTTAGCTATTCCATTTTCTTTCTTTCTTTCTTTCTTTCTTTCTTTCTTTCTTTCTTTCTTTCTTTCTTTCTTTCCTTCCTTCCTTCCTTCCTTCCTTCCTTCCTTCGTTCCTTCCTTCCTTCTTTCTTTCTTTCAAGATATGGGGGGAGAAAGGAAACGCCTGGCTGGGACATGCCACTCTGGTCCCCATGTTTGGGGGATGCTGATTGCCTGGGGATGGGGGTCTGGGGATGGGGGTCTGGAGCAGCTAAGGGGCATGTTTGACAGTGGAGGGATGACTTCTAGGGTATTCCACGGACTGGACCATGGAACTGACAGGTAGGCGAGGGAGCTGAGATGGAGTGGTTTAGAGGAGAAAAACTGGAGAACATGTCTGGGTCAGGTCAATGTGCCTGGGAGACCTAGGCTGAGCTAAATAGTGTTTGCCACTGCCATGGTGAGCTCAAAAGTTGGGGCTGGGGACATGTCTGGTTGGGCTAGGCAACAGTACCCATCCATTAGTGTTGGCATAAGGGATAGGCTGCAGTACCCACTAGAACATGAAAGAACTGGATCTGGTGGGCAGAATCTGTAGCAGACATTTGGGTTCCTCTGTGGGTCTATAACACCTACCAGTGCATGAACTAGGGGTAGTGACAGGCTGAGCCACGCTGGACCAAAGAACTCACCTGACACTTGCAGAAGTCGGGGCTGTGGGGGAGCTGTGTTGGGCAAGGCTTCCGCACCTGCTGCTGGCATATACAAAAGCTGGATCTGAGGGTACCTCATGCCAAGCAGAATCATAGCACCCGTAAGCACATGGGAGATCCACGGCTGGGAGCAGGTCTGGTAGGAAAACTTGGAAAACACCACTCATAGGTCACACTTCCTGCTGGCACACACAAAAGCCAAGGTTGGGGATAGGCCAGGCCAGGCAGGGCTGCAGCACTCAGCACTTCTGTGTGTCCAGGTCTGGGGACAGGATGGGCTGGGCCGGTCTGCAGTACTTGTTATCTTGCACAAGAGTCAGGACAGAGTGTGGGATACTCCCAGCTGGGCTAGGCTGCAACACCTACCAGAGAGGCTGAGACAATGGGTGTGACATGCCAGGCTGAGTTACAGCACCTGCCAGCATGCATAAGACCTGGGGCTGGGAATGGGCTTTGTAGGGGAACACTTGGGACTACCCTGCTGGATACAGCTCGCACTTCTGGCTACTATCCTGCTGGGATGCAGTCTCTACTGCTGAGTGTGAGAGCCAGGGCTGGCACTCCCAAGAGTCAGAATGCGTGTGGGACAGAGTGGGCTAGGCTGCAGCACCCGCCAGTTCACATGAGAGCAAGATTTCGGAGTGGGCCCAGCTTGGCCAGGATATTGCAACCACCATCAAGAGCCAAATAGGAGTGGGCCAGTCAGGATAGGCTTTAGCACCCAGTGGTGAGTGCCAGTACTAGGAAAATGCGATGGTAGGTTGGGCTGCAGCATGTGTTAGCACACTCAGTACCTGGGACTAGCAGTGGGCCTGGCAGGAGAACCTGGGGAATTCCCCTTCTAGGTTGCAGATCCTTCCAGTCAAAAGCTGGGTCTTGGGGCAGGCCAGGCTGGGCTGGGCTGGGCTGCAGCACCTGTCAGCGCATGGGTGAGCCAGGTCTAGGGGGCAGGCCAAGTTGGAACAATCCAGAGCACACACTGGCATCAGCAAGAGCCAGGAAGGGGTGCAGGCCAAGCCAGGTTGGACCACAATACTCACCAGTTCACATGAGAGCTGGAGGTGAACCAGTTTTGGCAAGAGCTGGGAGTTGGCCTGGCTGACCCAGGCTGTAATACCTGCTGTCAAATGCCAAGATTAGGGGTGTACCATCTCAGCCTGGGCTGCAGCACCTTGCTGGCACACACAAGACCCAGTGCTGTCAATTAGCCTAGTAAGAGAACTCCAGGGACTCCCTTGCTGTATCACTGTTTCCGCTGGTGCATGTGAGAGCTGGGACTGGTGGCAGGTCAGGCTGAGATAGGCTAGGACATCTTCTGGTACACACAAGAGCCAGAGTGGGTGCAGCCCAGCTTGGCTAGGGTGCAGCACTCACTGGCAGGTGCCAGGACTGGGCAAGAGTCATTCCATGCTGTACAA
Organism: Ochotona princeps; assembly: GCF_030435755.1. Lineage (NCBI taxonomy): Eukaryota > Metazoa > Chordata > Mammalia > Lagomorpha > Ochotonidae > Ochotona > Ochotona princeps. Next base: position 4,809,457 of record NC_080865.1, on the reverse strand, counting down.
CAGTACCCCTGGCAGATGCAAGATCTGGGGCTGGGAGCAGGCTTGGTCAGGAACTGTGGTCACTCCCCTGCTGGGTTGCAGCTTCCATTGGTTAGCATGAAAGCCAGGGCTGGGACAGGCCAGACTTGTCAAGACAACAGCACCTGTCAGCATACACTTTGGCCAGGTCTAGGGGTGGGTTTGGCTGTGCTAAGCTGCAGCACCCATGGGTATGCATGGGAGCCAGGTGGAATGTGGAAAAGACTGGGTTAGGTTACAAAATCTGCCAGCATGAGCAAAAACTGGGGCTTGTAATGGGCCTTCTGGGAGTTACTGGGGCATGTGCCGATTAAGTTGGAGTACGCACTGGTGTGCATGAAGACTGACTGGGCCTATGGTGGGCTGGGCTGGGGTAGGCTACAGCATCCATCAGTTTATGTGAGGTATGGGACTGGTGATTGAACTGACCATACAGCTACGTCCACTGATTGGTTTGTTGGCTGGTACAATTGAATGACTGTACCTGATGCTGCACTGGTCGCTGCACATACCAGTCAAGTCTGAGGTCACCTCAGGCAAAGTTTCTTAGGGTACTCCCCAACTACCTGGCTGAACTCAAACCCAGGCCATGGGAAAATGACTAGATATGTGGTGTGTCCTTGGAGTACATGTGTTGGGACTGGGCCTCCTCGGTTGCTGATATGTATGCAAGTGGTCAGCATGCCCACATGCACGAGGCAAGGTCATGAGAGCCAGTTCATCTAGGCAAGCATCAAGTGTCTCATCAAAGGATAGAAAGCAGCCTGGTGTGGTAGCCTAGTGGCTAAAGTGCTATCCTTGAATGCTCCAGGATCCCATATAGCCGTTCTAATCCTGGTGACCCCGCTTCCCATTCAGCTCCCTGCTTGTGGCCTAGGAAAGCAGTTGAGGACGGCCCAAAGCCTTGGGACCCTGCACCTGTATGGGAGACCCAGAAGACACTCCTGGCTTCTGGCTTCAAATTGGCTCAGCCCCAGCCTTGCAGCTGCTTCAGGTGTGAATCATCAGACGGAAGATCTTCCTCTCTCTCTCCTCCTCTGTATATCTGACTTTGCAATAAACATAAATAAATCTTTAATAATAAAAAGTATGGAAAGCAGAAAGGATGGACTACTCTCCTGGCCAAACTTTGCAACATGGGCCAGGGGATGCAATAAGGTGGATTGGTCATCCAATAGACCTTGGGAAGGTTTTCTCAACTCTGGTGCAACAAAGCCAGTGACATCGCAGAACTATTAAAGCCACTCAAGAAACCCTCGGAACATTCTTTCCCATATCGGGGTCTCTAAGGCATCATCAAATGGTTGTCCCCAATCCCCTTGACAACAAGGAGTGGTCCCCTCCACCATGTCCCTGCTGTGGACATAGAAGAAAAGAAAAAAGAAAAAAGAAAAAAGAAAAAAGAAAAATCTGAAACATTTGTTCCACCCTCCTTCCTCCATATGTCAAATCTCCCCACCCTAATCTGAGAACCATATGGGTGTGCATTCCTCAAATACATAAATAATATTTAAAATACCTCAGCTGCAGGCAGCTGCCCAGGTTGCATTGTACCTAGGCAAGTGTTACATTGATGGGAGAAAAGCAACTAATGACTGGAATCCATTCTGGACCTGGTTAATGCCAAATTTGTGCTAACTACATGAGTGTGTCAACACAGTTACATACTTTTTTAAAAGATATTTGGGGAAGGCAGGGGATGTCAAGACATGTCACTCCAGCCCCCAGCAATGGGGACTGCAGATTGCCCTGGGGAAGGAAGTCTGGGGGTGAGTGAGAGCAGCTGAAGGTGTGTTTGACAGAGAAGGAATGACTTCTGGTATCTTCCACGCCACTGTATTTGCAGGTAGGCATGGGAGCAGAGATGGAGTGATTTTGGGGGGGGCGGGGGCGGGTGGAACTGGAGGGCATGTCCAAGTCAGGTCAAAGCATCCACCCATGTAGAAGACCTGAGCTGGGCTAAGCAGCATTGCACATAGTCCACTGATACTCACAAAAGATGGGGCTGGGAGGCATGCCTAGCTGGGCTAAGTCACGGCATCTCCTGTGACAGTTAGAGCAGAGGGTGGACCATATCAGGCAGAGCTGCAGGACCTACCAGAATTCTAGAGAACTGGATCTGAGAGCAGATTCTGTAGGTACTTGAGGGCTTGCCTCTGTGGGACAGAGCTGAGGGTAGTAATAGGGTGAGCCAGGCTGGACCACAAAACTCACCTGGCGGGAATGCACCTAACATTCCTGGGGGCTGGGGCTGGAATGAGGCTGGGACCCCGAAGGCAGACCATACCCAACAGGGCTGCTGCACTTGCCAACATGTGCTGGTTTGGAACCGGGAAAAGGCCTGTAGAGGAACTTGGGGAGCTCCCCTACTAGAATGCAGTTGGAGCTGTGGAGCACAAAAGCCAGGGCTGGGGGTGGGCCAGGCCAGGTAGGACTGCAATACTCATCAGCATTTGTGTGTGTCCAGGTCTGGAGACAGGCCAGGTTGGGCCAGGCCTCAGCACTCGCTGAAACACATAAAAGTCAGGACAGGGTGTGGGCTACTCCCAGCTGGGCTAGGCTGCAACACTTGCCAGTGAAAGCTGAGATTATGGGAGGATCCAGTCAGGCTGAGTTGGAGCACCTGCCAGTGTGCACAAGAACTGGGGTTGGATATAGGCCTGGTCATGGAGCCCCGAGGACTAGCCTGCTGGGATACAGCTTTCATTGGTGAGCGTGAGAGCCAGGGTTCTTGTTAGACCATGCTAGACAAGGCTGCAGAACCCATCAGTATGGGCTAGGTCTGGGGGTGGGCCCAAACTGGGCTGTGCTCCAGCATTCACTGGCGCTTATGAGATCCCAGCAGATAATATTAGAGGTGGGTCTGGGGGTGGGCCAGGTTGGGCTAGGCTGTAGTACCCATTGGTAAGAGCCGGAATGTGTGTGGGCCAGTCAGGCTAGGCCACAGTACCAGCTGGCAAGTGCCAGGACTGGTGCGAGTCATGCCAGGGTGGACTGTAATGCCTGATTTGGTATTGCAAGATCCAGGGCTGGGAGCATGCCTGGCAGAGGAACTATGGGCACTCCCTTGCTAGGCTGTATCTATTGCTGCTGAGCAGGACTGGGGGCATGCCAGGCTGGACAAGGTGGAGGCATATGTGAGCACTGAGTCTGGGGACAGGGCGAGCTGAGCTAAGACGCTGCATCCGTGAGTGTCTACAAGAGCTGAATGGGATATGGGATTAGCCAGACTAGGCCACAGTAGAAGCTGGCAGAAAAACTGGGGCTGGGTACAAGCCTGATAGGGACTATTGTGGGTCGCCCTGATTAGGTAATGGTACCCACTGGTATGCATGAGGACTTGTTCTGTGGCTGGCTGGCTGGGCTGGGTCACAGCACCCATTGGCTCACATGATGTATGGTGCTGGAGAGGAACTGACCAGGCAGCTGCATTGGTATGTGCAGTGACTGCTGAAGGTGACGGACTGAACCTGACCCTACACTAGCTGCTGCACGCAAGAGTCAAATCTGAGGTCACCCAGGTGAGGTTTCTTAGGGGACTCCCCAACTAGATCGCTGGACTCAGACCCTGGCCAAAGGGAAAATCACAGGATGCGTGGTCTAACCTTGGAGAACATTTATTGGGACTGGGCCTTCTCAACTGCTGCTGCTGCCTACGCAGTGGACGGCATATCCAGATGCACACAGGAGACATGATGGCCAGCAGAGAATGTCAAGGGTTTTTGTCAAGGGATGGAAAGCACAACAGGTTGGACAATTCTGGCCATGCTTCGCAGCATATTCCTGGGTGTATGGATGCACTAAGGTGGACTTTGTCGATCAATAGTCCTTGTAAAGCTTTTTTTGTTTTTTAAATTCTGGAGCAATGAAGCTAACAACTTCTTAGAACTATTAAAACCACACAAGTTACAGTCTTGAGATACTCTTCCCCACATTAGGGTCTCTAAGGCATCACCAAAGGACTTTCCTTTATCGCTGGATACCAATGTAATTTGACAGTAAGGAGCGGCCTTTCTCCCTGCTCCCCTTTGTACACAAGAGAAAAAAACTGAAATATTTGTCCCATCCACTTTCTTCCATATCTGACCCCTCCACTCTAATTAGGAGCCTATGTGGATGTGAATCCTTTACATTTATGTGAACCATATTAAAAGTAGAATTAAAAACTAAAAAGGAAAAATGGATCAGAGAAGAAATAAATGAACTTGAAACCTAAATAACTATAGGAATGATCAACAAAATAGAGGGTTTTTTTTTTTGAGAATATCAGCAAAGTTCATAAATAATTAGCCGGATTAACACAGAGAGAAAAAACAGTGGAAAAATAAAACAGAAGTGCAAAAGGAGATATTATAACTGATACCACTAAAATACAAAGGATAATAAGAACTACTATGAACAACTATATGACAACAAACTAAAATGAATAAATTCCTTGATCCATTTAACCTGAAAGGATTAAATCAAGGAGATCTGCACAATCTAAACAGATCCATATTAAGTAGTGATATTCTAACAATGATTAATAATCTTTCAAGGAAAAGTCTATCTACAACCTAATGGTTTTAATTCTAAAGTAGTGACCCTAATAATTAACCCACATACATATTTTAACTGACTGTTAACAAAAGTCTCCAGAACACACACTGGAGGAAAGAATATCAATAAATGAGCAAATGGTTTATTGACAAACTGTAGGTAATGTAGAAGAATGAAATTTTATCCATATCTCTCATCATAAACAAAAAACAACTAAAAATAAAGACTTAAATTCCAAACATGGGACTGTGAATTTTGTAAAAGAAAGTTGAAGGGAAATACTCTGAGACAGGAAAAAAATTGAAAAATGAGATTATATTAAATTTAGAAGTTTATGCACAGCAAAGGAAACAATAAACAATGTATAGAGACATCCAAAAGCATGGGAAAACTATTTGCAAACTACCTGTATAATAAAGGATTTCATATCCTGAATATATTAACAATTCAAAAAGCTCAACAACAAAGAAAAACAATTCAGTTAATGAAATGGGCAAAGGAATCCAAAAAGCAGTTCTCAAAAGAAGAAATCTAAATAGCCAGCAAATCAATATATGAAACAGTGCTCCACATCACTATCTACCAGTGAAATGCAAGTTGAAATCACAACGGTCTATCACTGTACCCCTGTCAGAATAGCTAAGATGCAATAACGGTAGCAGTAAGGATTTGGAGATGGAAGCACCTATAGGAATCAGTATGGTGATGTTATCAAAACTTGGCAATCAATTTGCCATATGATCCAGAAATCTCACTATTGGGTGTGTATCAAAAGACATACGCACATTGTACCAAATTGGTACCTACATCACCATATTTATTACCACACCATTCACAATTGCCAAAATATGGAATCAAGAGAGATGTTCATGAGTGGATAAAGAATATGTAGAATATGTACTCCAATAGAATATTATTCAGCTACAAAGAAAGAATGAAATTCTACCATTTGCATCAAAGTGGATACAGCTGGAGAACATTATGTTGAGAGAAATAAGCCAAACAGAAAAATACACATATTCTGTCTTATATGTAGGAGCTAAAATTAAAAAAGAAAAAACACAAAAGCAAAAACAAGTGCTTATGTGTATCAACATTGCTCCAAATATATTTTGTCAAAATTTGTTCTACGTTTGTGTCAAATCAATGTTAAAGAATGTGATATATATATGTAGTTTTAATGATCTGTGATTTTAAAATACTGTATGTTGAATGTTGATAAAATGAATATCTGTTTTTTATAGCTGTTGATTATATTGCAGCTGGACTGGGTCTTTCCAGCATTTACTTGTTGAACAAAGGGAAAGAAAGGAAGAAAGAAAGAAAGAAAGAAAGAGAGAAAACGGAAGGGGGAGGGGGAAAGAGAGGAAGGAAGGAGTAAGGGAATACCATATATTTTTAAAATATTTATTTATTTTTATTGCAAAATCAGATGTACAGAGAGGCGGAGAGACAGAGAGGAAGATCTTCCGTCCGATGATTCACTCCCCAAGTGAGCGCAATGGCCGGTGCTGCGCCGATCCGAAGCCGGGAACCAGGAACCTCTTCTGGGTCACCCACATGGGTGCAGGGTCCCAAGGCTTTGGGCCGTCCTCGACTGCTTTCCCAGGCCACAAGCAGGGAGCTGGATGGGAAGTGGAGCTGCTGGGATTAGAACCGGCGCCCATATGGGATCCCGGTTCATTCAAGGTGAGGACTTTAGCTGCTAGGCCATGGCGCCGGGCCTCCATATCTTTTTAAAACTGTTATCTGTAAACTGGATTAAATCTGTTCTTGTATTACGATCACATTAACGTGAAAAAGGGTCAAGGTGGTCAAATTAGTTAACTCATTTTAAAAACAGGTGTCAAATATTTCCACGTATTTGGGGTGCTTTTCATCAGTGCAATGAAGTTCCTACGTCGACACCAACCACAATGAGATGTCCTTTTCCTCACCATTACAGTCAAATTCTTTGGACCTACATAAAGTCGTTTTCACAACAAGCAAGAACCTAGTTAACTCCATCCACACCTACGTTCCTCTATTCTTGTTGAAAGACTTTTAGTCTTTCCTGCCAAAGCAAGAGTTCTGTATCCGCAGAGCTCCAGCCTGTTAAAGCCACATAAATGTTCTAATTTTTATTGGCATCATTTCTACCAGTGCCTGGATCCTTTATTGGAAGTGGCTCTCCCGTCATAGTAGTACACTCGAGAACCTTCCACCAGTGTCAATCCCACGCTCAGTCTTAGGAGGCCACTTATGAGGCCTGTCCACAGCAGTATTTTTCTTCTTTATAAGGCATTGTACTGGACAGCCCTCACCATATTGGGGTCCTCTATATTATATACGGAAATTAATAGTTAGCTTGCCCATCTTAGCGTATAAGTCATTCCTATTGGTGGGTTTCGAGTTAGTCCCGCCCACATCTCTTTTAGGCGGGAGAAGACACTCACGTGTTCGTTGTTACTCAGAGCGGCTTTCCACCAGAGCGGCTGCTGGAAAGCCGCTCACAGGTGCGTGTCTGCATTTCTGCTTTTCGATCCGTGTTAGGACCGCCACAATGGGGTATGTATTCCCCTCTGTTCTCGGACATCTTCGGTCAGCTCTGTCATATTAGGGTATTCATGGCCTCCACAGGTCATTGTTTTAACAAGTTATAGCGTGGTTTTCTCTATAGAAATGTCCCCGTGGTAGTTAATCATAACCTTCTAGAACTTGATTTTTCAATTATACTTTCTTCCTAAACATAGTTTATGCTTTTCAAAAGCTGTGTAATATTCCTTAACACGTTTTTTTCAGCTTTATTGACCATGTCCGTTTGCCCGCTTTTCCGTTTGGCGGGTATTTTACCGTTTTGGCGTTCTGTATTCCATGGGTATTGTGACAAATGCTGTCTTAAAAAAAGTTTACTCAGGCGTGTTTCACATGCTTTCTAGGATTCACAACGTAGAAATAAAAATTACCGAATTTCTTAAGGTACCCAGAATCTGATTGTTAACAATAACTGACGGAATGCATTTTAAAAAATTAAACTAGTTTTTGTTCCCACAGATGGTACAATAGTGTTTATCATGTTTCTTGCTGTTATGTTTGATTGCTGACTGACAAAATAATGTATATGAATTGATATTTCATAATTGATTTGGTTCCCACATTACAGCTTCACCTAAAACTTCTGATGAATTCCAGTAAAGCTGTTGTTTACTCACCGTGTGAATTCCTAGATTTTTAAAAAACCTAGATATTTAAAAATTTGTTCTTTTGTAAGCTTTGCAATTTCACTATAACTATTTTGTACTACATGCAAATGCACAATTTTCCAAAATTATTCTATATTGAATATATCTGGCTCAAATACTAATATTAAAGTAGTACCTTCTAACAATTAAATACTATTTTATTTTCATGTACCGTTTTACTTGTTATGAACAGTCTTTTTTTTTTAGGATTTTTTAAAATTATTATTTTGTTTTATGACACAGTTTAAAAGGCACTGGGATTTCCCATGCCCCTCCCCAAGTTTCCTCCCATCCCCACTGGTTTCCCCTCCAGTTTTACAATGGGTCTTTCGTGAAATGGACAGTCATTTTTAGCTATTTTTGTTTGCTTAATCATTTGAAATAGTGTCATAGATTTCAAATAGTTTAATTACCTCCATATTATCATGTTTCTCAGTATAAACATCAATCAAAATAAAATTCTCAGGCTTAAGCTTTCAAAGTGTCTTCAAATTTCCAAGCTGTTGTTAATTTTAAGGTGAGGACCATCACCTGCTTTTTGTTTTAATTTGCTTTATCAGACTACTATCAAGGCTGGATATCTTGTATGCTTTTTTTGGCCACTCAAGGTTTCTGTTTTTTAAGTGAGCCTTTTCTTATCTTGTCAGTCTGTTTTTACTGATATCTTAGGTTTCGTTTTATATTTGTGTGTGTGAGAAAGAAAGTTTCCTCCTGTCTGTGATTCATTTTTTAATCATTTATTTATAATGGTGTGTATGCATGTATGAATTTGAAAAAAATTATGCAATTTTATATTTATGGATTTCTAAGAAAGCCTTCCATACATCAAAGACGTAATCATATTTACTAATTTGTATTCTAAAAAATTCCAGTTTCGGTTTTCGTGGTGAGGGTTTCATTCATTCATTCAACATTTATTGAGCAAGCATTCTTCTAGGCACCAAGCATACTTTACTGAATACAAACAAATACAGGAAAAAATCAGTCTTCATGGACTTGATAGTCTAGAGGGCAGAGACAGATAAGAAATGAATATTATTAAATGACATGTTAGAGAATGATAAGATTTAAGGAGAAAAGGATGGATATAACTTGACAAATGATTTTGCTGCTAGACTGTATTGTCCTTTGGCCATTTTGTCATCCCTCTGTCAAAGGTGTAGTCTTAATTTATCACAGTTTCATTATAAATCTTAGTGTTGGGTAGGTCAGATATCTTCAGTTTGTGTTCTTTAATATGTCTCAGATATTTGAGACTTTTTTACACTTCCTTATAGTTATCTGCTTGGGGTTTTTAGGGACATGCTAATTTGTAGAATAAAATACAGAGTGCTGATTCTTGCATACTCAGAGTTGTTTGTGTATTTTTGTACTAAAATATCTTAATTATATTGCTTTTGGAAAAAATATTAAAAATGACAGATATAAAAACTTTACATATGCATGTGGTACTATGTGGTGTTTTTTTGCATGAATATATTGTATAATGTCTTACCAGTGTAAATATATCTAGTCTTTTTAGGCATTTAATATTTCTTGGCAATGAAAATGTCAGAAAATAGTTTTTATAGAGAAAAATGTAATAAATTTTAACATTATTTATCTTCACACTACTACGCAATGGAACTCTAGAATTGCTTAATGTTATCTAAGTATAATCTATAGCCGTGAATGCGCTATTTGATCATTTCTGCTTCCTACTCCTTTCAACTTCTGATAACAGCACTTTGTATTTTTCACTTCTATGAGGTCACCATTTTTTAGACCCCCACATATGAGAGATCAAGTGATATTTTTCTTTTCATATTTTGCTTATTTCTCCTAACAATTATTTCTTGTGCCATGGTGTGCAAATGATAGGACTCTATCCCTAATCTTGCTTTGTTTGCATGTGTGACGTTTCTTTTTCTGTTCATCAGTGAGTAGCTGAACAGTTAGGCTCTTTGCATTTGGGGCTAGTTTGAATAGTGCTGCCTTAAACATAGGCGTGAAGATGTCTCTTTAACAGATGCGTTTCTTTTCCCTGTTACATTTACCCAGAAATGCTAGTTTTGGATTATATAGTAGCTCTTTTTATAGGTTATCGATGAAACTCCTTACTCTTTTCCAAACTGAGTGTACTAAATATCCATCATTGTGTAAAGATTCTCTTTTCTCAAAAGCATCTCCAACACATATCTTTTTCTCTTTTTAATAAGAGCCAGTCTTACAGAATCCAGTGATGTCTCACTGCGGTTTTAATTTGTTTTTGACAGATGTTTAGCACGCTGAACTGCTTTTGTTCACGTACCTATTGGTCTTTTGTAACTCTTCCTTTGAGAAATGTCTGTTTACATCTTTTGTCCATTTTTAGATTGTTCCTTTGCTATTGAGTTGTTTAAATTCTTCATACATTTCAAATGGTAATGCATTGTCAGATGTATGACTGGCAAATATTTTCTCCCTTTTTTCCATTAATTTTGGAGTGACCTGGCAAATTTTTGTAAATTCTAAAGAAATAGTGTTTATTTTCTGTTTTGTGTGGGGATTTCTTTAATTTTCAAATTTTAACACCTTATCATTTTTTTTCTTTTCCTCCAAGTACTTTAATATAATGGAATATGATTCTCAGTCTTGCTCGTATAAATGTCTAATTATAATTCTACCAAATTTTTGGATATTTTATGGCCACCTTATATATGCACTAAAGTCCATTGAAAATTGTTTCTTTTATTATTAAGATTGACCTTCTATATTAATGATGATTTTTCTTTAATTCTTTTCTTTAATATTGATATTACTGCAACTACTTTTTCTGTTGTTTTTTTTTAAGATTTATTTTATTTTTATTGGAAAGGCAGATTTACAGAGAGAAGGAGAGACAGAAAGGCAGACCTTCCATCCACTAGTGTTCTCCCCAAATAGCCATAATAGCTAGAACTGAACTGATCTGAAGCCAGGAGCCAGGAGCTTCATTTCAGGTCTCCCATGTGGGTGTTTTCCCAGGCCGCAAGCAGGGAGCTGGAAGGGAAGTGGAGCAGCTGGGACATCAACCAGTGCCCATTATATGATCCTGGTGTATGCAAGATGAAGACTTAGCTACTAGGCTACTGCAACAGGTCCTACTTTTTCTGTTTTGACATAGTTTATATCTTATATAACTTTTTTGTTGTTTATAATTTTACCTAATTATTTTTAGTTGTAGCTCTTATAAATACCATATAATTCTGTTACAAAAGATACTTTTCTAATAATGTGTTTATTTGGTCAGTTGATTTGTTGGTAGTTATATTTATGTGTTTTGATTCATTTCTACTCTTCTTTTTTTAAGATTTATTTATTTTTATTGTAAAGGCAGATATACAGAGAGGAGAAGAGACAGAGAGAAAGATCTTCCATCCAATTGTACACTCCCCAAACAGCCACAACAGCTGGAGCTGAGCCAATCCCAAGCCAGGAGGCAGGAGCCTGTTTCAGATCTCCCATGCGGGTATAGGGTCCCAAGGCTTTGGGCCATCCTCGACTGCTTTCCCAGGCCACAAGCAGGGAGCTGGATGGGAAGCAGAGCCACTGGCATTAGAACCAGCACCCATATGGGATCCCGGCGTGTTCAAGGCGAGGACTTTAGCCGCTAGGCTATCGTGCCAGGCCCTGTATTTTCTCTTTATTTTCAGTTTGACCTGTGGTTCTTGATTTCTTTGTTGCCTTATTAAATCTGCTGCTATGGATACTACGAATTACATTTCTGATTAAGTGCTACTTATTTGTTTTTTTTTTTTATTTGTAAAGCAGAGAGAGAGAGAGAGATCATCCATCCGTTTCTTCACTCCCTAATTACCCACAACAGCTTCTGTGGGCCGGGTGGAAGGTAGGAGTCAAACTGCCTCTATGCCTCCCGTGTGAATCGCGGCAGCCCAAGTGCTTGGGTTCTTGTCTGTTGTTTCCCAGATGTTTAGCAAGAAACTAGATGCCAAGCAGAAGAGAACCCATCAGTCCATTATGGCATGGTTAAGCAGCTGTACCCCAATACCCACCATATGTCAGTTCTTAAAAAATTTATAATATGTACACAACTAACAAATTATTTGATTATTCAGTGTTTCTGTTAACTGCACAAAGGTCTTAGTATGCTTGAACTGCCCATTGAGCTCCTTAAAAATTTTCAGGTAAACATTTTGTTTTGCTGTTTGGAAAAAAAATTCAGTTATTGTACTTTTATATAATCTTTTTAAACATAGCCAAGTAGGAATTTTTTTTCATGTTTGTTTCTCTTTTCCTCATGTCTTCCTTCTGGTTTCATTTCCCTTACTGCTAGAAAGTTTGTGTTACCAGTACAGGTAGTGACAATCTGTGGATAGCACACTCTGGCCAATGATTAAAAATGTCTTTACTTTGCCCTCACTTTATTAATTGTGCACAAGTATCTAGATTGACAGTTATTTTACTTCACTATTAGAAAATAATTCTCCTATCCAATTTCCTGCCCCTAGTCTAATTGTCCTTCTTTTACGAGTTAGATTGTTTATCTATTTTTATTTTTAAAATTGGTATTACTATGAAGAGAAGCATTCCAAGAAGACAATAACACTTCGTTCCCTCCCTGCTTTCAGTATGCCCCCCTACCTTCACTCCTTTAGCAGGATTTATACAAATGTAATCTTTTTATTGGAAAGGCAGATATACAGAGAGTAGGAGAGACAGAGAGGAAGATCTTCCATCCAATGATTCACTCCCCAAGTGACCACAATGGCTGGAGCTGAGCCAATCCAAAGCCAGGAGCCAGGAGCTTTGTCCAGGTCTGCCGCACACGGGTGCAGGGGCCCAAGGCTTTGGGCCGTCCTCGACTGCTTTCCCAGGCCACAAGCAGGGAGCTGGATGGGAAGTGGAGCTGCCAGGATTAGAACCGGCGCCCATACGGGATTCCGGTGTGTGCAAGGCAAGGACTTTAGCCACTAGGCCACTGCGCTGGGCCCACAAATGTAATTTTAATCCACTACGTATTTACAGCCTTAGTTCTCTACTAATCATAACATCCAACAAGTAAAAAGTAAGAACACCATCAAATCACATTTCATTTGGAGTATAAACGTGATCTAAAAAGACAATCATATCCCAAAGTGACCATCTCATTCCTATTCCTTTTTGTCCTGTATTAGCTGCCACATACCAGAGAAAACATATGATACTTGTATTTTTGAGAATGGTTTTTTTCACGAAGGGTAATAGCTTCCAGTTGTGTCCATTCTGTTGCAAAAGACAGAATTTTGATCTTTTAATGACTGAGTAGTGTTACATTGTGTGTGTGTGTGTGTGTGTGTGTATATACCAAATTTGCTCTAAAGATTAAGTTGATGAATGGACATTCAGGTTGATTCCATAACCTAACTATTGTGAATTGAACTGCAACAAAGGTGGGGGTAATGAATGACTCTCTTGTGTGTGGATTTCATTTTGTTTGGGAGAATTCCCCAGGAGTCAGATGGCTGGTAGGTAATATGGTAGACAGGCAGATTTCTAAGCAATTTCTGCACTGTGTTCCATAATGTTTGTACTAGTTTACATTTCCACAATCAGTGGGTTAGGGTAGTTTCCTTTCCACACTATTGCTTGCATTTATTGTCTTTAATTTTTATTTGATTTTTGAGTTATGACCATTTTAACTAGAGTGAGGTGAAATTTCATTGTGATTTTATTTACATTTCCCTGATAGTGATCCTGAATGTTTTTCATCTGTCTATCTGCCACTTGAATTTTATCCTTTGAACGTGTTGGTTCATATATTTTGCTTATTTCTTAATGAGCTTATTTACTGTTGAATTTCTTCAGCTCTTTACAGATCCTGGCTATTAATCCTGTTTAAGTTGAATAATTTGCAAATATTTTCTCCCATTCTGTTGTTGCCTCTTTACTTTGTTGATGGTGTCATTCAAAGTGTAGAAACTTCTTAGCTTGACATGATCCCTTTTGTCTATTTTTGCTTTGGGATTTTTTTTCCAAAACGTTTTTGCCTGTGCCTATGTGCTAAAGAGTGCCCCCACCTTTTTTTTCTCTAGTCATTTGATAGTGTCGGGTCGTAGATTCAGATCTTGTGATGATGTGTGTATGATATGTATGTATAAGCAGTTGCAGAAGTGCATCAGGATTGACGTGAAAGGATGAGGAAGTCCACTGGGGTGACAAGAATGGTCTGCGTTTTCTTCTAGATGGTACATCCTTCATACATTGTGAGTTGATTTTTGTATAAGGTTTAAGGTAGTGGCCTTGTTTCATACTTGTGTACCCGTAGATCCCATTTTTCCCAGCACCATTTCTTGAAGAGACTGTCCTTTTGCCCTGGATTGATTTCAGTTCTCTTATCGAAAATTAGTTGGTGTAGTGTGTGAGCTAATTTTTAAAGGTTTCTTTTCTGTTCCATTGAACTGCATGTCTGTTGTTCTGCCAGTATCAGGCTGTTTTTATTACAACTGCCCTGTAGCACAACCAGTAGTCTGGTATTATGATGCTTCCAGCTTTGTTTTTGTTATTTAAGATTGCTTTAGCTATTCAGCATCTTTCAAGTGTCCATATAAAGTTTAACATCACTTTGTCTAGACCTGAGAAGATTGCCATAGTATTTTGATTAGGATCACATTGAATCTGTAAATTGCTTGTGGTAGTGTAGACATTTTAATGACATCAATTCTACCAATCCACAAACATGGAAGATTTTCTCAATATTTTTGGTGTCTTCATCTATTCATTCATTTAATGCTTTGTAGTTTTCATTGTAGAGCTCCCCAAAATCTGTGATTGAATTTACTCCAAGGTATGTAATGTTTTTGTAGCTGTTGTGAATGAGAATGAGCTTATAAGATTTTTCTCAGTCATGGGATTGTGTATTTTAAGGCTATTTCTCTTCGCGTGTTGAGTTCATATATTGCAACTTTACCAAACTGTTTTATGAGTTCCAATATCCTTTTACTAGAGTCTTTTGGTTTTCATATATATATATATATATATATATATATATATATATATAATCATAGTTATATATTATATATAATTATATATAATATATTATAATTATCACCTTATCTGGTCATAAGCTTAGTGCTTTATTTTTCACATAAACTACCAGGAAATGTACAACTAATCTGTGATGATATGGTATAAAATAGTTGCAGGAATGCATGAACATTGACATGAAAGAGAATGAGAAAATCATCTGGGGTGACAATAATGATCTGCATATCCTTCTGGTTGGTAACTACAAATATATATATACAATTTTCGAAATTGATCAAGTTGAAATTGCAAAATCCATACATTTTTATATTTTATTTTATTTTTACATTGATTACATAATTGAGAAGGCTGCATTCCCATGTTGGCCTCTGATTAGAGTTGGAAGGGTTGAGGTGCGGAAAAAGGTGAATGCAATAAATATTTCAGTTCTTATTTTTTTTTCTCGTCTGTCTGCTAGGGCAGGTGTAAGGGTTACACCATCCACCAGCACACATAAAGGCTGACAGAGGGGGCAGTCTGTGCCAGGTAAGGCCCTACCACCTGCTGAGACGTGTGAGATCTGGGTCTAGGAGTGGGCCTGATGGGGGAATTTGGTCAACTCCCCTTGTGGCCATTGCTCCCACGTGAGCTACTTGCAATGTTTGCTAGGGCTGGGTCTTGGTCATGCCAGGCAACCCTGATTAACTTGTTGGCAGATGTATGAATTGGCTCTGGCCAGGGGTGGCGGGGGTGGACCAGGCAGGGCCAGGCCAAGCCATAGCACATTGACATGTACAGGAGCCAGGACGGGATGTAGGCCATGCCAGGCTAGGCTAGTCTGTCATACCTACTGGGTTGCATGAAAGGGATGGGGACAGGCTGGGCAGGGTTAGAATATAGCACCCACCAGTGAGAGTTGGGACTGCGGGTAGGCTGGGACAGGCCAGGGCAGCATTCAATGGCAAATGCCAAGACAGGGGATTTGTTATGCCAGGCTGGGCTGAAGCAACTACTGGCATGCACAAGATCTGGGTTCTTGGAGCGAGCCTGGTTGGGGAGCTAAAGGGACATACCTGCTGGCTGCGGTTCCCACTACTGAGTGCTAGATCTGGGGTGGGAGTAGGGAACTGAACGGTGTATGGCTGTAGTATCCCTGAGCATGGGTGTGCACTGGGTCGAGGGTGTGCCAGATTGGGCTAGGCTCCAGCACTCGCCAGTGCTCAAGAGAGCCAGAGTGGGTGAAGGACAGGCTGGGCTAGGTCTAGGCACCCGCTGAATCATACAAGAGCTGGGTCTGTGGGTGGGCCAAGCAGGGCTGGGCTATAACACCCAACAATAAGACCTAGAATGGGTGTGGGCTGGTTGGGCAAGGACGCTGTGCCTGCCAGGACAGGAGGTGGGCAAAGTCAGGCTGGACGAAGGACCCACCTGTGTATGCAAGGTCTGCAACTGGGAGGTGACCTGATAGAGGAGCTTGGGGGAATTCCTGTTTAAGGACACAGTCCCAGCATGTGAGCACAAAGACCAAGGCTGGGAGCAGCCCAGACGAGGATAGGTTATGGTACTTGCTGGCATATGTGGGTCAGGACTGGGGGCAGACCAGGCTGGGCCAGTTCATAGAACCCACTGGCAGATATGAGAACAAGGGTGGGATGCAGGACAGGCTGGGTTGGGATGCAACATCAACCAGTTCACATTAGGGCCGGGACTAGGTCAGTACAGGCCTGGGATATGCTGCATCACCCACCAGCATGAGCTGGAACTGGCAGTAGGCAGGGCTGAGCCAGGCTGCAGCACCGTTGGTAAATGCCAAGGTGAGGCAGGCCGTGCCAGAGTGGGTCGCAGGACTCACCAATACAGGATGGGTGGCAAGCCCAATAGGAGAGCTGTGGGGGCTCTCCTGCTGGATCACTGCTCCTGCTGGTGAGTGTGAGAGCTGAGACGGGGCAAACCAGGCTGGATGGAATTACAAAGCCCATTGGCCTGCGTGTGAACTGGGCTCTGGGGGAGAGCCAGCCTGGGCTAAGTGACCATATCCACGGATGCATGGAGGAGCCAGAGTAAGTGCAGGCTGGTTGGTTGGACTTTGTTACAACATTGGCTAGCAGGTGCTGGGACTGGGAACAAGTCCTGTCAGGCTACATCACAGAACCACACAAAGTACAAGATCCAGGACTGGAATGGGCCTAGTAGAGAAATTGTGGGCAACCCTCTGATGGGCTATAGTTTCCACCAGTGAGCGTGAGAACCAGTGCTAGTGGCAGGCCTGCCTGGACAAACAGTGTCAGGGGCAGACAGGAGTGTGGGCTGGATAGTATGATTGGTTGGGCTGAGCTAGGCTCCAACGCCCATTAATGTATATACAAGCCGAATGGGATGCAGGACAGACTGGACCAATGAGCTGCACATACCAGCATGCACAGGAACCAGGATTGGGGGCAGGTCTGGTGGGGGTTATTGGAGGTCGCTTCAAGTAGGCTGCAGTTCTTGCTGGTATATGTGAGGGCTGAGGGTGTGGTGGGCAGGGCTGGGCTGGGCTGCAGCATCCATTGGTTTGTGTGTGGGATGGGGCTGGGGACAGAAATGACCAGATAACTATAATCGCTAGTGTATACAGTATAGTCTGATATGGGTGATGGAGTGAATCAGACCCCACACTGCTGGCACACGTAGCAGTCATATCTGAGGTCACCTCTGATTAGGTTTCTTTGGTGACACCCTTGCCCCCCAACTGGATTACTGGACTCAGGACTCCAACCACGCGAAAATCACAGGATCTGAGATCTGACGGTGGAGTGTGTGTGTGTGTGTCAGAACTGGGTCTCTGGTTGTCGAGGCCTGTGCAGCTGACACCATGGCCATATGCACTTGGGGCACATGACAACCACTTCATTGTGGCCTGCCAAGGATGTCTAGTACCATCCAGGGCAGAACATATTGGATAGCTGTTCCAGCCAGACTTTGACAGCAATTTTCCAGGCGAATGAAAGGAGACGCTAAAGTCGACTCTGTCAACCAGTGGATGTTAGAAGGATTTCTTCAACCTTGCAGCAAAAAAATCAATATCTCAGATATATCGAAACCACTTAAGCAGTATCCTTGGAACACATTTTGCATCAGGGGCCCTAGATGACATCAGGTGGCCATCCCCCATTGCTAGGTACTGATATGGTTAGGCTACTGGGAGAGCGCTCTGCCCTTTTCTCCCCACTTTCCTCAGATACAGGGAAAAAAGGAGATTGGAGGCATGCAACATGGACATGCAACCTTCTCAACTATATAAACATTATCAAACACAAACTAAATGTGTTATTTAATAAAAACAAAAGTAATTTTCAATTTTTGTTCAGTTTCCAATTTTTAAATCATTTTATTTCTATTCTTGGTATTTCTGTGGGATAAATGTTGAAGCTTCTCAAAGCATCATCTGTTCGTCCTAATGATTCCTTCGTATTTTTATCTTTTTTATGACCGCCTGCCGTGTACTGTATGAGTTCTTTAGTATTCTGTCTTCTAATTCACCAGTTTACTATTTTTGCCATGTCTCATTTACTGTATTTTTTTAAATTTTAATGTCATTTCTCATTTTTGAATTTTTGAATTGCTTCCTTTTCATTTCTAGCTGTATTTCTTTCATTGTATATATTCTAAATATGTTAGCTCATGGTCATTTTGAATATGATAAGCAAACTTTTTTGTTCTCAAGATGACTCCACTATTACAAATACTATAACTTTTTGCAGTGTATTTATGATTTGGTTGTGAATTTTTATTTTTGCATTTTAGTATATATTTGTAATTTTGATTTTCAATCTAATTTGTATAGAAGACTGGTTCATTTCCTCTTGTCTACCTCTGTTCATTAGCCTTTGCATCCCTAACCCTTTCTAGATGAGTTTTGGTTACCTCCTCTTAATATTTCAGTCTTCAATCTACTAGCGGGAATCCAAGAAGACCGATCTGAGTTATTTTCAATCCCGTAGAATCAGTTACAAGGGGTGGTGTGTGAGGCTTTGCTCCTGGTTGCAATGCGTTTGTTTGACTTTCTGCTGTCCAATACCTGAAGTTTGTGGAGGTTTGACAGCAGTTTTTTAGTTTGTTTTCATAGGCAGAGGTAGATTTTTTTTGTTTTTCTAAGATTTTCTTATTTTTTATTGCAAATTCAGATATATATATATATATATATATATATATAGAGAGAGAGAGAGAGAGAGAGAGAGAGAGAGAGAGAGAGAAAGAGAGAGAGACAGAGAGGAGGATCTTCCATCCACTGATTCACTCCCCACGTGGCCACAACAGCCGATCCAGAGCCAGGAGTCAGGACCCTCTTCCAGGTCTCCCATACGGGTGCAGGGTCCCAAAGCTTTGGGCCGTCCTCGACTGTTTTCCCAGGCCACAAGCAGGGAGCTGGATGGGAAGTGGAGCCACCAGGATTAGAACCGGCGCTCATTTGGGATCCCATTGCATGCAAGGCAAGGACTTTAGCTGCTAGGTTACCATGCTGGGCCCAGGGGTAGACTCTTGACCACCTTCTCCTTCAAGCAATCAAAATGATGTTTTCTAATTGTTGGTTGATAATCCAGAGCAACAAAAGCCCATGACTTTTGTTCAGTCATGTTGTGTTTCTTGTTTAATGGGATGCTTTTCTTTTATTTGAGCTTGACTGTTTTTTAATGATTTATCTGTCTGTAATTTTATTCCTTGTATGTTTGGAGTAAAGTGAAATGGACTACAGGAGTATATGAAATCACTATACCACACTGGTGTAAATATTATATATGTTTTATGTTTATTCTATGCATATCTATGTGATCTCTCCTAACAATAACAAAGATAATTGAGATGGTGTGAAACAGCATCCTAACTCTACGTGTTCCTAACAGATCACTTAATCCCTACGTAGAGTGTTGTTTTTTGCATTCAACTTACATGAAACTTGCCCCAGGATCAGCTAGCAGCCATCTTGACCAGGTTTTTCACTTGTTTTGCATTTTAGCTAAGTGTTCCCTTTACCTCCTGCACTTGGAGTTGCACTTGGAGTTGAATTCTTGGATAGAAAAATAAACAGTAAGTAGCAATAAACAAGGCATTATGGTCCTTCAAAGTGTTTCAAAACATGTGAATAAGATAGTTCCCCTTCCAACTGTAGCACTCTCAAAAATTTCAGAAATGAAAAGTAGAATTCAAAATTTTGTTTTATTGAGACTTTTGTGTTCAGATTACAACTTCAAAATTTATATTTAATACCTGGTTTGAGTATTGTCAAATTAAGTATGTTTTCCATATAAACTCGTTAAAATCAATTCTTTGTGTTTGCCAATTTGATTTCTATGTGATATATTCATGTTTAAGAACACATATCCCACTTAAAGGAAACTTCTGTTTCAAGCACTAAAGTCAGACCTTACTGTACATTATGCTTTAAAATTAATAATATGCACTATCTTATTTGATATTCTCAAGAACTCAGTGAGGTAAATCTTTTTATTAACTCCATTTTATAGGTGAATGGACTTAAGATTTGCTAGAGATAAATTGAGAGAATAGCAGTCACTTTAAAATCTCATTGGGAATCACTTATTTCAATAGCTGCATACGGTGACTTGAAATCTAACATGCTGTAAATTGAACTTTGTCCTTTTTGTTAAATGTTTCACATTTGTAACATTTTGTTAAATGGGAAACGTTACTAATATTGGTCACCACTTTTGAGTTCCCTAAAAGCTTTAAGCTGCCATTATAAATTTGACATGGCTTTTTGAGAAACATTTTAAATAGCTCAAATAATCTATAAAATCTACACAAATACAACTGAAAATATAACATGTGTACATTTAAGCCTTCATATATAATATGAACAACTCAAATTTGTTCCCTCCATATTTAAGCCTTCATATTTTTCTTTTTTATGTTAATATTATATTTATTTTAATATATTTCCAGGATTTCACTAATTCGACTGCCTTTCCACTTTCCTAGAATTTCATTTATCTTGGTGAACCAAGAGGAAGGAAAGAACAATATTTCAAGGTAACAGGATACGAATTACAAACCCATTCATTTTCAGGGAGTTACAAGGCAAGGTTGGAGAGTTCAGTGTGATTTAACTGTGGAGTAATGGCTGAGGCTCTTTTAATAACACGGTTGTATTTGTTATCTCATGGTATGTCTAATTTCTTATCATGCAGAATTACTTGATTTTCATAACTTAAATAAAAATGAAGCATTCTTTAATTTCCTCATATTTGATAGTACTTGCTACCCTGCAGGTTTGATATATTCACCAAGTCTGTTAATATTCATATTTGTGTATTTCTGTATTTATATATAATTAGAACTTTCCAGAAAATTAATTTTCTACAAGCTAAATGATTGAGTCTAGTTACAAATTCTTTGAGTGAGGACCAGCAACTGGACACAGAAACATTTTTGAAAATTGAAGGTCAGAAAAAAACTGCATCTACAGGAGCATTATTTGCATGTGTGTGCATGTGTACGTATGTGTATGTGTAAGAGCAAAAAAAATTACATGTAACCAGGTATGTGCTAGAAGAGTTATTTCTAAAGGTCATTATAAGGTGTCACTAATTTTCTACTTTAGCTTATTACGTCTTTGCAACCTACTTTGCTGTAGTTTCATAAGTTAGTAACACTTTTGCCTGTACTTACAGTTGGATTGTGGAGTCTGGGAAATAAGAAACCCATACACGTGAGCATAAACATTTTTATGCAGCATTTGAAAAATGCTCCTGCCTACTGTTTTGGAGCACACCTAAGAGATAAAGGTACTAGGGTGTCTAAGGGATAAGGTACTAAGGTGTCTAAGGGATAAGGTACTAGGGTGTCTAAGGGATAAGGTGCTAGGGTGTCTAAGGGATAAAGGTACTAGGGTGTCTAAGGGATAAGGTACTAGGGTGTCTAAGGGATAAGGTACTAGGGTGTCTAAGAGATAAAGGTACTAGGGTGTCTAAGGGATAAGGTACTAGGGTGTCTAACGGATAAGATACTAGGATGTCTAAGGGATAAGGTACTAGGGTGTCTCTCTCTCTCTCTCTCTCTCTCTCTCTCCCTCCCTGCTTTCAAGAAGCACCTCACCTACCGGCTCTTTCCCGGGAAGGGCTTTCCCCTTCCCTCTTCCTTCCACGTTCACCTGGTAATTTGAAAAATAAACCTTATCTGTCCGGAAAAAAAAGGTACTAGGAACCTGGTGTGCATGTTTTGGCATCCTTTCCTTGTTTCTGTCACTGCATAACCTGTCTTTTAAGCTCAGATGCCTTTTGTGGGGATCTCATGTGATTCATATAATTTGAATTAGGGTTTTCCTCCTTATTCTGTCCTAAAATAGTCTCCAGCATTTTAATTTTCTCTTTCTTCCTCTCTAAGGTGGTAATATCCTTTCTGAATTTGTTACACTTGTCTGCCAGGACTTTTAATCAATTCTTAGAACATGGTAGATACCTGATAAATAGAAAGTTTTTTAAAATGAGGATCACAGAAATAGAATCCACAGTGGTTTTATTAGCCAATCTCTAAGACTGGATATTTTTGTTTAGTGAAGAAGGAAGAGAACTTTTTAATGCTGGAATTCCTTAAGGACAAGGGACTCCCTAAAAGTAAAAATGTGCCCTCATTCTCTGGCATTGGCATAATCAGCAAGATGTTTCAGGTTTCATTCCCTAATTTGCCCAAAAGTGCTGTACTGTGAAGGAGAATTCATTAATTTCCAGTAGGTAGGTAGAAAGATTTTTATTGAATAAGGTCTCCTATACTCTTTAGAATGATTGAGGATTGGCCTACCTAAGACAATTGGGAATAGGTCATTATATGCAGAGGTTCTTATGAAAGAAGGGGATAAAGGCAAAACAAAATAGATGAGGTATGTGGTGTAAATATCAGCAGTTTAATATTTCTGGGATAGGAAGTATGATGAAAGGAAGCTGAGGTGATCAATTAGCCTGGAAAGGTTAGCAGGGTTTGGCTCCTGTAAGGCCTTTTATGCCACGTAAGGTTTTGTGGTGCAGTAAAGACACATAAGAAATTATTATGCTAATGGAAAAGCAATGTTTTGTGCCTAGTTTTCCTGGCTCAGAAACAACTCTGCTTTTTATTAGCCATGACTCTTGGTTTTCTTTGTGCCTTAAGGCTTTGGCCCTGTGAACAGAAAATACTAAAGTGCTTATTCCATGTAGTTGTCTTAAGGATTAATAAGTTAAATCATAGAGTACTTAAAGTACTCAATAAATATGAATAGTGCATATCATTTTGTTATTAATGTATTATCTGTACAGCAGGAAGACCACTCTGAAAATTTAGATGGAGGATGCTTTTGATTAGACACTGACCAGAGATTGCAAGAACCATATGGAGATGAATAGCTCCCGTTGACATGTGCTGAATACAAGTTGTGATTTAGTTCAAGTATAGTGGTTTTAGTGAAATCACACACTTTATGGAAAGACTTGTGTAGACCAAAGTAAATTAAACCTTGTTTCACTTTTCTTACCAATGTCCTTGACTTGAGCTTGCTGGGAAGATAAGTTCTGGAGCCTTTACGAACTTGTGTGGCATGTGTAAACTTGGGTTCAGTACTCATTTCTTAAGATGAGCTAGAGAGAGGGAACCTAGGTTTTCCCCATAACAGGATTGAAAATAACAGCAAGGTTGCATTCCAGCACAGCTCTAAGTCTAACAGAGGCCACTCTGGTAGTGCCCTTCTTACTCTAGAACCCTTGTTACACATATTGATGCCTATCTTATGTGGCATGTTAAATGTGATGAGAGTTAATGTGTATACTGAAAGGATAAGACCTCGGCTAAAGTTCTTGTACTTATTCAGAGATGTGTTCCTAAATATTCCACAGATCTCAGCTCCAATACCTGACAGGAGCTATCATGAAAATCAGTTGAGGTCATTTGTGAAAATACTTGACAAAAAATCAAAAGCACTTTAAAGCTGGGATGATTTCTTAAAGCATTTAAGGATGACTGCTGGAGGTAATCATATCTGTACATGTGTTGGTTCCATTATTAAGTGAATCCAGCAAGATCTGAAAGATATGCTGTAAATCTGATGTTATACAAGTCACCTTAGTTTACAAATAATTCAGTGTGTAGGTGCTTATGCTGCCTCCAGTGAAAATATAATAAATTGTCCTTAAACTTTTTTTCCTGCAGAAATGCCGTTTTTAGTTTCTGTACTGTATTGAAGGCTGTTCTAAGGAGGTTGAAGTTTCTCAAACCTGACAGAAAGACTCTGTGCTTTGTTTTTTTCCCTCCCTAGGATTTCTGTCACACCCATTTGACAATCTATTGTATCAGAAACAGTACCTAAGAAACCACAGTCATAAGTTTTCATCCACCTGTCTCCACCAAAAATGAATCTAAATTTTAAAAATACTGAGTTCTGGAACAGTCTCCATGGCCAGGTTCCAGGGATGGCGGACTGGGACTTTGAGAATGAGTTAGGCTTGTCTAGAACGACAGACCAAAACTTCTCAGGTGCACGCCATCTTCAACGCAGATCACCAGCAACCCCTCAGCAGCCTCAAGCGAGAAAATCTGATATTGACCAAGATGACCCTCATATTGAACCCAATCTGCGAATGTGGGTGAATCCCAACATTGTGTGCCCACTTGAAGTCCAGGGGACTCCAAGCCCAAATCCAGATCCAAATACAAATCCAGAACCAAATCCAGATTCAAATCCAACTATAAATCCAGATCCAGGTCCAAATCCAGAACCAGATCCAGATCCAAAACCAAAACCAAATCCAGAACCAGATCCAGAGCCAGATCCAGAGCCAAAGCCAGATCCAAAACCAGATCCAAAACCAGATCCAAAGCCAAAGTCAAAGCCAAAGTCAAAGCCAAAGTCAAAGGCAAAAACAAATCCAAAATCAAATCCAAAACCAGATCCAGCTGACACAAGGAAAACCAGAAGCAAGCGCCCTTTGCCTCAGCCACCCACAAGAAATAAAGGGTCTAGCTGCTCAGAGGCAACAGGGGCAGAATTGCCACGTTCCCAGCATTCTAAAAAGAAGAAGTCCTCTACCTCTTCTGTCAAAAATGTAGAGCTCACAGAAAAGGCTGGGGGTGCACAAAAAAGCTCTTCTGCAGCCCTGCAGTCTCCTAACAAAGAATGTGCTCATCAGCAGAAATCAGGGCAAGTTGACAACCAGCAGAAGTCCTGGTCAAGACCTCCTCTCAATTATGGCCACCTAACCGCTCTAGCATTAAAAAACAGCTCCCCTTCTGGCCTCAACGTGCAAGGCATCTATAGTTTCGTTCGCCAGCATTTCCCCTTTTTTCAAACAGCTCCAGGTGGCTGGAAGAACACCATTCGCCACAACCTTTGCTTCCTGGGGAGCTTCAAGAAGGTGCCAGTCAACGTTCAGGATGGGTCTAATACAAGACCTCGTGCTTGCCTTTGGATGCTTACTGAGGAGGGACACCGCCGCTTCCATGAGGAAACTCGTCCATTGGCCTTTGCTCGGAAACAGGTCATCCAGAGATCCATGAGTAATCCAGAAATGATTAGCTCCCTATTTAACTTCTGAACTACCGTTTCTCCCTTTTTGGAATATTGTCTTCCTTTTCCTGCTTACCCATGTCCTCACTGACCTTCATTAGTAATACCCAAGCTTATTCTCCATATCTGATGCCAAATCTATCTTTTTCAACTTTTACAAGAATAGTGTTAAAGTGAGAGATGAGTATGTAAGAAGTGGGGCTTAAATCCAGGCGGAGAGTCATGAAAAATTGTGTGACGATGACAGCTGTGCATTTTGAAGAGAGTCTTGACCCAGCACGGTAACATGGAAGCTAAGAAAAGAAGGACATGGACAAATTTCATGAGAAATTCTGCCACCCTTTTCATATATTTGCCCATGAAAGTGGACGGTAGGATTTAGCACAAAATACAGGGTGTACTCAGGTCATGTACTCAACTCAAGGGAAGACATATATGCTCAAGGAGAGAGGGACTTTATGTTCAAAGCCTGGAGATTTGAATGAACTCTGCATCCATTCATCAGCTATGTTTTCTTCCTAAGTAATCCATTTTTATCATCCAGAGCCTTATGTTTTCTTTTTTTGGACCAGCCTTGTTCTGCTGTCATCCATTTGAAGTGCTGACAAACAATGCCAATTATTTTAATTTGGGTGTTGAAAACCTTTGAATTGCTCCTGCATTTACCCCAAGTCTTGATGACAGTTTTGTATCCCATTCCTTCAATTATCAGATCTTAACAGAAGAAATGCCAGTGTGTCAAAATCTATGTCAGGTGTTATGTGTAAAAATGTGACATATGGTAGTGGGAGACAAATATTTGCATGTAATATAAATGTGATGAAACAGATGTATGCAGTTACAGCAGGAATGGGGAGACATTCTTCACAGGAAAGATAAAAAGCATTGAGAGTTGTCAAAAATAAATAGGAATGTACTGGTTAGATAAACAGCAGGAGAAGCATTAGTGAGACACCAATGTGAGCAAAGTAAGTGGAGCATTGGAGAGAATGAAGCAAATGAAGCAAATGTTTGGTTATCTTAGGACCAGGAGTGGCTGAGAAAAGTGGCCAAAAGGCCTTTCATTCATCACTTAAGTGTATGGACTTTACCGTGTGTTCTTTGGGGAACCAAGAAACATCAGTGTTGTTTTTCCAAAGCAAAAAAGAAACAAGCAGCAACAATAACAAGGACTTGAGCATCCAGTTTTCTAATTTCAAAATCCATTCTTCTTATGCAAATAAGCCTTGCCTTTTGTTAGTATCTTGTTAAACAAATATTCAAGAAAAATAGATTTCTACATATCCATTTGCCTCCAAAACTTTTTAATAGGAGTAAAAAAAATACTTTTTACTGTGTTATCACAGCAGGCATAATGATAAAGGACCAGTGAGAACTCCCAATGATGACTCCAAACCCTAGCTCTGCCCCTTATGTCACATTGGGGCTGAGCCTTTCTGAGCTTGTTTTCAGGCTGTAAGAGATGACAATGTCTGCAGTGATTAATACGGGTGAAAGAGGTGCCCTCATTGCCCCCTTCATTGTATTCAGTGCTTTTCTCTCTGCTTCTTAGTTTAAAAATAATATAAAAATTTTTAAAAAGTGAGAAAGGTTGTTAAGGATTAGGTAGTTAGCCCATTGGCTGAGACAGTCACATCGCACAGGAAAATAACTGGGGTTTGATTACTGCTAATATAGATACCAAGAGGCAGGACCACCCGATGAGAGGCCTGGATTGAATTTCCAGCCATGTGAGACTGTGGGAATAAGCCTCCCCACCCCCATCCTTCCCTCCCTCTCTTTCCCTTTTACAAGTTAAAAGGAAAGTTTTATTAAAGTCTGTTAATTGATTGAAGCTTACATTTTTAATATCACTTACAGCTCATACAAAGCTGTTTACTCAGGTTGAATTGCCAGAGCAACATATGAAAAGAATGTGTTTTTGAAAGAAAAAAAGTTGTTGTAAATGTTATTACTTTATCATAAACCAAAGATAAAGATCACAGAATATGTTAGTTTAAAAAAATAAAAAAATTCTTTTAAATTCTCAACACTTGGTTTTCCTTCTTTTCCAAATTAACACATATAAATAAAAGAAACTTCTGGAATCAATAAGATTATTTCTATTACAAACTACGTTTGAAGTTATCTACTATGCAAATACTCCAAACAAAGCAAGCTTTCATTTTCTGAACTGCATTTTTCTGCTGCAACCTAGCACCTATTTAGTTTCTAGAAAGAAAGAGTATGGGAAAAGCAGTGCTTGGACATAGACTTTATTGCATGAACCTATATGAGGTTACTGTATTACATTTTTTTTTCTTTTTAACTTTTACTTTTGATGATGTTTACATAGTTGATCAGGGTGGGAACAGTCGAGGAGTAGGGGAAAGAGGGTGAAACCACTATTTCCACACCCTCCTTATATTCTTGCTATGTCTGGGGGAAAGGGGGAGACGAGGGGAGAAGCCACACCCAGCCTCCCAACCGTCCCAGTACCCAGGGATGGGGAACAGCCACCCGATGTCATCCCAGGGTCCCCCGATGTGGAGCGTGTTCTGAGGGTTCTGTTCAAATGGTTTTAATAGATCTGATACAAGGATGAGGAAATCCAAGGTCCATTGACTGACACAGTCCACCCCAGAGTCTCCATTAACCCAGAATTTTTTTTTTTTTTAAATTTCCCTGGTGTGGCTGACCAATTTGTTCTGCCCTCCTTCCCCTGCTATGATACTAGATATCCTCCGCAGGTTCCAATGGACTGCCAAATCTTCTATGTGCATCTGGGTATGCTGTCCACTGCAAGAGGCCCGGTTCTGACACATGCGCTCCAC
Organism: Ochotona princeps; assembly: GCF_030435755.1. Classification (NCBI taxonomy): domain Eukaryota; kingdom Metazoa; phylum Chordata; class Mammalia; order Lagomorpha; family Ochotonidae; genus Ochotona; species Ochotona princeps. The sequence continues at coordinate 4,781,375 of NC_080865.1, read as the reverse complement.
TGCTAAATCACAGGTCCTGCCACTCTCCCCGTGGTTGGAGTTCTGAGTCCAGTGGTTCCGTTGGGGAAATCCTCAAAGAAATCTCATCTGGAGGTGATCTCAGACCTGACTCCTGTGTGCACCCGCCAGTACAGGATCCAGCTCATTCTGTCATCCACATCGGCCTACACACACACACTGGATAGTTGCAATTGCTAGATCAGATAGCTCCGGCCCGGTTTCTTTGGCAAACCAAACAGTGCTGTAGCCCAGCCCAACCCCACCCACCACACATTCAGCCCCCACTTACACCATTGAGAGCTGCAGCCCAGTCAGATCGGCCCCCAATAACCCCACTGGGCAGCCCCCGGCCCTGGTTTCTGTGCCTGCATGTGCAGTGGACTGGTTGGACATGGCATTTCTCCAGTCACCTCGCATGGCATTCAGATGAATAATCTTCCTTTGGAGGAACTTTTTGCTCTTGGTTTTCCCCTTCCTTTCCCGTTCTGTTCCTATAAGAGGGTCAGCTACTGCTCTTCACAATTTTTTTTTATTCACTGATACAAACTTCAGTACGTGCTCCGTTATTACTAATATTCCCTTCCTGAGACTTTAAAATTGATTGGAGAATGGGGACATGTTCACCATTCCCCACACCAAAAACATTATGTAAATACCAGTTAGTGTTTTAGTGTTTGGAAGATCTGGTGCATAGCTGCTACTGTTAGCTCTGTTCGGGTAAGTTCTTTTTGGATAACCTCTTTTCAGTCTGTTGCCACAAGCTGAAACACCAGATGCAGCGAGTCACACTGGAGGCTTCATTCCAATGACAATGAAGGCCCAGGGATGGGAGCAGAAGCACTGAGGTACATGTGGGAGCCCATTTTATGCCCTGAAGGTGGGTATTCTGGAGTGCGAGGCCATGAAGGATTGCTGGATAGGGCCATGGGCAGGCCCTGAGGGATTGCTGGATAGATTATTAGGGCCTCAGGAGCTTGTAGGTACAGCAGTGGGGGAGGATTAGGGGAAGGGGCCACGAGGGATTGGTGGATGGGTTACAAGGGGTTACAGCATCATGGGGTTTCTGCAGATTGCTGGCAACTGGGTTACAAGGTTACAGCAGACTGGCAGACAACGTGAGTCGCTAGGAGCCATGAGAAGGAGGATTGAGACCCAACGAACGCAGGTATCCAAGGTGGTGCCGGGTCCAATATTTAAGTCACACCTCACAGAAAGTCTTTTGCTTATCACTCTATACTTCTTCACTGGAAGGGTAGTGGAGCAGTTGGGACTGGAACCAGAGCCTATATGGGATGCCTGCACTGCAGACAGAGGCTTAAGCTAGTATGCCACAATCCCAGCCCTGTGCAATTCTTAACCGATGCGGAGAACGCATTTGAAAAGAAAAGCATGAGAAAAACCTTAAGTAAATCGGGTATAGAATGAGCATTGCTTAATACAATAAAAACAATTTGCTACGAACTCACTGCCAAACATTCCCGCTAAAATCAAGAACCAGACAAGGATGTGTGCTTTCACCATTGCTATTGGGTATAGTTCTGGAAGTTCTAGCCAGGGCCCTTCTAGTTTAAGGAGAATGAGAATAATACATGCAATGATTGGCATATGGTTATGTTAATCTAAACTATTGTTACCCATGTATCTTGCAATGTGCCTTGAATTTATAACAGCAACTTGAAAAACACCTTAATATAGTTATTTTATGTTACACAATTACGCAGCTATTTTTTCAGCTTTTCTCCCCTGGAGAGGTTTCATCCACTTTATCTGTACACATAGTTACTGAAATTTCTGTCAAACCCATTTGTAAAATTTTTATGTCTTTTTCTACAGCTCACAGTTTTTCTCTGTCACTACTGCATAGAGAAATGCTGAGGTTGCTAGAGGTCAGATATAAAAGGTTTTTAGGTTGGCACACTTTTAAAAAAAAAAAAAGTATGTATTTATTTGAATCACGGAATTGACATTTGCTTGCTCACATTCCAAATGACCACAAAAGTTGGTACTGGGTAGTCCAAAGCCAGGAGTACTGAAACTCCATCCAAGTCTCCCACGTGCGTATCAAGGGCCCAAACACTTAGGACAACTTCCGCTGCTTTCTTAAGCATACTAAGTGCGCAGGTAGGGAGCTGGATCAGGACCAACAGCCAGGATTCAAACCAGCACTCTGATATGGGATATGTCATTGCAGGTAGCAAGTTAACTTTCTGCCATACAATACAGATCTTGGTGATGCACTTTTAAAATCAAGTTATGGGAAGCTTTTAAAGAATGGAAACCACCTCCATATTTTAAAATCAAAATATAGATCAAGGGTGGATGTTTGACCTAATGATTAAGACACCATCATCTCAGAATAACTCAATCTTCAGCTTCTAACCCTAAGAACCTGCCAGTGCAGAAGTGGGAAGGCAGCCTTGGTGACTCCAATAATTATGTCCCTAACATCTACTTGAGAGACTTGAATTGAATTCCTGGCTCTTGGAATCGCTGGCCCAGTCCTGACATTTTTGTGATTTGGGAAGCAAACCAACAAGTCAATGTCTTTGCTTCCTAAATAGTAAAACATTTATAAAAGGTATTATTGCAGCAGCTGGTAAGGAGATTGGCTAATTTGAGGGAGTGGAAAAGAGACCAGTAGCAGCAAGGAGCCTGCAAATTTTTAGAACAGAGCTGGTTAAAGGAGCAACTTGACTGAAGAACCCAGGGAAGAGGGGTTGGAAAGCTGTCCTCACCAGCAACACATACTGATTACATTGACTGTCAATGGAGGTGAGAGGACTGGTAGAGTATTTCACCCACTGCGAAAACCTTTCGACCTATCAGTATAGGAAAATAGGTTAAGTTCTGCAATTATTTAGGCTTGAGAACGTAACAGTAGGAACAAAAACTGCAGCAGTAAGTACAAGGAGAAGCAGAAAGACTGGAGAAGAGAGCCTGATCAGGACTTACTTGTGCAAACTTGTATGGAGGGTGATGAATCTAAAGTTACATCTTAGTTTGCGACGGAAGAACTTTCACCAGCTAGGGAAAGGTAGACTAGGAAGTTACTGGTACATAGCTGGGCAGGGGAGGAGGCAAGATGTCAATGAGTAATATGACTAAAGAAAGGATAATTAAAACAGAATTAAGTCCCCCCCCCCCTTAGGAATGGCAGTTGTGGAGAGAAATGGATTTACAGGACGGCCTTCCTTCATGTGTGTGTATCCATCACTTCCCAAATGGCCACAAAAGCCATTATAATGTATAAGACATAATGCATTTCTTATATATAATTATGGGATTCGTATTAAACTTATATATGGTACAGAAAAGTTTAAGACAAATTGTATTAACCCTGACCCCTGTAACGCGTTCTAGACGACACCTTTCAAACCCATAGGGAGTTCTTACCAGTGGTCACCGTATGCAAATACGGCATGCATACATCAGCCGACTGTCCTTCAGTTATAGACTTTATTTACTTTTATTTTAAAGATTTATTTATTTATTTACTCATTTATGTATTTCTATTGGAAAGGCAGGGTTTCAGAGAGAAGGAGACTCAGAGGGAAAGGTATCTCCCATCTGCTGGCTGTTGCCCATGTGGCCGCCAAGGCCAGAGCAGCACAGATCCAAAGCCAGGAGCCAGGAACTTTTTCCAGGTTTCCCACAGGAGTGGGTCCAAAAACTTAGGACATGTTCTGCTGCTTTCCTAGTCCCTAAGCTGGGAACTGGATCAGAATTGGAGCAGCCAGAACATGAAGCAGTTCACACTCAGGATGCTGGCGCCACGGAGGACTAGCCTGTGAGTCACTGCGATGGCCCTATTTACTTCTTTTTTTTAAAGACTTATTTATTTTTATTGCAAAGTCGGATATACAGAGAGGAGGAGGGAGAGAGGAAGAGCTTCCGTCCGATGATTCACTCCGAAGCCAGGAGCCAGGAGCCAGGAGCTCTTCCAGGTTTCCCACGCGGGTGCAGAGTCCCAAGGATTTGGTCCGTCTTCAACTGCTTTCCCAGGCCACAAGCAGGGAGCTGGATGGGAAGTGGAGCTGCCGGGATTAGAACCGGCGCCCATATGGGATCCCGTCGCGCTCAAGGCGAGGACTTCAGCCTCTAGGCCACGCCGCCGGGCCCACCTATTTACTGCTGGTTGTGGTTAATAAGAATGTATTTCTCACATTATTTTAAATAGATGTGTATGCTAAAATCTTCAATGAGTCCTTGGTCCTTGCAAGAAGGATAATTCTGAGTAGTTACTACCTGAAAGACCCGGTAATAAGCGATTTGGGCGTATTAATTCGTTTAATTACAAATTCAGCTACAGGGCCTAACAATAAAAATACAGAAAGATAAAGACTGCTTGGCGTTCCCCGCCAAAAATCATTACGAGTGAACAACAGTAAAATCCAGTAAACAACAGTAAATTCTAGTAGCTTGAAGGAGCCGAAATCGCAATCGTCTCCTTTAATTCTCCGGCTGACAGATGGCCGGCCAAAGGGCAGGGAGGGACCAGAGGGTCCCACACTCTAACGCTGGGCTGGCTCTCGCCTTTGTGCAAAGCCGGCTGCGATGAGAGGGGCCAAGCCACGTGATGCCTTCAGACGGCACTCTGGCTATCCCTCCACAGTCTCTATGGTATTCTTTCCAGTGCACCCGCCCCTTGGGTAGCGACAGTCACGTGATAGGCTCCGGGTTTACGGCAGGTGCACACGTGATGCAGGCCTGCAGTCTGGCGGCTGTGGTGAGGTACCTGGGCTCCTGAAGGGCGGGCACAGATGATAACCGCCGGCGGCGGCGGATTCCCGGTCGGCCAGGCAGGGAGCCAGGAGCCGGCCGACAGCTTAACGCCTAAGGCACTGGTCAGCTCTTTCTACTTTCTCCGCCCTACGCGGTCTCTACATTTTTGCAGTGAAGTTACCTTTGGGTTCTAGACCTTGGGGCCTGAGGCCCAGACTTGGGCCTCTAACCCACCTCTCGTTTTTTCCCTTAATCGTCTTTTGTGCTGCTCAGTTTTTTCGCCTTTGAGCTGGTTTGCTAGGCCGTGCTTTGAAGCCAGATTCTGAACGGTAAAGGTAACTGTGGGGCAAGCGGCCCCCCAGTGGACATAGACGGAGTCAAGAAAAGAGGAGGCCTGAGGACCTCAGTTAATTAGACTAGGCAGCTGAGGAGGGGACTGAGCAAAGGGGCCAGAAACAATACTGCGGATTTAGAAGGCACTGGAAAGAACTTGTTGCAAGATGGAAGAATCTGACTCTGAGAAAACGATGGAGAAAGAAAATTTGGGGTCAAGAATGGATCCTCAACTAGGGGAACCGGAAGGATCTCTAGGGTGGGTGAAGATATTATCAAGCCTTAAAGGGAGGGTGTTTTAACTAATGAAAGCTTTATGAATTAGACTATCCCCATCTCCCCATCAAAGATAAGTTACTTCAACTTACTAGTAATATTGACTGGCATCATGCTTTTGACCAAAGGATGAACTGAAAAGCAGATTGATGCTAACTGGGCAAACAACCCTTGGGACAGGATTGGCAGCATTCGTTGTATGTATATATGTGCTGGGGTGGAGGCGCGGTAGTGGGGGAGAGGATGGTGGTGGTAGTATTATAAATGAAGAGGCAGGTGTGAGTTGGTATGAATGATCAGTAAAGGGTATTTGATATCACCCTGTTGACGGTAAGATGGCTAGTTCAGAAACCAGTGGCTGAAGTGTTTTCTGTGTCAAATTTGTGCCTGAATTTGAGGTTTGTATGAACGTGTTCTGTGTCTTTGATGAGTAAAATGGAGTTTGGAAGGACAGCCAAAGAAGTGAAGATAATTCCAGATTTTAAACATGTAAACATAAAAGAATAGGAGGCTGATTTTTGTTTGTTGATAACACATGTAAAGATTAAAATATCAGTTGATTTATTCATCTCTCTGTATATGCTGCTTTGATTACTTTTAAAATGAAAAATTCAGTGTTAAATTTTTCATCACTGATTTGTATTCCGAAGTAAATCAACCTGGAGTTACTTCATAGTGTTTTTATTAGAGGCCGGGGAGTGTGAACACAGTTTGTGTTTAGGAAAATGAGGACCTCCTCGGAACTGAAGTCTGAAATACAGCCGTGCTCGACTGTTTGCTAAATAGTCTCCTTTGAGTCTCCATATTTATTTGTATGTCTTTAATTTCAGTTTCTAAGGTAATTAACTATATCATGGAATTTCTGTCTTTTGGTTTGTATCTGCAGGTGGGTGCTACCAAACACAGCCATGAAGAAAAAGGTAAGATATGATAGGTACACCAGAAACATGAAGGCGAAGGTAAGAAGTTGCTCTTGAGGCACTCCGTGTGTATGAGCTTCCATGAACCTCCCCTGACTTTCATAGCTTGCTTGCTTCTCAAATGTGCTTTTTCTAGTTAATGAATTGGGGTTGCTCATGTATTTAATGGCATATGCTGTCTTTTAAAAATCTGTTCTTGATTAAGCCATCCATCATACCTATTACCGTGTCAGTCATACAAAATTTGTTCTCCATATTTACAAATTAATCCGCATGTTGTGAAAGTCACGCACACATAGGCATCGCCTACACTTTCATTCTGAACTCAGCTCAGATATTGCCATTATAAGGTTTTACATGATTTCTGTAGAAGGAATTTAAAACTGCTTGTTTTGCTTGTTATTCTTTTTTTTTTTTTAATTTCAGGAGTTGGATAGCACATTAGATTCTCAGGGCCGCAGCAAATGAATAAAAGTACAACACAATTCTCATGTTCATGTGGTATTAATACAAAGAGAACAGATTCAGTATAGCTGATAGATAACAATTTTGAGAATACAATGATACATCCTCCCCTCCTCTCTCCCTCTTTCCTTCATTCCCTTCCCTTCTCTTTTTCTTCTCCTTCATTTTTAATTTTTAAGATAACATATCTTTACATTATAATCAAAGAGTTAACGCCACTAGAGTTCAACAAGAAAAAAGAGGACTAAACAATAGTCAAATGAAAAGATGAACTCATACAGTATATTTTTAAATAATATCATTAAAGCTACAGTAGCAAATCATAGGTTTTACAAAGATGTGAAACATTGTTTGACAAGCCATATTTATAGCAAAGTGATATAGATATCCATTTCTTCCTCCCCCCCTTTTTAGTAAAAGGTGAAAGATTGATACCATCTGAAGAGAAACCAGAGTATCTTCTTCCCCCCCTTTTCAAATTTTAGCTCCCACATGTAAGGGAGAGTATGTAACATTTGTCTTTCTCTAACACTCCTTTTGTGCTCTTATGTTGGTATATCTTACCCCGGGGTTTTAGACAGAGTTGCCAAGAAAATAAAATGGTGACATTACGGATCTCTTAGGGCTGTTGTGGAGTTTAAATGAGTAAATGTCTGTAAAGCTGGGGTCAATAACCCTTGCATTAAGCAATTGAAATCTTGATAGTAAAATGTATAGTTCTATCATAATCTCATCTAATCACTTAGTTCTGTAATTCCAGTTTGCTAATGGAACGTTCTTGGTGTGTCTGTCTTGTGGATCTCTGAATTTTGGGACGCAGGGGCACTGTTACATGAAAAAGACACAGGGGACCAAGGATCAGGAGACCAAGGAAAGAAGTTTATTGTAAGCTTTCCTTATATCCATTCTATCTGGATCTCTAAACAACATTCAGAAACAGACGATCCTGGGATTATTTTGGTTACAAGAATACCCTGTCTTCTAGTTAGTGAGATACAGTTTATATGATACATAGTTATAAACATCCAAGGCAGTATTCCTAAAGTACTTGTCAGTTCTCTTGGACTTACGTTTTTTTTTTTCTGGGTCATTAGGCTACAGTTGTTTGTCAAGGACTAAAAGCAAGCCTAAGTGCTCAGTGAGCCAGTGAGGCGTGAGGCACAGCCTGTTACCTAGGCAATTTCTGGGGGCCCTCGTGGGGACTTGCCTCCTGGCCTTCCCAAAGACCAAAGTTCACAGCCCGGTTATCAGGTTTCAGCACACCCTGCTCCAAGCTCCTCATGGCTACACTGCTTAAGTTTATATGAACATGGATGCCTAAAATTACCAAAACTTTCTATATGAGTAGCAATAAAAATGAATGATTCCCCAGTGTATTCATATATCGAAATATCACACTATATATAATACAATTGTTTTTCAATGAAAAATTTAAAGGACAAAACTTCTGGAGCAGCTTTAGATTAGCTTATCAGTTGCATTTCCTTAGTGATAAGAAGTTGCTAGATGGGCTCGGCAGCGTGGCCTAGTGGCTAAGGTCCTCGCCTTGATCCCGTATGGCCGCTGGTTCTAATCCCGGCAGCTCCACTTCCTCTCTATCTCTCCTCCTCTCAGTATATCTGACTTTGTAATAAAAATAAAAATTAAAAAAAAAAGTTGCTAGATGACATCAAGCCTGAGTGTAGTAATTTTTATGAATATCCCTTATACCTGCAATCAGAAATTTTATACAATATCTTACAGTTAAAGGTATAAGATGTATCCCGTTCATCCTGGCTCTTGGCATTGCCTGAACAAACCCTGGCTGTTGTGGGCATTTGATAATGAACTGATAAAAGATTGATACCCTCCCACACACTCCTTTTCTCCTTCTAAGAGAAATTAATCTTTTTTATTTCTATGTTTTTAATTTATATTTGTTTTAAAGATTTATTTTTTATTAGAAAGTCAGATACACAGAGAGAAGGAGAGAGAAAGAAAAAGATCTTCCATCCGATGATTCACTCCCCAGGTGGCTGCAATGGCCAGAGCTGAGCTGATCAGGAGCTTCCTCCAGGTCTCCCACACAGGTGCAGGGTCCCAAGGCCCTGGGTCGTCCTCCACTGCTTTCCCAGGCCACAAGCAGGGAGCTGGATGGGAAGCGGGGCTCCCAGGATTAGAACTGGTGCCAATATGGGATCCTGGCGCGTGCAAGGTGGGGACTTAAGCTACTAGGCTACTGCGCCAGGCCCTCACATGTATTTTTTTTCTCTTAAATACTACCATTGAGAAGATGGTCACCATCTTATTTCTATTGACTAATTCTCATTATAAAAAACTCTGGATTTTGTTTTGATAGCTTGTTCATTCCTTTGATGAATATATTTCGATTGTTAGTTTAAACCCAGAGAAGGCTGCCTGCTTGCTGCTCAAGGAGTTGGAGTCATGAAAAATAAGTCCACTGAAATCAATTATGTGCAATGCATTATGATCTTTACAGTGGTATAAGATGGTATGAGAGGACAGGCATAACGGCATCTCCATCAGCCTAGGGCTTCAGGGGGTGAGAGGCTCCCTCTTAAAATTTATTTATTTGAAAGGCATAAAGGCAGAAAAAGACAGCAATACAGAGAGAGAGAGAGAGAGAGAAGAGGGATCTCCCATCCTTTGCTTCATTCCCCAAATGCCTTACCTGCCTGGGCTAGGCCAGGTCAAAGCCAGAAACTGGAAACTCGATCTGAGTCCCTCCAGTGAGTAGCAGGAATGAAGTGCTTGAGACATGACTGCCTGCCACCCAGGATGCACACTAGCAGCACGGTCAGATCTGATCTGCAGTGGGGACCAGGTCACATGCCCACCACACAGAGGCTCCTGGAAGGGGTGGTTACAGGACCAGGTGTTGAAGATTAAGTAGAAAATATCTGAAGATAACAGAGCAAGGGAACTCACAGAGGCAGGACTCCCTGGAAGCCTGAGAGCCATTGAAGAGTCTACAGGCAGTTTAGTTGAATATGTCTTGATGCTAAATGTTCCAGGCCTTGAAGGACAGGAGATCAGCACAAAGAAATAGATGTGCTAGATGGAAGAAGGCTTATATGTCGCTTAAGCACTTGATCCCATAGGCCTTAGGAGGCTTTGAAAAAGGGCAAGGGGTGAGACAATAGTTAGCGGAATACAATTAGGGAGGTAGTTGGAAAGAATAAGATCTAAGGGCACAGGTTGAAGGTTCACCTTGAGCAAGAGGAAGAACTTTCAGGTGTACTGAAATTGTCTGCTAGGTAGGTCAGGGCTTAAAATGTGAAATTATGAGAAAACAGGGTTTAACAGGGTTTAGTTTCCTTCTCAAAATGGCATTTTTCATCAGTCATATATATACATACACACATAAGATTTATTTATTTTATATTTGAAAAACAGATCCACAGAGAGAAGGAGAGACAGAGAGGGAAAAGATCCCCCTTCCACTGGTTCACTCCCCAAATGGCCACAACGGCCAGAGCTGAGCCACCCTGAAGCCAAGAGCCAGGAATTTTTTCTGGGTCTCCCATATGGGCACAGGGTCCCAAGGACCTGGTGGGCCATCTTCCACTGCTTTCCCAGGTCACAACCATGGAACTTGGTTGGAAGTGGAGCGGCCAGGTCATGACCCGTCACCTATTTGGGATGCTGCTACCTGGAGGTGAAGAATTAGCCTTTTAAGCCATGGTGTTGGCCTCCAGTTCTTGATATATTATAGAGCATATTAGTAATATAACAAATTCATTGTAGTTCCATTGGCAAGAGAATCATAATTTCTGATTAGGTATGTGCCTGGTACCTGGAAATACTGTGTGCAACAGTCTTGTTGATTGCAAGTATTTACACTAGATTTTGGTACTGCGATTTTATTAAAATATCAAATGCAAGAGAGAAATGGGTGCCTTTAGCCTTTATTGGTAACTTTTTCTCTTCTGTTTTTCCATTTTGCCCTTAGGTGCTGTTGATGGGTAAAAGCGGGTCTGGTAAGACCAGCATGAGATCTATTATCTTTGCAAATTATATTGCCAGAGACACACGTCGCCTTGGTGCAACAAGTAAGATGTTTTAGCTTTTTGTAAAGTCAGGTGATCTTAACTATTAATCTGCATAACACACTTTGTTGGCTTGGGAATGCCAGAGGTTTGGGGAATTTGTTTTGAAGCATGTCTCTCATTTTTTGCATTTCTGCTCAAGAGTTGTTACCTAATTCTGGTTATTACTGCTCACTCTTAAAAAGATGCTTTCTTTTCTAGGTTGCTCACAAATTAAAATGCCTTTGTCCAACTTCTTGTGTATCCCAATATCTCTTGAACATGCATAGGAACCCTCGTGGTGGTTTTGGGTGAGAAGAGAGTGTTTGTTTTAAACTATTATTGTACAAAGGCAAATTCATAGTTATTAACAAGCATAAAAATAAAATATCCTAAGAGGTTTTTTTTTTTTTGAAGCATTTGTTTATCCTTGTCCTCAGCAAGAGCAGACCATGGGTGTGGAAGGGAAGAAAGTACATCTGATATTTATTCTACTTCTCCTCCTGGATCTCCATTGAGACTGTCCTTGGAGCTCTGCATTAGGAGACGCACCAGTGCCCTTTCATGTTTGGATGTTAGCAGATTCACTAAGGCTGCCGTGGCTGGCAGGACGCTCAATCTGTGATCCTAGTAGAACCTTTCCATTTCTGGGCTGCAGTGCCATTTCATGGTATAGCATCCAAACATTTCTAGATTCTCTACTGGTCTTTGGCTTCTAGAAGAAAGTATCACCCTGCCCGATCTTTAAGTATTTCTAATTTGGGTTTTTCTCATTTTTTTTTAAACTCTTCTAGGGACAAGTCAACCACTACTTATAAGGTATCTCATTCTGGTTTGAAAAATAAACAAACAAAAAAACCTATTTTACAATTTTATTGGATTTCAGACCTAGGATACAGAGGAGAAGGGCACCTCATTTTTGTTCTCATGGTGCTTGAAGTGTGGTATAGACTTGCATAGTTTGGGCATTACGAAGACCCCTTAGGTAGACCCCTGTATTAATTTCTCTTCATTTTTTGAGCTACTCTTTTTGTTCTCTGAAGGCTCTACCAAGTATTTAAAGATGGATAGTATTTAAATGTATCCAAACCCATCCCTTGCCTTCTAAATCTTGTCTTCCTTAAATGAAACATCTCTGGTTCTCCTACCTACTCCTAATTTGATGTAGTTCTGAAGCATCTTTATGGACTTGTTCCAGTGTGTCTACATTTTTCTTCAGGTTTTGCGATTCAATTGAAGATGCAGTCAGATATAGAGTAGACCTATTGCATCTCTTATAGATATTGTGATAAGTATCTGATATGTATCTCACTTAATTTTCACATATGATATTGGCCAAAATTATAGTCAAGATGCTATGCTGTGGTCTGTCATGCCTCTAGAGTTGATATCTTTGACTCTTTCCTCTAGAAAGTTCAGCTGTCTGCATTTTTTTCCTGTGTTGATTTGCTAGATTTTAAAAAATCTTTCTTCTTCCAAGTTAAGTATCTGGACCTAATACATGAATGGTTTCAGATTAGAGGGAGGTTTATCAAACTGTTGTTTTCCAGGTATGCTGTTATATTTTAGTCCTTAAGTTAACTTCATTTTATTAAATGATGAAAGTTTGACTTAGAAGTTAATATTATTCAGCTAGTAAACATTGGAGTTTAAATGTCAGTCTATGCTCCTGCCTGTCTAGCCTACTCAGTCTAACATATTCTGACAGGTGTCATCATCTATTTATGAAATATTACATTGACTTTAATGTTTTAGCGTTTTCTTTTTTAGTTTGTCATTCCTGAAAAAAAAGTACACTTTTATTTGATTAAAGTTGAAATTTGAAATAAGGATGCAGAGTGGCGGTAACCAGTTTATTGGAGGACTGTTGAGCTGTGTATGTGAGAACAGTAAATTTGTCAATGAAAATGTGATAAGTATTTTAGTCTCAAACACTGTTGACAGCTCTGAGATTTCCTACTTTCTCAAAATTCTCTGTTCCCTTGGCTTTTATGTAATACTCTGGTTTCCTGATTTTCTTCCTTGATATTTAACCAGCCCTCTCCTACTTAAAAAAATAATAATAATCATGATCACAGTGTTTTCTTCTTTCTGCCCCCCAAGTGTGTGTGATTTCCCCAAAGCTCTGTTCTTGGTTATCTTCAGTTGCTGTTATGACAACAGGGCAGGAAGACCAGAACTAGAGGCCAGTGTCACGGACAAGAGACTGAAGAGGAAGCAGGAAACGGGAATTAAGCACCTTATCAGACATGTTAGGTAGTTTGACCTGATGGCAGAGGACAGACCCTGAGAGTTTTAAACAGTAATACATTGTTATCAGATAATACATTTTATTTTTTATATTTTCAATTATAAAATCATACTCATGAAAAATTCAGCAACTCCCAAGTATAGGCAGTCTATTCTCTCCCTCTTTCTGCAGAAAGCCACAGTTAGTAATTGTGAGGTATCATTCTGGCCTTTTCTCTTGTTGGGTATATATAATCATATATCTATAGAGAGATGGGGTTCCCCTTGCCTCTGCTTAGAGAAGAATGGAATGAAAATGCGCATTTTGAAAGATTATCATTTCTCTACGTGGAGGATAGATTGGAGGGAAACGGGCAGAAATAGGTTGACCAGTTCGGATACCTTTTTTAAAGGTTTTATTTATTTTTATTGAATAGTCAAAATTACAGAGAGAAAAGGAGAGACAAAGACAGATTCCATCTGTTGCTCACTTACCAAATGGCTGCACTGGCTGGAGCTGAGCTGGGCTGAAGCTATGAGCCGGGAGCTTCCTCTCGGTCTCCCACATGGGTGCAACAGCCTACGTTGTTGGACCAGTATCTGCTGCTTTCCCAGGCCATACACAGGGAGGTGGATCAGAAGTGGAGCGCCTGGGACTTCAGCTGGCACCTACTGTGCTGGTCCCCTAGGAAACTGTTTTAATAGACTGGATAAGAAATGCCAGGAGCTTGATTTGGTTTGTGGTGGTACCGTTATGATGAGAAGCAAATGGAGTTGGGAAGTATTTAAGAGACAGAGTCAGTATGATTAACTGGTAGATTTGAAAAATGGAGAGGGAAAGAGTGAATTGAAGATGAAACTCAGATTTTGACTTAGGAAACTGGTTAAATTCACTGAGATAGAGAGACTCCAAGAGAAGGAAAGGTGAGAAAGTGAGTTGTATGTGGATGCAGTCAGTTTTATGTAGCTAAGATTTATTCGAGTGTGTATGAGACGAAAAGGAGAAAAATCCAGAGATACGTATTTTTGAGTTATTATGTCCAAATGGCAAATAAAATGATGTAACTGGATTAGCTTGCTTTGGAGAAGGAAACATAGATGAGAAGGCAGCTAAGAAAGAAGTCCTGAACTCTTAACATTTATGGGACAGGGCCTGGCGTGGTAGCCTAGAAGCTAAAGTCCTTGCCTTGTACATGCCGGGATCCCATATGGGCGCTGGTTCTAATCCCAGCAGCCCTGCTTCCCATCCAGCTCCCTGCTTGTGGCCTGGGAAAGCAGTCGAGGATGGCCCAAAGCCTTGGGACCCTGCACCCGCGTGGGAGACCTGGAGGAGGTTCCAGGTTCCCAGCTTTGGATAGGCTCAGCTCCGGCCATTGCAGCCACTTGGGGAGTGAACCATCGGACGGAAGATCTTCTTCTCTGTCTCTCCTCCTCTGTGTATATCTGACTTTCCAATAAAAATAAAATAAATCTTTAAAAAAAACATTTAAGGGACAGAAAGAAGAATAGGAACTTGTGAGGGAGAATCTTTCCAAGAGCTCATAGATACGATATGAGAAGCCAAGAGAAGAGAAAATTTTGAGAAGAGAGTAGTCAACAGTGTCATGCTGCAGAAGGTGAGACAAGAACTGGACCATCCAGTGATTTGGTAGTGGGGCCATTGGCCACTTGAGAAAAATGTCCATGATGTGGGAGTGGAAACCAGATTTCTATTTCATATGCCCCATGTTTAAACAATCACTGAATCCTGTCACTTTTTTTGTTATTGTCTTTCCTTTTCTCAGTAGCACTTCTTTCCATTTTTTTTTTAGTACTAGACCGTTTACATAGTCTTCAAATTAATAGCAGTTTGAGCACCTACTCTCTCGTAGACTCTGTTGGAAATACAAAGACATGTAAGACACGATTCCTTTTCCAAAGAGGGGGAAAAACGGGGAGAAGGGAAATAGTTTGGGCACCTACTACATGCCAGGCACTTTCTGTATGATCATTCATTGAATCCCCACAGTAATCCTGTGAGGTCAGTACCGTTTGCCCCTCCTTTCTTTTTTTAACTAAAAAAAAAAAATGATACTTGTACTGACTTGTCCAAGGTTACCCAGAGGTACAGAGCTTGTATTTGAACTATGATTGTTTGATTTCAAAACTCACATTTTAAATAATACTTTGTTGCATGTAATCTAATTTATAAGAATATTGCTCAAAAGTAATGGCAGTCAATTTAAGCTTTAGGATAGGAAAATATTTCTGTGCAATCAATTGACTGGCATAAATTACATAGATGGTAATTGTTAGACTTTGAGGTATTTTCAGGTTCAATATTTTAATTATTCCTCCTTGGTAGTTTTAGTGCCTGGCAGAGAGTAGATGCTTAATAAATGTTTGGATGCATTTAGAGAGAGACACTGTGGTAAGTGGGGGTAGTGAGACAAGGTTTTTAGAGGAGGTGGGGTTTAGGCTGTGGCTTAACATGAATGTAACTTTAAAAGAAGGATGGGGAGGGCTTTTCAGGTAGGCACAGAACAGGCACATGTAGGCCGGGGGTGGGGAGGGAGGAGGGTGAGGGTGGGCAGTGGAAGGCAGAGGTCGCAAACAGTCAGACCGTATGCTAGATAAGGCCTGTAACTGTATTTTATTTGACCCATGCGATGTTTTTTTTTAAAAATGGAATTTGTTGTCAACATGTAAAAGTTTGCATAACAATCTAATTCCCTGCTATTACTGAAAAATTTTGAAGATCTGATCTGAGTCCACATTCCTTCATGGCAAACAAGCCAGAGCTGAGTAGCTGCTGCCCATTCTACTCTCACACCAGGTGCACAGTTACCCTTCCTATATAGCCAACTTTGCTTATGTACAAGTTTACTGGCCAGGCCTCACTTAGCAAGTTTGCGACCCCTGATGTAAAGTGTTGGGGGTTGGGGAGGTAGTGTGGTTGCGCGGGGCTGTGAATAAGCCAAATTGTTCTGGAGTGAAAATGTTTTATTAATGGGACTCATTGGGGGAATATATAGGGCAGCTGTAATTCACATTGTGAAGGACCTCTAAAGTCCCTGTGAAGGCATGGAAGAGCCACTTTAAGTGTTTTAAATGGGGAGTGACATGTTCAAAGTAGTGTTGAGAAGAGGAGCATGGTAGGAACCTGTAAGATGAAGTGGATAAAGCTTTCTGGTGGGAAGGCAGTTAGGGAGCCAGTAACGTAGCGAGTTAACAGTAAGAAGGAACCGTGTAGACGTGAGATAAGAACCTTCGTTAAGGTTAGTAGTAGGTCATAGAAGAAATAACAGAATCGAGAGTGATTACAAGGGACTAGCAATTAATTGAAAATGGACAGAGGGCTTGAAAAACGACAAAATGTAGGGTCATTAAGTTAAAAAGGAAATCAACAGTGAGAATCAGTTTTGTTATACTTTTTTTTTCGAAAGATTTATTCATTTTATTACAGCCAGATATACAGAGAGGAGGAGAGACAGAGAGGAAGATCTTCCGTCCGATGATTCACTCCCCAAGTGAGCCGCAACGGGCCGGTACGCGCCAATCCGAAGCCGGGAACCTGGAACCTCTTCCGGGTCTCCCAGGCGGGTGCAGTGTCCCAATGCATTGGGCTGTCCTCGACTGCTTTCCCAGGCCACAAGCAGGGAGCTGGATGGGAAGTGGAGCTGCCGGGATTAGAACCGGTGCCCATATGGGATCCCGGGGCTTTCAAGGCGAGGACTTTAGCCACTAGGCCATGCCGCTGGGCCCAGTTTTGTTATACTTTATGTCCTGTTTTGTTTGATTTTTATTAGTGTTATTTTTTTAATTTTGCATTTTTGTGTATACAAGAAGTTAATGTGGGCAGCGGGGCAGGACAGATCTGTTAAGTGTATTTGTCACTGTCTCACATGGCGAAGTTATAACATTAATGTTGCAAATTGCTTCTGCTCTAAGTACTAAACTAAAAAGTAAAGTAACTTGCATGAGAGCTAGTTCTGTAGTTCAGTATAGTTTAAGTGCTCACCTTGCCACTAAACCACACTACCAAGCTAAAAGTTATCTTCTTGTAGCTTTGAGCATTTCACTCCACTTTGGTCCTTCTAAATTCCATGGGTCCGTGCTTTGCTTAGTTTGAATTTCATCTTGCATGCTACAGTTACTAGATTTGTTGTATTTGTTTTCCAGTTGATGTAGAACATTCTCATGTTCGATTTCTGGGAAACCTGGTATTGAACCTGTGGGACTGTGGTGGGTGAGTATCACGTGCTTGCTTGTTTGTGAGGCTGGCGGCTGTAATCACTGCATCTAGCATGATCAGCATGATGACTAAACGTCGAGGCTCCGTCGGAGTGGCAGAGGACAGAAGTTAGTGAACACTTATCCATGAAAGATCTCTGACTTTTCCGTGATAGTACAGACGACTCTGTAACGCATTGAAGTACAACTGCTACAAGCTCCATCTAGGCGTCTGTAGTAGGGGAAAAATTCTCCTATTGTAGGGGGATGGTAGGGTTCTATCTCATTTGGTCTTCAGCCATTGTCGGGCTCTTAGCTGTCAAACCATCCTGCTTTATTGTTAAATATTTCACAGCTATCTTCACTTCATCGCAGTACTATGGAGCGCATCTTGAGCACACATTTTCTCGCTGAAGTAGCTGGTTTTGAGAGTAGGAGACAGCTTTTCCTCTCATCCCCAAGACACTCACCAAATATCTCATCACAAATGCATGCTATTCTCATGTGAAGGTACATCAAGAAGTTCATGAAAATGAATTAAAAGATGTATATTTTTGCTTAAAATGTTGAAGTCTATGCATATTTTTTCCACAGTACACATTCCCAGGTAGTTTCTGGAGACTGCTGAGGTTGTCTCTGCACTGTGATCATTGGTGCACTGTGGAGCAGCCAATAAAGTGTCTGATGATTAGAATAGGCGCTGGAGTTAGATTGGTGTTTGTAGTTCGGCTCTGTCAGCTGTGTTTATCTCAGATTATTGAAACTCTCAGAGCTATAGTTCCACCATGTGTAGAATAAGGATAGTACTGGAGACAGCTTGTTACTCAGTACCCTCTGTGATAGATTTAGTTATCACTATTTTATAGCTGTTTGTGCAAAATGAAGATTTATTGAAGTAATGCAATAGTCAGAATCTGTCTCTGAACATGACCCCATGCTTCCTAGCAGAGAGATTACTTAATGGCTAGAGACTACTGTCTCTCTCTCCATGAAAATCCTCCCTCATTATCATTGCTTCCAATTCCCTAACCTGTGTTAAGAGGCTGGTATAAGTACCATGGTTTTCTGGCAATAAGATGTGAACTTTATTTTCACAGACTGTGCAGATGAGGTTCAGGGAGATTTTTATTCTCCCCAAGTGGTACAACTAATCAGTAGTAAAGTGCAGTTCTACAAAGTAGGTTCATACTTTTTCGCTGCTAGACAATGTTACTGTTTTCTGCTGACTAGTTGGTGTTCAGGACTTGGAAAATACCACATAGCCCCCATGGCCTGAGGAGCAAAAAACAGCATTTTTCTTAGAAGAAATCCTTGGAGTCATTTTTGTATACAATATTTAGTCAGCAAATGTTCATTGTTTACTTTAAAAACAATGGGAAACAGTAATAGATTTGGCCCATTGCCTTCATGGAATTCGTTATCTGGTGAGGTTAACACCATTAATTAAACACAAAGACAATTATGAACTCATGGATGTGAGGGTTGTAAATAAGTGGACTGTATTTTCATAGAGCCCAGGTGAGTTGGTTAGTCCAAGTTTCTGTGAGGTAGTATGCACTGAACTGAACTCTAAAGAGACAAATAGGAGTTAATTAGATGAAGAGGTAAGAGGTAACATTTGAGATAGAAGAGACTTAATGTGTAAAGGCCTCATGATGGATTAACTCTGGAACTCTTGAGGAATCAAGAGAAGGCTAGTACTTGTCACCCAAGAGGAAAGGTAAGGCCAGACTTATTTGCTACTATTGTCCTTTAAATTGAAGTCTTTTGCATTGGTCCAGCCAACAAAAATAGATTATAAGCAGGAGTGGTTTAACTGAGGACTTCTGTACCATCTAGATTTTTTTCTTAACAGGCAAGACACCTTCATGGAAAATTATTTTACTAGCCAACGGGACAACATTTTCCGAAATGTTGAGGTTCTGATTTATGTCTTCGATGTGGAGAGCCGTGAACTGGAGAAGGACATGCACTATTACCAGTCATGTCTGGAAGCCATCCTGCAGAACTCACCAGATGCCAAAATCTTTTGCTTGGTGCACAAAATGGATCTGGTACAGGAAGATCAACGGGATCTGGTAGGAAGCACAAAAGGCACTGCCAAATGGTTTACATGCTTTAAACACTTCATGTGGAGGTGCAGGTAACTCAGTGCCATTCTCTTAGGAAAAACAGCTCCCATCAAAATCCAACACTTGCCTAGAGAAAACACTCTTAAGTAAATTTTCATGGTAATTTTGAGTGATTGCTTTATGGTTTTATAAATGCCCATTTCAACACCTCTAAAGATATATTGAATTCTTTTTTAATTTAAAAATTCCTTATTTTTCATGATACAGTTCCTTCTTCTCAGGGATTTTCCCTCCTACTTCCTCCCTTCCCTTCGGCCCCCCACTGTTTGCCCATATTTTGTAACAATGGTTTAGTCCCTCAACAACATTATTCTTTAAGGAATTTTAAGCTTAATTTTGAAAATTCTTTATTTCACTAAATATTGAGACTTGAAATTTAAAAATAAAAATGCTTAAAGTGCCTTCCTAAATACCAATTTCAGCCAAGGCATATGTTTTACTTCATCTATTTATATTAGGCCTCTCCAGAACAATAGAACTAATTGTGTGTGCATGTGCACATGTGTGCATGCATATGAAGAGAAAGAGAGAGTGAAAGCAATACATGTGTACACACACAGAAGGAGTCATTGTTTTTAAAAATTGGTTCAACCAGTTGCGGAGCCTTGGAAATTTGCAAGATGGGCAGATAGGCTAGAGACAGAAGAAAGAGTTGATGTTGCAGGTTAGAACAGAATGCAGTCTGGAAGACAGAATCCCCTCTCCCTCAGGAAGTGAGTTTTTAAACCCTCAACTGTTCGGGTAAGATCCCCTACAATTATGGAGGGTAATCTGCTTTACCTAAAGACTACTGAATTCAATGTTCATCTTTTCTAAACAATATCATTGCAGCAACATCTGGACTGCTCTCTGGCAAAATGTCTGGGCACTGCAGCATAGACAAATTAACACATTAGAGTAACCATTGTAGTCTACCCTTATCAGCTTGGAATACATATAAAATCCCTAAAGCCATATCTGATCTCCAGTAAAGGTTTTAACAAGGTCATACTTTCACCTGCCATGATACAACTATCCTAAATCCAACCGAAAATGCAGTAACCTTTTCCCTTGAGAGAGTGCTAAGTTGATGGGTAATGTTTACTTTCCCCTTGCTATGTGGTAATTTATACATTGCAATGTAAGATTAATATTACTTCAGTATTATAATATACAGTGTGTATATTATGTTGCCTACAAGAGTATAGGAGAGGTAAGAAAACAAGCACAGTTGCGTGTGTGTGTGTACATATATTATGCATTCAAAACAATATGAATAAATACTCATGGCAGTTATAATCATCATTTGTATAATTGGTCATGTGATGGTAGCTGATATTTTAAATTAGTTTCCTTGGTTTTTAATTCTCTTTGCCTACAGCTGCACCTGACCTTGTTGTAGTTTTGCTGCTGGTGGAGTGACCCAGAGATCATTAACAGAACCTGCCCTAATGGAATTCTTAGTTTTCCATTAACTGTAATCACAGAGCATAGTTTTACTACGAGAATGACCCACTGTGTATCTCTTATATTCTAGAATACATTTCTCTACTTCCATTGTGGAGTTGCAATTCAGTTTCTTTCTTGATAGTCAGGACAAATTGTCCTGACTAGTCCTGTAACACTGTCCTGCTTAACTATTGATTCAAAAGCATGAGGAGCCCAATGTGGCCAGGTAGCAGTCCTCCAATTCAATGTAATCACTGCCATGTCTCATTCTTCCCTTTACGGTTGATATCTCTAGGCCAACAGAGGACAAGATATCAGGTCAGAGGAACAATACATAGACATTTTGATAGTGGATCACTAAGGGTAGTTGTAAGTACCATTCCCATTTCCACTCCTTGATTCCTGGACCTGTGAATCCTCACTATGGAAGCAAAAGTACCACAAATCAGATGCTGATTCTTTGGATGTATAGCGACTTAGACAACTTTAACACTGTAATTGAGCCCACAAAAACCCATCTGTATTCCTATCAGTCTAGCTGCTTCAGGATGCTGGAGAACATGTTAAGATCAGTGACTTCCAAAAGCATGGGCCAGTTGCATCACCTCATTTGTTGTGAAGTGATTTCAGTCTGGAGAGGGAATTCTGCTTATACAGTAACCATGATGGTACATGAAGGCATGGTGTAAGTACTTGAGTAACAGTTTTGGTAGAAGCATTGCATTCACAGAAGAAAAACCAGTATCCAAAGTATCTATTCTGGTAAGAAGAGAAGGCTGTGCCTTTATGAAGGGAGTCAAACTCATAACCAACCTACCATCAAGTAGCTGGCTGATTAATCCAGGTGGTAGCTATCAGGAACTCAAGGTTAACCTCTGTTGCTGGAAGATTGGGTACTGAGTGGCAGCCATGGCCAGGACAGCATAGGTGGGTGGAAATCCATGTTGTTAAGCCCGTGCATAATAGTCTCCGTCCTTGCTATCATATCCACTTAGTCATTTAGCCAGTGACAGGAATGCCTGCAAAAAGAGGCTGAATGGACAATTCCCTCCACTTGGTTTTTCAAATCTAGCATCCTTTGGTAACTATTTGTATACGACAAATATCTTCATACTTTCATCCATTCATCTCTTCCACATGTCTCCTTGTCTCTAATTTTCCAGTCATATTTGTTCCTATTTGCTGACCATTCAGCAAATAAATAAGTACAATGTATTAATTGGTACATTTTATACAAAATCTGGCTGTTGCTCCCAAGGAGAATGAATAGTAAGATGCTTGAAGTTTTACTCATTGAATGGATTCTTGTTTTAAATCACTTTCCTTCAGAGATGTCCTAGAAAGTGGTTGTAGGTTTATAGCTAACTTCTTCCAATCGTACCTGTAAATCAGGCAGAAGTATCTTTAAACCAATCCCAAATTCTCATTTTTCATTGTCACTTGATTGTGATAACTTTCAGTAAGGCCTTTAGTGCAGACCTTTTCTAACTCCTTGATCTGCAACATTCAAAGCAAAATATCTGATAAACGGGCCCGGATCCACAAAGCCTTCCTGATTTGACGTTACATTTTTTCTACCATCATCCATACAATTACTATCCATTCCTACACATATGCCCATTTTTATCTTGTAGAAATTGGAAAACTTGTGGAGTGTCATGTATTTCCTCTGGTTGCATATTGTACTTTAGGAACCTAAAGGGAATTTGAATGCATTTATAGATGTAGAGCAAAGGAAGGGGCTTGTGAGAGTGAATCAGGCATGTCTTGCAAAACAAAGCAGGCCCTTGTAGCTTCTTTGTTTTTAATA
Source organism: Ochotona princeps (assembly GCF_030435755.1). Taxonomy (NCBI): domain Eukaryota; kingdom Metazoa; phylum Chordata; class Mammalia; order Lagomorpha; family Ochotonidae; genus Ochotona; species Ochotona princeps. The sequence goes on along the minus strand of NC_080865.1, from coordinate 4,758,820 downwards.
TTCATTTGAAAGAGTTACAGAGAGAGAGAGAGAGATTTCATCTGCTGGCTCACTCTCCATGTGGTTGCAGTGGCTCTAGCTAGACCGTGCTGAAGCTAGGAGTTTCATCTGGTTCTTGCACATGATAGGGGCCCACACGCTTGGGACATTTTCTGTTACTTTCCCAGGTGTGTTAGAAGGGGGCTGGGTTAAGAGTGGAGCAGCCAGAACTCCAGCCATTGCCCAGAGAAGGATGTATACATCTCAGGCAGCTGCTTTGCATGCTGTCCCACTGTCCTGGGCCCAGTTTATTTCTTTTAAAAATATTCATTCATTCAAAAGTAAGAGTGGCACCAACAGGCCAAGAGAGACAGAAAGAGATTTGGAGAGCTGAGAGAGAGATCATGTGCCTGCTGGTTCACTCTAAATAGCTGCAACAACCAGATCTAAGATAGTCCAAAGCCAAGAGTCTGTAACGCCATCATTGTGGTCTGCTGCTTTATTATCTGCAACTCTTCCTATATGGTTTGCTGCTTTCCCCGGAATATTAACAGGAATCTGGATCAGACATGGACTAGCTGAGACCTGATTGATGTTCTGATATGGAGTATTGTTGTTGCAAGTGGCAGCTTAACCCACTATACCGCAACACTGACCCCTGTTACAGTTCTTTTAGGCAAAGTAGGGCTAATCTCAGATCTGGAAGGAGTAATTTCTACTTTTATTTTTATTTTTTTAAAAGAAAATTTGAAAGAGAAGGAAAGGCAACAGCCATAGAGACATAGAGAAAGAAGGCTCCTGTCTGCTGGTTCACTCCCCAAGAGGCCACAATGGTCAGGGTTGGGCCAGGTATAAAGTAGGAGCCAAAAATTGCATTCAAGTCTCTCCTGTGGGCGGCAAGGACCCCAGCGCCTGTGCCCTCTGCTGCTTTCCCAGACACAGTATCAGGGAGCTGGATCAGAAGTCGAGCTGCTGGGACTCCAGCTGGCACCCATATGGAACGCTGGTGTTGCAGGTGGTAGTTTATTTATTGTGCCACAACCTGGAGTGAGTGCTTCTGCTGACGACTCATGGGAATTCAGTCCCGCCCCTCCCCCTCCTCTTCCAGTTGCCATTCTCCTGCCGACCAGGGGTCTTCAAAAGCACACTCCCTTAGAAATTGGGAATACAATTCGTTTTGTGATTATTCTAATCAAAGAATAAAATGCCAAGTTTAGTTTTTTAGCAGTCTCTGCTTTTTGGCTCTAAGATACAAAATTATTTTCAGATCAAACAGATAACTTTTAAGTCATATATACAGTTCTCGAGCTGGAAATTCAAATCTATTAGTGCATTTTTTCGTTATTTTGTCTGGTACAGTTAGAATCAACCAGTCACTTTAATTGTGCTCATCATTTTGACAAGAAAAGTATATTTCTGTTGCCACATTGCATCATAGATTGTCAGTGTTGTCTGCCACTGAAAATTGAGTCACTGATTGTATTAGAAAATCAAGTCTAGATGCTGAGAATAAATTTTGAAAAATTCATTAAGATTCTCTCTAGAACTGTTCTCAGCACTAAAGTCTAGACTAGTCCAGGGTTCTCCAGAATAAGAGAACTAACGGAATGTGTAAATATGTATACACATAAGATTAACCATCACTATGTGTATATTATACATATATATATATATACTGTATGTATATTGTATATTCATTACCAACCCACCTACTCATTGAAAAATGCCAGTGTATATGGAGAGAGTGAGACAGAGTATAAACAAATGTGACAGATATTGATTGGTTCAACTGGAAACTCAAGGCAAAGTTGATGTGGCAGTTCTACTTAGAAGGCAGTTTGGAGTCAGAACTCCTTCAGGGGATACAGACTTTTTTCTTACGGTTATTAATTTATTGATTGAGCCAACTTACATTATAGAAGGAGATTTGCCACATTCAAATTCTATCTTATTTTAAGGTTAATCGTATCTAAAATAATACCTTCCCAGCAACACCCAAATATCTGGGTACTTAGGCCTAAGTTAACACAGAATTAGCCATCATGCTGTACACATATACTCATCACCAATATGCCTATTTCTAGGAAAATATTTATGTATATATATATATATAATCAAATTATTTACATATGTAAGTATGTTCCATGTGTATGTGGACAACTGTATTTGGTAACAGTTTCAAGATGGATTGATGTTGGTGTGTAGGGGTTACAACTGTATAGGTAAGTAAATATAGTACTGAAATAAATATAGAGAAATATATATAGTGTTCAAGGTATTTTTGCTTACAAAATCATGTTGCTATAGCTATTTTAAAATACCATCTCAGTTAGTGAAATAATGTATAATCAAAATCACATTAATGCAATACCTAGGATATAGAAACAACCTAAGTGTCCTGATCAGCTTATGGATGAATAAACACATGATAACAAAAACATGATACACAATGGAATAAAATTGAGCCATAAAAAGGATTTAATCCTGTAGTTAGCAAAAAAAAAAAAAATCAGTACATGTACATAGTAGGGCAGTACACACAATGATACATTTGCACACAGAATACTATTGGATTAATCCCAAAAAGGATTAAGTCATATAGTTTGCAAAAACAAAAACATGTTACATATACACAACAAAATACTGTTGAGTCATAATGTAGCTTGCCAGAGCGCAGAGCTGGAGAGCACTATGTCACGTGAAATAAACCCGGTACAGAAAGAGGTGTTGCATGACTTCACTCATGTGCAATCAGCGAGAACTGATCTCCATGGCTGAGAATGCAGAAAAATTAGGCTGAAAAAAATGTGGGTGGGTGGGTGAACAATTGATACATACTGAGTTATAGTTACGTTGAAGGAAGTAGTACTGGTCTTTTGACACACAATAAGATAACTTAAAGATACTGATAATGTAGTGTATTTTTATTTTTAAAAAATAGAAGAAAGGATTTTGAATATTTTCACCATGAAAAGATGGTAAATATTTGAGGAAAATTTTTTGCCATGGTTTGAACATGATACAGTATATAATTACTGAAATGAAACAGCACATGGTGCCCCATAAATATAGAGAGTTTTATGTAATAACCAGAAACAAAAGAAAAACTGTTCAAGGTGCAAAAGCAGAAGCTATAATTACAGAGTTTGCAGTGAATAAAGATGGCTGTTACGTGCTGATCAGAATGTTGGACTTTTTAATTCAGATTTTTAAAGAGCGAGAAGAAGATCTGAGGCGTTTGTCTCGCCCTTTGGAGTGTGCTTGTTTCCGGACATCTATCTGGGATGAAACTCTCTATAAGGTGTGTATATTTCCCTGCGTTTCCTCATTTTAAGAGCATGAAAGAAAGCTAGAAGAATGTTACCAAGACTAACAGATTTTTTTTAGCCATCTAGATTTGTTATACTTAACAAGAAATATCTACGATAAGTTGTTTCAAGAAAATCAAACTTAACCTTAGAGATACTTTGTTTTGCCCTTACACTGGGTCGACATAGCTACCAAATCACACTAAATTAACCAGTATGGTCAGGATTAATTTGATATTGATCTTTGTGGTAGCAGTTGCTTCACTGGCTGGCCATCATCCATTTTGACCTGGTGTGGTCTCAATGCTGATTGGAGTTATGTCTAGTATTTAGGTACCTGCACAGGGTATAGTTAGTCTGCCTAAAACTGGAAGGCAGTAAAGAAAACTATCTAGTGAAGAAATTAGAGAAGGGAGTCTTAGAATGAGATATGATATAATAGAATATTTTAGCTTCAATTTTAATGAGAAATTGGAGACTAGTGTTCTTGCAGCCAGAAAGATTGTTCCCACTATTGTAGTGATTGTGGAAGTTACGATAATGGCTGTGTCACAGATGAAGCTGAAATTGCATTATTGGCACACAGGCTCCTGCTTCCCCCCTTTTCCTACTGATCTAGTGATTTGAAGGACTGGCTCAGTTTGAGTTCTCCTGTGGTCAGACTTTTCCCTCAGACTGCTTCTGGTGTCCATTGACAAGTGTGGCTCTGGATGGGAAAGCACTCTTCTGTGTCACTGGTAGCTAACGCTTCAGTAACATCTGCATCTGACCAGTTTATCTGCAACCAGAAGCACGGAAACCTGACTTGCCAAGGAGAAAAACCATTGGACTTTAAAGATAGCCACTACTTTTGAAAAAGAAACGAATTCATTTTTTTTCCCTCAATATTGTGTTGACCCAGCCTCACTCTAATAACAGATCATTTTGAGATACCTTTCTAGGAAATACTGTTCTAGATTAATATGGGCCGAATTTCTCTCAAAGCCTTATTCCCATAGAACAGGTAACCGTGAATAAGGATGGACATGACGCACTGATAAGAACCAACTGCGGTGTGAAGGATGGCAATACATAACACGACCAAAGACAATTGGCTAATCACAACACTGCTGTGAGTGACAATGTCTCTGCTGTGGTTAGCTTTGGTGCCTTCTCCAAGGTAAATTCAGCAGTGACATTAACACCGACCTGGGAACTTGGAACCTGAGCCCCCATGCCTAAGTAATAAAACTAATTGGAACAGAGACATGGCACTACTATCTCTTACATCAATGTTGCATAGAGCTGACGTACATTTTTATATTAAGTTTTACTCAACAAGCACTCATTGCATATCTGCCTGATGCTGCTGGAAATACAAATGACTAAAACCAAGTTCCTGTCCTCTAGTTGGGGGGAGAAGAACCAGGTACACCTAACCAGACAAACTACAGTGAGAGTGAAAGAACTATTATAATGGAAATACATAAGAGAACAGAGGGAGGGTATGGTGATTTCAACTGCTTACATTAGTCATACTTCTCTGGATGAAGTCAGTTTTAGGTGAACACACAGTGGACCATTTTTAATTCATTTGGATCAATAATTTGTAGATGAAGTTCTTCTCTTTAGCTGACAACAAACCTTTGGGATTGAAAATGCCACTGGTTTCTCTTGTAATGGTATATTATCCCGATGAGGGGAGGGCCCATTTGTCCATGTGGCTAATATTTTCTAAAAATTGTTGGGTGTATGCTAAATATTGCATTATTATGTTCTCATCTTTAGAGCGATCTACACTGTTGGACTAAAATATTTGTTGAATGGCTGGATTAGAAGCTTTTTAGCACATCGGTCATATTTTCAACTTTTTTCCCTAAGGCAACATGATGGCAATGACGTTACTTGTTCATTTGCAATTATCAATGGGAAGGAGTTTCTCTAATATTTTATGAAATTGTTTGAACCTTAAAACATTGAATTCACGGAGAAAAATCAGATATTAGCTGCATTTTCTCATTTCATTTGTGTTATGTCATATTTAATGTCAGTATATGTTTGGGACTCAATTGTCATCATATTTTCCTGTCCATATGTTGTACTGTGCTTACTCATTTCAAGGATTTAGGACTGGCTACTTGTTGGTAACACAACCTTATGATTCTATTCTGTTAGGCTTGGTCCAGCATTGTTTATCAACTGATTCCCAACGTTCAGCAGCTGGAAATGAATCTAAGGAATTTTGCTGAAATTATTGAAGCAGATGAAGTTCTTCTCTTTGAGAGAGCTACGTTTCTGGTAAGAGCTTGTCGTTCTACAGAGGTGTTTCACACTGTGCCTTCTGTTGGTCAGCAACATAGAACAGCCTGTTACCACTTTCAGGAAGAATCTTTTCTGTCTAATCATCGCTTACATATGCACACCCTTGATTGTAAGGTACTATGGCCAACAAGGGAAAGAAGTTCTTTAGTGTTAAGACTCTAATACTTAGTAGAATTTGGAGTTTTGCAGGTATGCCACCCACATAAGAGATGTGGATGAAGCTCTTGACTCCTAGCTTCAGCCTGATTGTTGTGGCCATCTGGGAAGTAAACCAGAAGATTGAAGATTTCTCTCTAGTTTTCCGTTTCTCTGCAGTACTGCCTTTCTTTTTTTATTTTTTAATATTGTTTGCATAATTGAAAGAGATGCATGCCCATGTGGGCCCCTCGTTAGGATGTGAGGGGGATCAGATGTGGAGAAAGGTGAGTGGGACACGTGTTTCAGTCTTTTTTTTTTCTCTTATTTCCACAGGAGCAGAAGGGGAGAGACCCACTCCTTGCTGTCAAACTATATCAGCACTCAGGGACATAGGACAGTCCTTTGATGATGCCCTAGAGATCCCATTATGGGCAAGGGTGTTACTTGAGTGGTTTTGATAGCCCAGAGACACTGTAGGCTTCATTGCTGCAGGGTTGAGAAAATCTTTCTGAGGTTTATTGGTTGACAGAGTCCACTTTAATGCATGCACATACCCAGGAACATGCTGCAAAGCTTGGCCAGGAGAATTATACAACCTGTTCTGCTTTCCATCCTCTGATGAGGATGTCGATGTCCTCTGCTGACCAGAAGAGCTGGCTGTCCTGTTTCCCTGTGCACTACACGGGCATCAGCAGCTGAGGAGGCCCAATCCCAGTACATGCACTCTAAGGATGTACCGTGTGCATTGTGAACTTCCCTGTGACACGGATTTGAGTCCAGCCATCTAGTTGGCGAGTTCCCCAAGAAACCTCACCTGGGGTGACTTCAGACGCGACTCTTGTGTGTGCCAGACAGGGCAGGGTCAGGTGTGCTTTGTCACCTGCAGCAGCCAGTGTACATACTGATGGATAGGGCTTCCTAGTCGGTTACTCCTCAGTCCCTTATCTCACATGAACCGATGGGTGCTGTGGCCTAGCCAAGCCAGCCGTCCACAAAGCCACTTCTCACGCATACTAGTGAGTGCCACAGCCTAGTCAGGGAGACACCCAATAACCCTATCAGGCTCACCCATAGTCCCAGTTTTTGGGTGTGCTAGCCTCTGCTGTGGCCTAGCCTGGCACAGCCCATGTCCCATCACACTCTTGTGCATACCTGTGGATGCTACAGCTTAGATCAGCCTGCCTTGCGCCCAGACCTGCCCCTCATGTATGCCAAGAGTTGCTGCCACCTTGTCCAGCCTGGCCCCCACCATACCTGGTTTTTGTGCTCACCAGTGATAGATACAGCCTAGCAGGGAAGTGCCTGCCATTCCCCTGCCAGGCACATGCCAGTTGGTACTGCAGTCCAGCGTGACATTACTTGCATCTAGTCTAAGCACTTGCCAGCATGTACTGCGGCCTAGTCCAGCGGGCCCACACTCATTGTGGCTCTCCTGCACTCCAGTAGGTATAGTACCTTTGCTGAGCCTGGCCCACCCCAGACTGGCCCAGCCTACTGCAAGACACAGAACATCAATGTTCAAAAGTTACCGCAGCCCAGCCTGGTCTAGTCTATTGGCAGCCCTGGCTTTCACACTCATCAGCACAAAGAGGTGCCTAGCCCAACTGGCATGCACCCATTCTGGTGCTCACCAATGGATGCTACAGCCTTGCCCAGCCTAGCCCATGTCCCAGACCCAGCTCTCATGTGGTCTAGCAGGTGCCACAGCCTAGCCTTGGCCTGTCCCACACCCATTGTGACTCTTGGGAGCACCAGTAGATTCTAGAGCCCAACCCAGTTTGGCCTGCCACCAGACCCAGCCTACACATATGCTAATGGGTACAGCAGCTTTGCCCAGCCTGGACCACCTACAGCCCTTGCTCTCACACTCACCAGTGGGAGCTTTAGTCCAGCAGGGGACTTTCCAGAGATATCCTACTGGGTCCATTTCCAGCCCAGGTCTTGTGCATGCTGGTGGGTGCTTCAACTCAGTCTGGCATGCCCTACCTGCAGTTTCAGCTCTCAATGATGGTTGTTGAAGCCCAGCCCAGCTGGGCACAGCCACACCCTGTCCTGGCTCTCCTGTGTGCCAGTGGATCCCAAGGTCTGGCCTAACCCAGCCTGTCCCCAGTCCAGGCACACAAAAACACAAATGCTGCAGCCTTGCCTGGCCTGACCCACCCCCAGCCTTGGCTCCCATGCTCCACAGAGGGAGCTGTGGCCTATTAGGGAAGTTCTCCCATACTAGGCCTGCTGCCAACCCCAGATCTCACGTCTGCCAGTGGCATGGTCTGCTCTCAGTGCAGCCCTGGCATTGCTGGTGGGTGCTGCAGCCTGGCCCTACCCTGCCTTCTCCCAGCTCCAACCTCCATGAGTCAGGTGGGTTCCTGTCAGGTGAGTTCTGTAGTTTAGCCTGGCTCAGCCCAACACTGCCCCAACTCTCCACATAAACCAGCAGGTACCACTGTCCCACAGAGGTGAGTCCATAATACTCCTATAGAATCTGTCCTCAGATCCAATTCTTTCATGGATGCTGCAGCCCAGACTGGCGTGGCCCATCCCCTGCTCCAACACTCATAAGCAGGTACTGCAGCCTAACCCAGGCAGGCGTGATTCACCCTGCCCCTACCATTCCCAGCCCCAGTTTTTGCGACTGCCGGTGGGCCATGGGCAATGTTATTTAGCTCAGCTAAGGTCACCCATGTGGATGGGTGGTGCATTACCTGACCCAGACATCCCCTCTGGCTTCCCTCCTCTAAACCACTTCATCTCAGCTCAATTGCCTACCTGTGAGTGCAATGGCACATCTGTGGAAGACCCCTGAAGTTATTCCTCCCTTGTCAAACATGCTTTCAGCCACTCCTCCTCCAGTACGTCCCCAGGCCCCTTCCACAGGCAATTGCAGCTCCCCAACCTGGGGTGGCATATCCTGGCCCGGACTACCCTGCCTTCCCCACTTATCTTTTAAAAGAAAAATGAAAATAAAAAAGAATAAGCAACTATGCTGGATGGAAGAACAAGCAACTATGCTGGTGAACTGGTATAGTTAATACAGATTTGGCATTAACTAAGCCTAGAATGCCCGCCAGCTATTGGCTGCTTTTCTCTCAGCAGTGTAACAACTGCCGAGGTACAGTGCTGCCTAGGAAGCTGCCTACAGCTGAGGGAACAATACCTTTCAAATAAAGAAAATAAAATCTTTTTTCAGGATTTATTTATTTTTATTTGAAAGGCACATTGACACAGAGAAAGGTCTTCCATCCGCTGCTTAACTCCCCAGATGGCTCAGTGTCCTTAGCTGAACCAGCCTGAAGCCAGGAATCAAGAGCTTCTTCTGGTTCTCCAACATGGGTGCAGAGTCCCAGGGCTTTGGGCCATCTTCTCAGGCCATAGGCACGGAGCTGGGTGGGAAGTGGAGCAGCCAGGACTCAAACCAGCACCCCTGTGGGATGCCAGTGCTTATAGGCGGAGGATAAGCCAATTTGAGCCATCGTGCAGCCTCAGTGAAAATCTTGTTTAAAAACAAGAAAGAATTATGGCCCTCTTATGCTGCTTCCTGACATTGTGCAGGAGAATTAGCCCAGGTAAAGGGTAAAAAGGAGGAAAAGGAGTATAGTTTCTATTGAAGATGTATCAACACTTTCGTAATATTGAAAAATCATAAGTCTTGAGCCACATATAGATAATACTTTGGTAGTCTAATGAGATCACAGCAAAATAGTACTGAATAGATAATCCACATAGTGACATCACACAGAACGTTGGCAGTGGAATAGGAGAGAGGTGGAAAGTCATTCGGATGCCAAGTCTATCCTCCCAATCATTGTTACCAAGAGACTGACAGAAATCTGCTTTGAAGAAGAGCAGAGAATGATGTGCCTCCTTTTGCATGGATTCATGGCAATGCTCTTTTCTGTAGGTGATTTCTCACTATCAGTGTAAAGAGCAGCGGGATGCTCATAGATTTGAAAAAATCAGCAATATTATTAAGCAGTTCAAGCTGAGCTGCAGGTAAGAGACATTGTGTATCTGATCTGTTTATCTCTGGCAAAAAAAAGTTGTTGTAGTTTTGTAGCTACAGTATAGTTCAAGTAACTGTAGTAAACTGAGCTTGTATACTCAGGATAATTCCTTGAGTAAACTCTAAGACAGACTGCAATTGACTGAGAGGCAGGTCATTGTCTTTTAAGATGAACTCAACTGATACAAATGAAAAGTATTTAAGCAGAATATCTTTCTCAGATATTTGGTTCTATTTCAAAAGAAAGAAGCAGAATAACCAAGAGTGTCTTGAAAAAGGAGGAAGGAGAATATGTCCTACTAAATGCCAAAATTCACTGGAAAATTACAGTAATGAAAATAAGGAAGTGCTGATTCCAAAATGATACAGAATGTCTAATCGTGCCAGCTGTTGTTAAATTCGTTCCTAATCTTGGCATTATAAACATAAAAAGAAGGAATAACTGAACATTATAATTTGGTAATATTTCAAAATCAAAATTCTTACCCTGGCAATGCTTTGATGCCTGGACAACAAGAATAAGCTCACCCTCTTGATGCTTTTGCACACTTTGAGATATTCTAGGATTTTATGATAATAGGGGCAAGTAATAAATGACAAGCAAATACAGTTACTCTGTTATCAAAGATATAATCATTTCTCAAATATCAGTGTTACACATTGAAAATTTCTAGGTATTAATTTCAGTGACAGGAATTTCAATTTAAGCTGATTCTTAAAGATTAGAGAAATTTTCTTGTAGCATGATTTTTTTAAACAGATTTATGTCTAAGCCCATTTTCACAATCAGTATCATCCTGTCATCCACTTTTCTTCCCACCTTCAGTATCACATTCAAGTTATTAGAGTTTCCTTGGAAAATAAGGTTAGTGATTATCTTAACGCAGGGGTAAATTGAGATATAGTGCTATAAATGTTCAACATTGAAAATAAGAGCTTCTCAAATGTTATTATTTTATTTAACTACTTTTTTTCCTTTATCCTATAGCAAATTGGCTGCCTCTTTCCAGAGTATGGAAGTTAGGAATTCTAATTTTGCTGCTTTCATTGATATCTTTACATCCAACACTTACGTGATGGTTGTGATGTCAGATCCATCCATTCGTAAGTATAAATTTGGCTGAGATACTTTCAAAACCATGTATTCTTTAAACAGCTGCGCTAGTGGTAGTACTTCATTATATACTTTAAAATATTTTGTATTGAGGATAGTTGCACAATATTGTGAAAGTATTAGAAGAAAAAAAATTGTTGGGCTGGCATTGTGGAATAGTAGTTTGCAATGCCAGTATCCCATGTGCACGCTGGTTCAGGAATCACTTCCAATCTAGATTTGTGCCAGCGCACTTGGGAGGCGGCAGAGAGTGGCTCAAGCGTTTGGGCCCCTGCACCCACATGGAAAACCTGGATGCAGCTCCTGGCTTCACCATGGCCCAGCCCTGGCCGTTGCGGCTATCTGGAGAGTGAACCAGCAGCTGGAAGCTCTCCCTCCTTGTCTCTCCCTTGCTTTCTCTGTAACTCTGCCTTTCAACTAATACAAATACATTTTTTATAAGAAAAGTTTTGTCACACATACTTTACCCATTAGATGAAAAGGTATTTTAGTAATAGTGATAACTACTTTTTTGTTTAATACACTAATATTTTAAAGCTTAAAAATGATTTAGCTCTAGGCCATTACGTTTATCTTCGTGTAAACTTCAGAAAGCAAATTGCTAAATTCAATGAAAAGATATCCTAAATCCATGATTTATACTTCCTGTGGTACATATATTTTAAGATTAGTGAATCAAAGTTCTAAAAACCTAAAATATTAAACCCTGAACTGTTTTATGCCATTGCAATTCCTATATACCATATTACAATGTTTATGTTATGGGCGTGAAGGGAAGTGTTTGGTGTTTCCAATCATAATAGCCATGTTTATCACAAACAATGAAATAATGATTCTTACTTACATTGTTACAGAAGATATTCCCAGAAGTTTAAATGGTCTCTCATATACTGGCTTTTCCTATATTAGGCAAGTACTATTATAATTTAATGGATTCTTTTATATTATCCCCAAACCAAAAATGTTCAGAAATTTAGCTTTAGAATATGAAGAAATCTGCTTATTTAACAAAATTTTTAGGCCGGCATAGCAGGTTAAGTCATCCCTTCCATGCCTGTATCCCATATGGTCACAAGTTCAAGTCCTGGTTCCTCTACTTCCAATCCAGCTCTTTGCTAATGGCCCAAGTGCATAGGCCTCTCCATCCATTTGAGAGACCCTGATGGAGTCTTAAGCTGCTAGCTTTTGCCTGGCTTAGCCTTGTCTGTTATGGCTATTAGGGAAGTGAATGAGCATAAAGATCTGTTTCTGTCTTTCCCTCTATCTCTCTGTAACTTTGCCTTTCAAATATGTAAGTCTTTAATTTTTTTTTTTTTTTTTTTTTTTTTGTAAAACTTAGGGAAATTGAGCCAGGATAACTTGGGACTTCTTGTTTCTATGTGTTTTCTGTGACATATTTTGAGGGATTTGTTCTCTTTTGCTGATTTGTTTTTATTGGTTACACATTTCTTTGTCTGCCCATACTTATTCTATTGGGTATCTCCCTACCCTTGCCCTTAGCTTCTGCAGCTACTCTGATCAACATCCGCAATGCCAGGAAACACTTTGAAAAGCTGGAAAGAGTGGATGGACCAAAGCAGTGTCTTCTCATGCGCTAAGCATTGTTGAATACTGTTTCTCACACACACACACACACACACACACACACAAATTGAAGTGCTACTTCTTAACTAATCTTAAGGCTGTAAACATGTATATGTAGGCTCTAAAATGTTGTGATGCTTACCACTCTGTATTTCTTCTCTACACCCAAGTATTAACATTTAATCTCGAATGCTATTTTCTCAAGTAGCAAGTGCAGAATTAGAAGATGCGCTTTCCATAAAGTCAGTGTAACATAAAAGCAGGTGATATGTAAGTGTTCTAGCTTCTGGTAGTGTTTACATGTTACAATGATCTGCTTCTAGTAGTAGTAATGTGTGCCAAAGCCTATTCCAGTATCGTCTTGTACTCCCTGTCAAATTCCCTAAGATTGGAGTATTACTGTTTTCTCAGCATGCATTAGAAATATTCCTTAACTTCAACTCTGAATAAACTTTTGCTGTTAGGCATTTCAGTGTCTGTTTTTCTTGTTTCTTCAACTTTGTGCTAAGAGTAAGCAGTGCAATTTCACAGCTATCTTAGGTGAAGGGGACCTGTTGGTTGGAGAAAGGCACAAAATAAAGTTAGACTGGATTACAACAAAGGCAGACAGAAGAATTTAGCCTTACGAGTGTCTAAATGTCATAAGTGGTAAGAAAGCAGTGTGGCTTCTGAGCAAGGGTATTTGTAAAATTAGATTTGAAACAAAAATAACCTAGAACCTGAACTACCTGATGGCAGTTGGGGAAAATCTGGTAGAATTCCAGACGTGAAGTGTACTGCAAATCAGTTTCAGGAATAAATCAAAACTGGAGGGATAATAAGTAGCATTTGTAAAATGAAAGTCATCTTTTTTGAGGAGTCATAATTATTAATTTTATATTTTCCACAGTAGCAAATGATATATATCATTACTCTACTTAAAAAAAAAAACCCTTTCTCAAGCTGGGAGTTGTGTTTAACTTTGGCTGAAAATGAAGCACTGTAAACTGGTAAAGTTGGACAGCAGTAACTAGAATGAATTCAAAGTCCTAGAATTTTTCTTTTCTGTCAGAGGGATATCAGACCACCAGTCTCTAATCTTCCCAGTCTTACTTCATGGTCTTCAGTTGAGGGACAGAGTTCTCACTGAAAAGAAAATGTATATTAGCCTTGATTACATAAATCTGAAAACTCTCAAGCCTTAAAGTAACACATGAAACTAATTTTATCAACAGATTTATCAGTCTTGTGCGGAAAAGGGTTTTACGTGCAAGTCCAAGCATCTTTAGCATTTAGCAAAGTGAGAAGAGTGAAACAACAGGGAACTGTCCTGTGACTAACATGCGTCATGATGCAGCGTTGTTCTCATCTGTGCAATTTCACAGTCCCTTGAAAATGGTTTTTTTTAAGGTGGATAGATATAGATACTGATAAGGATAGAGACATTCAATTAGGTGAACATATAGAAAACCATAAAGTACACAGTCTTACCCTATTTGCTCTTCAGTCAAACCTTGCTCAGTTTCTAGTTGCAACTCGAACTTCGGTAATACATTGATGTCAGCTAACTTTCTTTGCATTCACACACAAGAAAGTTTTGGTGTATCCATTTGTTCAAAGGTGAGCTACTTAGAAACTCAAGTAAATGTGGATATATGTTGAAGTCATGCACACAGAAATGAAGACAAGAAATCAGAAATGTGCAGATTATGACATAAGGACACAATGAAATCATGCCTTTTATCGGCCGTATTATCTATGTCCGTAGGATCAGGCAGTGGTTCTCAAACTTGAACCTATTAAAATGGATTTCTACCCCAGCCACCCTGAATGTTTTATTTTGTGTAGGTTTGGGTCATCCCAATGAATCTGTATTCCTAACAAGGTCCCTGGTGATGCTGCTGTTGAACCTCATGGTCCAGAGTCTACACTTTAAAAACCGCTATCCTGAGAAAAAGGAGAGGAGATGTACATGTGGGAACAAGCTTTTGATAGGTTAGTAGTGGTGCCACTTGTCAGCTGTGATAACAGCTAACTGTGATCATTCGAAGGCATTATACAAAGTAAAATCCATATGAAGGTATTTGAAAAGATTTATGGAAAAACAGAATTTACGTTTATTTTGATGCAAGCATTTTTTGAAATCTGTGTATACAATCTTCAAAATGTTATGAAAATACATATTATGAAAAAGCTGCATAGATACCAAAAGATTACTCCAAAGTAATCTTATCTTTTAATTAAATTTTCTATGAACTTTTAAAATACCCTCGTGTGTTTTGAATATTAATTCTTAAACTGTTCTAAAAGTTTGAGGGAGGTCTAGGAGTACTTTCCTTTGGGAAAGCACTAACTGAGAAGTTTCTCTATTATAAGCGATATGTTGTAAATGGCCATTGCTAGCATAAGGAAAATATGGACACTGATTTGTGTAAGCACTTAGCTTCTTCCAATTTCACCACACTTTAATTTCTAAGTCAATAGGATGTCATGAACTTATGTGAGTTGTCGAGCGAAAACAGGCCTACTTTTAATTTAGTAGTTACTAAAAATCAAATAGAAGGATTATCTTACTAAATCCTCACAAAACCCCGTGAGGTAAGTATTATTACTCTCCCCATTTTACAGGTGCAGAAACTGGGCTCAGAGTGGATAAGAAGCTTGCCTACAGTAAGGTAGGATTGCTGAAATTGAGACTTTAGCTCAACTAGTATAATTGCCAAGCTAGTACATTTTACCTCGACTTTGAACTAGAAGTTCAAAGGCCTCTCGAATGTAAGGACCTCCTCAGAGTGGAAAGGATAAGGTCCATCCAGGAGCACCTGATGCAAATCCAGGTGCATACCTGGGCTTGAGACTATCACTGTGTTTTCCACTGTGGAAATAATAAATCAGCCGTCTGTGAACCTTTCATTTATATATATATATATATATATATATATATATATATATATATAAAATGCTTTACCTTAGTAGGCAGTTCAAAGTAGAGTCAACAGTGACAAAGAAAAGGAACAACTTCCATCTTGCAGATTTGATTTAAGTCAAACAAAAACTTCATAAATAGATAAATACATCTCGAACTATTTAGAATTTTCCCCTGGAATCGAGCAATTATAATCTCTACATCTCTGGTACCCTTTCAAAGAAAGGAGAATTCATAAATCCAGAAAATGTAACTTGTTTAGGTCTTGCTACCGTAGCGCTTTGAAAACAGCAGCGTATGATTTCCCAAATAAATTCCTAATTCTTGCAAAACAGGACCAGACTTACAAGGCAGTCAGGATCCTCCCACCGCCATCACTAATGACACTTCTGGTCTCATTAGTTTAGTCAGAATCTGTTTTAGGTTTACACCATGTTAGAGACAGTGTTCTTAGAGCTTTGGATGCAGGTGTAAACAAATGAAAGCCGGCGTGCTCAGGGAGCTTCTATCTACTAAGGGAGGATAGACAACCAATTAAGTGAACAGGCTATGTTTGGAGAGGGAAGAATTACAAAGTAAATGAAAGTACTGATAGGGAAAATGGTTGAGTTAGGCTGATTAATCGTCCTGTACCCTAAATTATGCACATCCTAATACTAGGATCATATGAGTGTGTTGTTAAGTGTCAAGGAGAGATAATAATAGCAGATGGAATGAAGGTGTCCTTGAGGTAGACTTCATATGTATTATCTAGGCAGTTCCATGTATTCATAAAGGTTCTTTAAATGTGAAAGCAGGAAATAGGACTGGTAGTGTCAGAATTAGCTGCTGCATGACTCATCTCACTGTGCCCCACTGGCAAGACTGAGAAAGGAGGCCATGCATCCAGAAATACAGGTAGCCACTACAAGCTGGAAAAGGGAAGGAAATGGATTCTCTCTAGAGCCTCAAGATAGAATTGAGACTCTACTGACAATTTGGAGTTGAGTTCAGTGAAACTTATGTCAGACTTTGGAGTTCCCAATAATAAGATTGCATTAATCCCCGAGTTTGTAGTAATTTGTTAGAATGTCAATGGGAAACTAGTGAGTCAGCATTCTCTAAAGAGAAAACTAATAAGGTATGCGAATATCAAGACTTGTAAGGCATTAAGTCCCAAGATCTACAGTTGATAAGCTTGAGTCTCAGGAAAGCAGATGGTGTTCCAGTCTGAGTTCCAAGACTAAAATGACCAGTGACGTTAAAATAGCCAGTAGGCTTGAAACCCAAGAAGAAGCAACGTTTTAGTCTGAAGGCGACAATGAAAACTAGTTTCCCAGCTTAAGGAAGTCAGGCAGCAGGAGTTCTCTTAGTAACAGGCGCCATCTTTTTGTTCTATTCAGGCCTTCAGCTGATTGGATGAGGTCCAATAGGGAAGGCAGTTGGCTCTACCTAGTGTACTGATTCAAATGTTATTTTGATTCATGAATACCTTCAGACACTGAAAATGTTTAACCAAATATCTTAGGATCTTATGGCTCAATTAAGTTGACACAGAGGTTTAGCTATCACAGAAACCAATATCAAATTTTATTTAGGGAGATCAGCAATAGCCTTCATAACAAAATGACAACAGAACAAAGACCTAAATGAGAGAGCCAAACATATATCTGAAGACAAAAAGCATTAATGACAAAGGAAACGGCAAGTACAAAGTCCTTGGGTGGGGCTTGGAATACTAGAGAGCAGTGGAAGTGAGGAGAAATAGTAGGATTCTGGCTAATTTTCTGAGGCGAAGGCCAACAGTGTATCTTAATGAAGAATGTAAAATGAGCAGCTATTAGATAGTACCAGGGGTTCTAGCTTCAGAAACTAGGTTAATGTTCTTTTGTAAAGGACAGCAAAAATTAAAATATGAGAACCTAACTGAAAAATTGCAAAATACTCTAAATTTGAAAGAGTTGTAAATTTGGAGAGATTTTTCATTATAATGGAAATCGGTCAGTGTCTTCATGCAAAATAGAGATAACATAGGCACCCCATAGGGCTGCTATAACTCTGAGTTAATATGTAAGTGTACTTAGATGTCTGAGATTGAAAATACTTGAAGAGAAGCTCTCTTGAAGGAAGAAAGGCTTGAGATTCCCGTATGACATAATCCTGAGCATTCAGCTTTAGGAGTGATTAATGTTTAGGTGTTAAATAGCTTTGCACTCCTTCAGATGTAGCCCTCTTGGCGATATCATCGGTTTTTCTACATGTTGTATTCAATTATTAATGTTTTTCTCATGAATTTTTGTATCTGTTCATAAAGACCATTTGGGCTTTATATTTAATTTTTATACACAATTCTTTGGTTCTGGTATCAAGGTTATGATGGTCTCATAAATGAAGCTGAGAAATAATTCCTTTTTATTAGTTGAGAAAGTTACCCCTCACACATTTAAATAAAACTCTTCAGTGTAAAAAAATATGAATTCCAAACTGAGAGATTGAACTAGATATTCAAATTCAGTCTTAATATTGGATAAAATAAACTCAGGAATGTAGACAGAGAAAACAAAGTGGTAGTCATTTACAACGTATAAAAAAGATGCTAGCCATTGAAGTGAGGAAATTACTTGCTAGAAAGTGTGAAAGCAATGCTTGCATGATTCAATTTGTAGACTTTCAAATTCTTATGAAGAAGATACATGCTTCAAAAATGTGAGGTGTTGATTATGATAACTTTTTTTTTAAAGGCTTGTTTATTTTTATCAAAAGGCTGATTTACAGAGAAAATGAGATACACAGAGAAAGATCTGTTCACTGGTTCGCTCCCCAAGCAGTCACAATGGCCGGTGCTGCACCAACCCAAAGCCAGGAGCCAGTAGCCTCTTCCAGGTCTCCCACACAGGTGCAGGGGCCCAAAGCTTTAGGCCGTCCTCGACTGCTTTCCCAGGCCACAGGCAGGGAGCTGGATGGAAAGTGGAGCAGCAGGGACTTGAACCGGTGCCTACATGGGATCCTGGTGCTTGTGAGGATTTAGCCGTTGAGCCATCGCACCAGGCCCCAAAGATAACCTCTTAAGCTTTTTTTCAACCCGATACCTGTGCTTTTAAGGACTTTCTAAGAATTTTGGTTAGCGTGCAATACTTGTACCTTTTCATGGGGCACAGTGCAATATTTCTCTACGTATGGACAGTGTAAATTGATCAAACCAGGCAACTAGCTTTTCCATCCCTTTATCAATGTCTGTTTAGAGATTATTGACTCTGCTCTTCCAGTACTTTAATATAGTATATAATATATTATTGTGAACTGTAATCCTCATCTCCCCACCCTGCGCTGTGGAATATTAGCTATTGTTATGTCTGTCTGCTTTTTGCTTTGGTAACCTATTAAGCAGCCTTTCTCTAACCCCTCTCCCTCCACCCTTCCCAGCCTCTAGTAACCACTATTCTAAGTTAATATGTACTTTCACATATAAGATAGAACATGTAGTATTTGTCGTTCTGTGTTTTACTTATTTAAATTAACATAATGTTCTCCAATTCCGTACATTTTATTGCAAATATTGGGATTTTATTTTTTATGGCTGAATAATATTCCATGTAAAACAAGTCCTTAACTAAATATCTATAGCAATTATAGTAGTTAATTTTTACTGGTCAGTTAGTATATGCCAGGTGCAGTCTCTATATTTATTATGTATTGTAAGTATCTTGTAATTTTAAAAATAAATTTGAAAAGTTAATTTTTATGATACAGTTCCATGGGCTGTAGGATTTCCCCTTTGCCCCTCTCCAAGAGCAGGGTGCCCCACTGATTTCCCCTATATTATTACAATAATATAGTCCTTGAAAAAACAGTCATAAGTCCCATCATTCTGCTAGTTAAGTGTATCCTGACATGGTAGGTGTGGAGAATGGCAGAGTCCAGCATGCTATTGTCAAGATACATTTGACAGTTTCACTGGGAATCCATCTTTGATTTGGAAGTAGAGGTGCGTAGTGCATTGTATCTTCACATCTCCATATGATAGTCTCTATTATACAGTTCCTCTAGATGACTACATGTACATGCAGATTTACCTATATATATTGCATTTGGCATGAAGGTTGCCTTTTATCAAAGAGAAGATATGATATTTGTTCCTTTGGGATTGACTTATTTCACTGAGCATAATTGTCTCTAGTCGGGACCACTTTGTTCCAAATGGTAGACTTTCAATGTTTAGATTAATATTCTTTTCCGTGATATGGTTTTGTAGGCATAGGGATGCCCCCTCCCTTTCCTCCCTTCCCCTTCTCCCTTCCCACTGTTTACCTCCAATTATTATACTGTAAATGTATTTTTATAAATTTCAAGTTAGTTTCTTCTATATGTCATTTTGTTTTGCTTTGTTTTCAATATTCTTGTGGAATGGATAGGAAAGTTAGTAGCACACTTTTATAAAATACCTGAATGTCTAAGAAAAGACAATCTGTTGAAGGTCACAAACCCAACTCTAAGCAGCATAATGTGGAGAAAATAATTGACCAGCAGGGGGATGAAAAGGGAGGAAGACTTCAGTTAGATAGGAGCTTAAATCTCTCCCTTTATGTTGAGGCTCAGAGGCAATTAGAATTCTCCAGGAAGTGTCTGACCAGAGGATGGGAACTGATGGGAAATATGGTCTGCCTTAACTTCAGGCAGATATCCTTGAGGACCAGGTTTGTGGAGGCGGGCTGGGCTCAGTTGCAGCACCCATTGGCCCGTATGAGATACACGGCTGGAAAAGAATTGATCAGCCAACTGCATCCACTTGTATGTGTATTGGCTGGTAAAGGTTACACTCCACCTGACCCTGCACTGGCTAGCGCACAGAAGAGTCTAGTCGGAGATCACCCCAGGTGAGGTTTCTTGGACTCTCCAGCTAGATGGCTGAACTCAAACTCTGGCCACAGGGAAAATCACAGGATGTGTGGTCTGACCTTGGAGGGCATGTATTGGGATTGGGCCTCCTCAGTTGCTGATGCCCATGCAGTGCACAGCATGTCCAGATGCACACAGGGAACACGACAGTCAGCTCCTCTAAGCCAGTAGGGGCTGTTGACTGTCTTGTCAGAGGATGGAAAGCAGAACAGGTTGTATAATTCTCCTGGCCAAGCTTTGCACAAGTGTCTGGGTCTGTGGATGCACTAAGGATGACTTTGTCAAGCAGTAGATCTTGGAAAGATTTTCTCACCCCTGATGCAATGAAATCAACAAGTTCTCAGAACCATTGAAACCACTCAAGTAACACTGTTGGAACATTCTTCCCAAACAAACTAAACTAAACTAAAGCATGTGTCCCAGCCACCTTCCTCCATTCCTGACCTTCCCCACCCTAACTAGAGGCCCACATAGGCTTGCATCTCTCTCAACTATGTAAACAATGTTAAAAGCAAAACATTTGAAAAATTAATTTAAAAAAGATCTGCCCATTGTATTGCATGACGTTGTAGTTAATTTTTAGATATGGAATCACACCAGGTGAACAATATTGCATAAGAAAAAAATGAAAGAAAAAAAAAGAGAAGGAAAGAAAGTAAGGGAGAGAGGGGGTAAGTATGGTTATCTTAGAATTTTATCTATATGATTC
The DNA here is from genome assembly GCF_030435755.1 of Ochotona princeps. Classification (NCBI taxonomy): domain Eukaryota; kingdom Metazoa; phylum Chordata; class Mammalia; order Lagomorpha; family Ochotonidae; genus Ochotona; species Ochotona princeps. Next base: position 4,737,907 of record NC_080865.1, on the reverse strand, counting down.
ACAGAATCTATTCTTATATTAGTAAATTTTTAGAAAATAATACTTCAGCTGAAAGAAATACATGCATTTTGGTTCTAGAATAAGTTTTTAAAGTTACCAGTGTTGAGTGACAATAGAAAAGAATTGCAGTGACTCTTCTACACTACATTCTTTTTTTTTTTTAATTATTTATTACGTTGGATTATGTGACACAGTTTCATAGGCTCTGGGATTCCCCCATCCCTTCCCTGTGCCCTCCCCCCATGGTGGATTCCTCCACCTTACTGCAGTATTACAGTTCAAATTAAGTCGAGATTCTTTCATTGCAAACATATACCAAGCATTGAGTCCAGCATCTTATTGTCCAGATAAATTCAACGGCTTCTTGGGGAGACCATCTCTGGTCTGAAGGCAGAGCCGGCAAAGTATCATCCCTATCAATTAAAAGACCTGACATAACATCAGCAACAATCTATAACGTTATGGAATTAATTGACATGGTATTGAGTAATCAATTTGTTTAAAAAAATGCAAGTTCTTAACCACATCCTGTGACTATTTCATTGACATTTCAATTTTTGTTTGTACACGGAACCGGCTGCTATACATCTTAAAGTGGCTATAGGGTACTATTCAGCTGTCTCGTGTCTGTTTTTATTTTAGTATTTAGCATTTTATTGTGTTGAAGCATAATTTTGCTGAACTTGGTAGATTTCAGGGTAGTCTAAACTGGCTTATAACTCTAACAAGGCATTTGTCAACAGTTGAGGTGCAGAACAGTTTTAGGAGGGGTGTGCAGAGAAATCCTCCATCCCCTAGTGAGGAGTAATTAATCTTTGTGTCCTATCTAGTAAGGTATATGTGGATCCACGCTGATTGTTTCCTGTTTGGTTCTAAGCTTTCCTTGTATTTCTCTGACTATCTATTCTAATTTTTTTTTTTGGGGGGGGGGCGGTATCTGGAGTAACCCTGATGGTCATTGCAAGAGAAGGTGGGGATCCAAAGTTGGAACCAAGTAAGGACCAGGAGAAGTTCCTCTCCCTAGTCCTGAAGGAAGTTTGCTGTTCTTCTATTTCTGCAGATCCCTCAGGGCTCCTGGCTGTTGTTCTGATGACCTTGGGTCCTGCGAGGAAGGATTTGGGCCTCTTCCATCCCATGTGGTAGATCCAGACGGGGCTGGGTGACCTCGGAGTTCTCGGCCTCCAAAGGCACTCCAATTCCCCGTGTTCTCCTTGTCTGTTGGGATGTAGTCCTTGGTGCCCATACTGATAGTCCTTGGTGAGGATCCGAGTCTTCAGGGTCTACACTACATTCTTGGGGTAGAGTATTTGAACTTGAGTTAGGAGCAGCAGCAAATGGTAAACCACATAGGACTTTGTAGGCCATGGCAAAGAAGTGGGCTTTAATAAGGGTGATGGAATTCATAAGGAAGGATATTGACATAATCTGGCTTGCAATTTTAAGAGATTAATTTAGCTGTTTATGAACAATAGAATAAGAGGAAGAGGTTATAAGAATTCAGTTGTGACACGGTTGCTACTGCTGTATACATTTTACAGATGAAAAAATAAGGCTCAGAGATGTTAACTACCTTGCATAAAACTACACAGCTTCTACAGTTGACAGAACTGATTTTCACAAAAGTTGCATAACTTTTGTTGTAACCGGATACAATCTGTAAGGCCAGAGTTCAGGGAGGCTTAGCATGAGATACAAATTTAAAAATATATCAGAAATTGGGCCCGGTATGGTAGCTTTGTGGCTAAAGTCCTCGGCTTACATGTGCTGGGATCCCATATGCACAACAGTTCATGTCCCGGCAGCTCCGCTTCCCATCCAGCTCTTTGCTTGCAGTCTGGGAAAACAGTCGAGGACGGCCCAAAGCCTTGGGACCCTGCACCTGCTTGAGAGACCTGGAAGAAGCTCCTGTATCCTAGCTTCAGATCGGCTCAGCTCCGGCTATTGATGTCACCTGGGGAGTGGATCAGCGGACAGAAGATCATCCTCTCTCTCCTCCTCCAAATATCTGACTTTCCAATAAATATAGATACTTATGCATATTTAGATTTACATTGTATATATTTATATTTATATATATTTATATATCTCACAAATTCATAACATCCAAAGCAATGAGATTACAGGAGATTACCTAGGTAGTTAGAAAAAAATTAAGGAATTAAGAAGACCTCAAGTACAGTATTATTTAGACATTGGTGGAGGAATAGAAAAGGAAACTGAAAAAGTGTAGCCAATGAGGTAGGAGAATAGCATGAGGGCATATTTAATATATAAGAGAGGAAAAAAGACTTCTTCAAGAAAGAAACATAATGTGGGTGTAAACACATGGGTGCAGCAAATTAGGCACCAGCTTGGGACAGCTGCATCCCGTTTCAGGGTGCTTGAGATAGACTTCAATCTCTGACCTGATAAGCTTCTTTAAAAATGTTATTATTTTCCACAGTACAGCTTTATAGGCATGGAGGTTCATCTTTCTGCTAGAAGGCAGCAGATGACAGTTCAAGTACTTAGATCCCTGCCAGCCACATGGAAGATCCTGGCTTAGCTCTAGCTTTCACAGGCATTTGAAGAATGAACTGGTAGATGAACAATCTAGCATCTGTCTTTCTGTCTGGCTGTCATATCTCTCCTCTGTGTTGTCTTTGAGTTAGATTGAAAAGTGATCATTTGATTTAGCAATGTGGAGATCTTTAAAAGAAGTATTTCAGGAGAGTAATGAAGAAGAAAGGAAGATTAAAAAGTGCTCAAAAGTAAATATGCATTCTGAGAGTGACAGTTACCTCAGGAGGTGAAAATTTCATGCAAATTTCAGAATGGAAACTGCTCAAGGAAAAGAAAAAAAAAAAACATTCAAGCTTATGTGCCTATACTCGGTACAGTTCTTTCCATTGGATGCTTGTGCAGTCAATGTTTCTTGAATTTATTTGAATTAGATGTGACTCCTTCCAACCCTGGGGAATTGCGTTGTGTTTGGGGAAATAACACAAAAATAAAATATAACGGCATGAGATATTTTCTGTAAAATCAATCCAGGGTACATATAAAATATGACCCGAAAATGGGACCATAATCATTAAATCAAAAACCTGTTTGTAAGGTACTTGAAAAACCACTCTCAGATATTTATAATCAAGAACTTTGAAGGGTTACCTCAACCAGAGGAGAATGCCAGACTTAACTAAGTAACCTTGTTGCAATCTCTTTGTCAATTTTTTAGCATGAGTTTGAAGCTTTCACAGCTAGATGGTCTGCACCACACATTTCCCAACCAGTAGCAAAAATAAACACCAGCTTCAAGCACAGGCCAGGAGAGGGAGTTGAGGACCCCCTTCCAACCTTGAGCAGATCTCGAAGGGTGGCAAAAATATCTTGCGGCCCAGCATCGAGTTGTTGAAGCGAAGTACTGGGCAGATAAGTAATGGTTTTCATCTTTGCAGCACTGCCTATGGACACACCTCTGCAGTAGCCCCAGGATCAGGTAGAGATCTGTGTTGTTTTGATTCAGACTTGTTTTGTCATGTGTCACCACCAGCCTGTTGTGGGCCTGCTTTGTGTCCACAAGCCTGCACAGGGTGGAAATTAAAATTCCTACTCAGCCAAGCTGATAGCATAAACAACACATTAAGAAGTGAGAAGAAAATATCATAAGGCAGAAAACTGTTAAGATAACTATACAAATTCGTGATGCTTCAATAGAGCAAACAATGTAGAAACTATATCTTCACTAAGAAGATAAAAGTAACAATGTTAATAGACAAGCAATAAGTAAAGATGTGAAAGGTAACAAAAAATAAAATCCAGAGGGGGGAATAATAGAGGACAAATGTTATTATATTATTGGGCTTTCTTATCTTTTTGTCTTTTTGGTTTTTGCTTGTCTCTTTCTCTATGTTTATAATCAATTTAAGTGACTCTCATTTTTTAAGATAAGTTGTCATACGCAAAATAATTTTTTGTAAGTCTTATGGTAAATTACACAGCAAAATCCTATAATAGACTTGACAAAAATAATCAACACGGAAAACAAGTACTCCACTAAATAGATATCACTTAACCGTAAATGAGGATTTTATGAAATAGAAAAAGAAAAATTATGGTAAAACAAGTATCAAAATGACAGCAGTATACCTTACTTATAAAATATTACATTAAATGGCAAAAGACATAATTCTTCAGTTGAAAGAGTATGACTGAGTAGATTAAAAAACAGCACTTCTGAGGCTGGCATCGTGGCATAGTGGATAAAGCCACTACCTCCAATGTCAGTATCCCTTATGGGTGCTGGTTCACTTCCTGGCTGCTCCACTTCCCATCCAGCTCCCTGCTAATGTGAGAGAATGCAGTGGGAGATGGTCTAAATTCTTTGGACCCTGTACCTACATGGCAGATTCAGAAGAAACTTCTGGCTCCAGGTTTCAATCTGGTCCAGTGTTGGCCATTTTGTCTCACTACAGAATGAACCAGTCAATGGAAGATCTCTGTCTCTTTCTTTCCGTCCCTCAGTTTCTTCTTCCCTCTCTTTCCGTGATTCTGTTTTTCAAGTAAAATGGATTTTAAACAGCCAGAATTCACAAATATGTTGCTTTCAAGAAACCCATTCTTGGGCCCAGTGCAGTAGCCTAGTGGCTAAAGTCCTTGCCTTGCATATGCTAGGATCCCATATGCAGGTCGGTTCTAATCCCACCCATCCTGCTTCCCATTCAATTCCCTGCCTGTGGCCTGGGAAAGCAGGGACCCTGCACCCATGTGGGAGACCCAGATGAAGCCCCGGCTCCTGGCTTCAGATTGGCTGAGCTACGGCCATTGCAGCCACTTGGAGAGTGAATCAGTGGACGGAAGATCTTCCTGTCTGTTTCTCCTCTTTGTATAACTGACTTTCCAATAAAAATAAATATTTAAAACAAACACTCATCTCCAAGATACAAGTAGACTAGAAATTAAAATATGCAGTAAGATATTCCATGCAAAAGGAAACCAAAATAAAACAGGTAGCTATAGTTCTAGAAAATAACATTAATTTTTAAAAAAACGATTTATTTATTTTTCTTGGAAAGTCAGATTTACAAAGATCTTCCATCTGCTAGTTCACTCTTCAAATGGCTGCAGCACCTGGAGCTGAGCCATTCTGAGACCAGGAGCTTCTTCCAGGTCTCCCACGTGGGTGCAGGGTCCCAAGGCTTTGGGCCGTCCTCTCCCGCTTTCCCAGGCCACAAGCATGGAGCTGGATGGGAAGTGGAGCTGCCGGGATTAGAACCGGAGCCCATAGAGGATCCTGGCGCGTTCAAGGTGAGGACTTTAGCCACTAAGCTGCTACACTGGGCCCAATAACATTGCTTTTAAACAAAAGCTGGGACGGTTATTATGTAATGATAAAGGGTACAATTGAGCAGGAAGATATGCTGTTTTTCAACATGTATGTGCCCAGTATTGGAGCATCTAAATACATTAAAAAATATTAATAAAAGAAAAAGAATAGACTCCAATACAGTAATAGGATGTTTTAAAAATCTATTTTGAGAAATGAACAAGTATTATACACAGAAAATCAACTAAAAAACAACAGAGTTAAATCACATTTTAGGTCAATTGGATCTAACTGACATCTACAATACCTCCTACCTCACACCTGCAGAATACAAATTCTTCTCAGCAGCAAATCGAGCATTTTTAGGATAGATTACACGGTGGGTCACCAAACAACCTCAACAAATTTAGAACAATAGAAATCATAACAAGTGCTATTTCTGACAAGCATGAAATACAACACAAATTAATAACAAGAAACACTTCACGAAGTACACAAATACAGGGCCCTGCACAGTAGCCTAGCAGATAAAGTCCTCACCTTGCATGACCCAGGATCCCATGAGGTTGCCGGTTCTAATCCCCAGCAGCCCCACTTCCCATCCAGCTCCCTGCTTGTGGCCTGGGAAAGCAGTCGAGGATGGTCCAAAGCCTTGGGACCCTGCACCTGCGTGGGAGACCTGGAAGAAGCTCCGGGATCCTGGCTTCAGATCGGCTCAGCTCCGGCTGTTGCTGCCACTTGGGGAGTGAAACAGCGGATGGAAGATCTTCCTCTGTCTGTCCTCCTCTCTGCATAGCTGACTTTGCAATAAAAAGTAACTACACAAATATCTGCAAATTTTATGTCTTACCATGAATATCAATGGACCAAGGAGGAAATTATAAAATCTTCAACTGAATGAAAGTGGAAGGAAAACATACTAAAATCAAATACAACTAAGAGGGTAGTTTATCTCAATCAATGACTGCATCAAAAACAAGGCCAAAAAATCTCAAGCAATGCATACCTCAAAGCACTGGAAAAAAAAGAGTAAGTCAGATTAAAAATTGGCAGATGAAAAGAAGTAATTAAATTCAGAGAATAAATAAATGACACGGAATTTAGAAAGTGCTGAAAGCAAAGAGCTGATTCATTGAAAAATTACAACATAAACACTTGAACCAGAAATGAAAATGGAGATATTATGACTGACACTACAGAAACAAAAGAGTTTAGAGATTATTAATTGATTTTGATAAGAGTAGAAAGCAAGATATTCATGGATAAGGACAACTTATCAAGACTAAATCATGAAGATATAGATTGCATAAGCAGATCAGTAATGAGCAGAAAGGTTAAATCAATAAGAAAAATTCTCTCATCAGATTCTCAGCTAAGCCAAATCCACTGCTGAATTCTACTAAATATTTAAATAATTAACACCAACCCTTCTTAAACAATTTTTAAAAAGGACAATATATATTTAAATCAAAAACATACAAGTAGGGTCCGGTACTGTGGTGTTTTAGGGTAAGCCACTGACTGTGGCACCACCATCCCATATGGGTACCAATTTGTGTTCCAGATGCTCCTCTTTGGCTACAGCACCCTGCTTATGGTCTGCAAAAGCAGCAAACAAAATAGCCCCTCTACCCACAAGGGAGATTTAGAAAAAGATCTCAGTTCCAGGTTTTTGATTGGCTCAACTCTGCATGGGTGCTGCAGTCATCTGACAAGTGTACCAGCAGATGAAAGACCTCTCTGTGTCTCCTCTCTGTAACTCTGCCTTTCAAATAAAAATATAAATCTTAAACTAGACAAGTAAATTTAAAAAGCTTCTAGGCAATATACTTGATGAACATAAATATAAAAATCTCTACAAAATACTACCACACTGAATCCAACAGCACATTAAAACGATCATTCACCATCACTAAGTTGGATTCATCACAGAGTAGTAAAGTTGACTCACCATATGCAAATTGACAAATATAATATATCACAAAATCAAAATTAAGGACAAAATTATATAGATACAACAAAGGCGTTTGACAAAATTGAACATCATTTCTTCACAAAAAAAAAAAAAAAACTTTGACCAAATGAGGTGTAGGAGAAACATACCCCAACACAGTAAGAAGACAACAGAGAATATGTTGATGGGGTAGAGCTGAAACAGGAGATGAGTGCTCATTTCACTAATTTCATTCATCATAATACTGGAAATTCTAGCTAGATAAATTAAGGGAAAAAAATCAGAAAAGAGGAGGGAAAATTGTCACTATTCACAAAATACATCATCATATATAATAGAAAACCCCTGAAGACTCCACCAAAAGGCTGTTGAAACTAATAAATAAAATTAGCAAAATTGTTGAATACAAAAGTAATGTGCAAAAATAAGTAGCATTGTTATTCACCATTAGAAAATCATCTGAAAAAAAAGAAATGAAGAAATCACCTGAAAAACAAAATCCCACTTCCAACAGCTACAAAATTAGAATAGATAGAGAACAACAAGGAAAGCTTAGAACAGACAGGACACGGTCAGCGTGGACTCACACATACCTTACTAGGTAGGACACAAAGATTAGTTACTCCTCACTAAGGTATTGAAGATTTCTCTGCACACCCCCTCCTAAAACTGTTCTGCTCCTCAACTGTTGACAAATGCCTTGTTAGAGTTATAAGCCAGTTTAGACTATCCTAAAATCTGCCAAGTTCAGCAAAATTATGCTTCAACACAATAAACTGCTAAATACTAAAATGAAAATAGACACAAGACAGCTGAATAGTACCCTATAGCCATTTTAAGGTGTATAGCAGCTGGTTCTGTATATAAACAAAAATTGAAATGTCAATGATGTAGTCACAGGATGTGGTTAAGAACTTGCATTTTTTTTTTAACAAATTGATTACTCAATACCATGTCAATTAATTCCATAATGTTGTAAATTGTTGTTGATGTTGTGTTGGGGCTTTTAATTGATCGGGACAATATTCTGCCAGCTCTACCTTCAGACCAGAGATGGTCTCCCCAAGAAGCCGTTGAATTTATCTGGACAATAAGATGCTGGGCTCTGTGCTTGGTATATGCTTGCAATGCAAGAATCTTGACTGAATTTGAACTGTAATACTGCAGTAAGGTGGAGGAATCCACCATGGGGGGAGGGTTAGGGGAGGAGTTGGGGGAATCCCAGAGCCTATGAAACTGTGTCACATAATGCACTATAATTAATAATAAAATAAATAAATAAATAAATTTAACCAAAGAGGTAAGGATCTCCTTAATGAAAAATCTCAATCATTGATTAAATAAATTGAAGGGGGCATCAGGAAATGGAAAGTCATTTTGTGTTTGTGGATTGGAAAAGTCAATATCATGTAAATGTTAATACTATTAAATGCAATTTCCAATTCCAATTCAATCTCTATCAACACTCTAATAATATTATTCATAGAAATGGAGAAAACAGTGCTAAAATTTCTATGGAACAAAAAGGCTGTGAACAGTCAAAGCAGTCTTGAGCAAAAAGAACAAAGCAGAGGCATTATACTGTTGGACTTTGAAATATCTTACATATCTAGACCAATTATAATAGCATTATATAGGCATTAATTCTATTAGTATAATTAATATACCAATGAAACAAAATGAAGACTGTAGAAGTAAAAACAATGATATTTAGCCACTGATCATTGACAAAATGCTAAGCACATGCATTGGAAAAATAGTCTTTTTAATAAATGCTGTTGAGAAAACTGGGTATCCACGTGCAGAATAATGAAACTAGACCCCTATTTTTCACCATGTAAAAAATCAACTCAAATTAAATTGAAGAAAGAAATATGAGATGAGAAATGTGAATATATTAGGGAGAAACATTTCAGAAAATTGTCAAGGGCAAGGATTTTCTAGATTGGTGATTACAAGCACAGGAAGTAAAAGCAAAAATAGACACATAGGACTACATCTAATTGAAGAGCTTTTGTACAGCAATGAAAGCAATCAACAAAGTGAAGATACACTCTACAGATTGGAGAAAATATTTGTAAGATATGATACATCTGACAATGAGTTAATATCCAAAATATATAAGGAACTCAGACAACTTAATAGCAAAACAAACAAGCAAATAAAAAAACCCAAAAGTCAGTCTATTGAACCCATCAATTGTTTCCATACCCTTGTCTGAAAATATGTCTCTTTGTTTTGTGTATCCAATCAATTGTTCCCATTCAAATAATATCCTATCAGTTGTTCTCATACAAATGATATCCACTCGATTGTCCTACGGGCAAGGATGTGTAGGAAAAGGAATACTTGTTGGTAGGAAAGCAATTTTTACAGTCATTTTGGAAAACTGTATGGAGATTACTCAAGAAAACTAAAAATGGAGCTGTCATATGATCTAGCAATTTCACTTCTCATCTATCCATGGGGCATGAAATTCATTGTCAAAGAGACATTTGCACTCCCATGTTTATTGCACCATTATTCACAATAGTCAATAAATGAAACAACCTGAGTATTCACCACCAACAAATGGATAAAGTTAATATGATATATATATATATATATATACACACACACATATATGCAATGGTGTACTACTACTCAGTCTAAATCATGTAACCTGCAATACCATGGATGGAAGTGGAAGTCAATGTTAAGTGAAAAAAGCCAATAACAGAAAAATAAATATCAATTGGTATCAATCATATGTGTATGTCAGGTGTCTGTGTTCATTTCAAATAAATAAGTAAATGAATGAATAAATACATAAATAAAATTTTAAGAAAAATATATCAACCCAATAGATTTCTGAAGACATTGCTTTCAACTTTCTTTCAAATATTGAGTTCCTGCTTTAAGATGGCTACGTTTCTGTGCTCTGAGCAGCAAATAGATAAGTCCCTGATCTTACTGAACTTGTACTGTAGTGGAAGTTATTTTATCAAAAGCAAACCTAAATCTAATATTTTTTAAATTTGTGATTAAAAATAAAATTGGATGAAGCCATGGGAAAAAAAAACATCTCATGGGAATTATTTTAATTTGGGTGTTCATTGAAAGCTTCCCTGAGATCTGAGATCTATAGGATATTTAAGCTCACCCCGAGGTAGAACCAGACAAAAGAACAATGAAGTGCAAAAGTCACGAGTTGAGACACACCTTAAAACGTTGAAATAGGAAACCAGTACGTCCAGGGCAGTGTGAAAAGGCTGTTTACACATCAGCACAAAAACTGGAGCTGTGGTGCAGGAAGCTGATCTCTCCACTTCCAAAGGCAGGCATCCCATGTGGGCGCCGGTTCTAATCCCGGCAGCTCCACTTCCCATCCAGCTTCCCTGCTTGTGGCCTGGGAAAGCAATCGAGGATGGCCACGTCCTTGTCCTGGCTTGGAATTAGTTCCACTCCAGCTGTTGCTGCTAGTTGAGGAATGAAACAGAGGATGGAAAATATTTGTCTCTCCTTCTCTCTGTAAATCTTTTACAGAAAAGAGAAAAATCAGGATGAAGAGGCGGGGATAGAGCTGACGCGGAAGGCCTTGTAGGTAACAGAAGAACCTTGTTTCAGACTAGTGGAAGGCTTTAAGCACAGGTGTGCCCTCTTCCAATCTGCCCTTAAACAAACAAAACCTACTTGCCGACTGGAGTATGGATTTTAAGGGGGCAGAGGTGCAAAAAGGGAGACCAGTGAGGAGATTCTAGTAATCTAGCTGGGATTCTAGCGGTAAGGTTAGAGAAGGAATCGTAGTAGTGGAAATTGTCAGCTTCTGGGTGCAGTTTTGAATAGAGCCAATGGAGTTTCCTGAAGCATTGAATATGACTTGAGAAAGAAGAGGGATCAAGGTTGTCTCCAAGATTTTTGGCCTGAACAGCCAAGTGGTGCCATGAACAGGTATGGAGAATGACATTAAACATGATTCCGGATGGGTTACGCTGTAATCCTACTTAGATTTGGAGGACAGGACGTCAGGGGTCACTTTCTTCTAGCTGCCTATTTATGGAGTACAGCAGCGGCATGGTATCGCTAACCAGGGTGAATTGGAGGCATCAAGCACATTGTGGGGAATCCTTTCTGTCTCACGTGACATTCAGAAATTTGGAGATGGGCACAAATCCGAGGTGAAGTGGACTGAGTGTCTGAGCCAAGGCAGAATACAAAAGCCTCAAGCTGTTCCTCTCCAGTCCAGAAACTGCAGGGGAGCGGATGACGCCAAGGAGGGCGCTACAGAAACTTTCTGGGCAATACTAGGGAACTACTTTAGCCAGAAATAAAGTAAAGAGATGGCATGGGGTGTGGCGGGGTGTGGCTTGGGTCTGGCTGGGCCAGAAGGCATTTGGGTGGAGTCCACTATGCAAGCTTTGGGCTGTGGCCGATGGGAGACAGCCACTAACCACTAACCTCAACTTCTTGAACCCAGCAGAGAAGTCCAGGTAATTGTAGGCAACGGTAGGACCCCGGAGATTGCATCCGTCTGCCAAAGAGCGAAAACTCAAGTTGTGCTATGCAGCTTTAAAGGGGCTGGTGATTGACAGAATGTGTAACAGTGAATGGGGTGGAGCCGCTGGGTGGGGTCTGGGACAGGCAGCTGGGAGAAACCAAAAGGAAGAAAAAAAAACCATTGCCCCCGATATCACTAACGCCGGGCGGAAGAAGTAAACCAGAAACTGGGGGGAGGAGGAAGGGTTTCAGAGCTTACCTCCACTCACACCTATGGCTAACTCTCTCACGTTCTTCTCTCTTGAGATAAATAAAACAGAGCTTACACCGGCCCTGGTCGGTACTCCTTCCTTCTAACTCTCTACAGAACTCGGTTTGTGGTCCGAAGGAGTGAGGACCCCGAATTCACCAGCTCAGTCCCGGCCCCGCCCCGTCGGCCAGAGGGCTTCGAGGAGAGGATGCCTTCGGAGGCGCAGAATCCCAAAGTAAGTCCTTTCATTTTGCTTAACTACCCCCCTCCGCTGTCTTTTGCCACCTTCCCTAGGGTCTTCTCTGGACAGCAAAGTAGCCGCTTTACAGAATCTTTCAAGGAGGATCAAAAGGGTGGAGCTGGGTGGGGTTGAGTAGGAAGGGGAGGGGAGAGAGAGAGGTGGTGCTTCAGAGCCTGTGGAAGCGGCTACCGGCGGGATAAATTCGCTTCGTTTGTTGGCAGTATAGTGGGAGCCTCGATTTCACCTCCTGGTGAAAGCCTCTACTTCCTCCCCTCCGAGCATTCTTTCTTATTGTCACACTCCAGCATCCCTATCAGGTTGCTGGAAGCCTCTAGGAGCGAGCTGGGAGGGCTCCATCTTGCCTGGTTTCTTAAAGGCACAGTGCACAGTTTTAACTGAAGGAAGTCTACTTGACTGGAAGGAAATTCGGTTTGTGAAAGGATAACAGTGTTTTCCTTTTGCTACAGACCTAAGCAGGTGTTGGGGAGCATGTGTGTGGAGAGGTCAGCTTTTAGTTCCTCAGACCAGCCTTCTAACTTGGTTCTAATATCCAGTTGCTTCTTAAGTCAGAGGTGTGGCAGTGGGCAATGTTGCCAAGTCGCACATTAGTTAACTGCAGAGTAATTGGCTTTACAGTTTTAGCTGAAGGGAAATTTTTAGGTTTTCAGACAGGCACCTTGATAGTGCAATGAATTTGAAGAATGTCATTCATGATGCATCTATTTATTGAATGCTAGCTGCATTGCCTGTGGATGCTGCCGCCGCCGCTGCTGCTGCTGCTGGGTGGTGGGTATAAAATATTAAGGCTATATAAATGTCGTCGCTGGCTCCTTTCCTAACTGATTGGTGGCGAAGGTTTTTACCAAAGATGTGAAGGCAAATGTTACATTTGATCCCAGCACTCACCAAACACCTCCCACATGAATAGCTCAATGTTTCATGTTTATTGCTTTTTCTTCAGTGCTTGGCATCTATCCATATACCAAATCCCAGGTGGTTGGGAGATCGAGCTGGAAGAAATAAGGCCTTAAGTCAAAATGAACATGCAAAGGGAAAAGGAGTAGGATGCTTCACTAGGAAAGCTGGAGTCACCTTGGCTGCTCAGTCATTGCACTGTGCACGCCCAGTTAGGGAGGTTGCTCTGGGAAGCAGCTGTGCTGCTGCGGTGGTGTTAGTGAAGGCCTCTTATGGACCAGCGTGTGTCGTGCTTCGGCTTAGGGAAGATGGCAGGGCTGTGGGTGGAGCCCACAGATCCAAGACATGAAAATGCATTGAAGGTTTTAAAGCAGATGTTTCACTCTGAAAAGTTGTTGTTTGATCAATGGAATGTAATAGTTCCCTGTCATCTGCATCTTTCAGTTTTGTTCTCTCTGGTGTTAAATTCCAGCCACAGAATCCTTCTGTTCTTTAATATGAAGGGTTTCATTGCATCCTGACTGCTCACTCCCAACAAGGAATGGGTATGTTATAGGTTCCTAGGAAACATTTGTAGCCAAGGAACTCTGCTCCATCTCCTATCTTCAGTAGATTGTCTAAACCTCAAAATAGCCTCACTCTGAATGGGTTCTCCGGATTCAGATTTTTAAAAAAAAGAAAGCCTAGTGTTCTTTCTTCCCAAAAAACCTTGACTCATCAGCTCGTAAAGGCAAAGAAAAAGGTTAATTGAGATGTAATGTTCTGTTGTTTTTGACTGTGTGGATGCAGTCGTGTCATTGAGCCAAGAGCCACTTGTGCACGGCACACCCACTGAACTCTGTTATATACACCCTTGTGTAGAGAGGGTGGGGAAGGAACTATGTGCTGCTTCCATAGCAAGCCCCATGCACTCTTTATGCATGGAATATATTGGTGGCTACTGCGTGCGGAGGAAAAAGAACAGCTATCAGATTGGTGAGAGAAAGGGGCTAGATCAGATAGGATCTTATCAACACTTAGTTTCTTAGTTTGCATGAAACAGGATATCATTTTTAGAAAAACAAGCATCAACAATCATTTTATTTACAGTTCTACTCCACGAAGTATGATGAATCTTGAATTACTTGTTATAACACAATCAGGATAAATTATTTTATGTTTTGGATACAATGCTTCTTTGAGTAAAGCTTACTAAGCTTATTGCTGAGTTATTCATGTCAAGTAAAACAACCTAATTACATAATAACTATTGTTTTATGATAACTATCTTATAAAGATCTCAAACTCATTTGAATCTATTTAAGTACAAAAATCTCTTCAATGTTCTCGAATAATGTCACAGTAAGTTACAGTGTTGGAAGTTTTGACCTTTTGGTAGTGTTTATTTAGCATTTGCTCATGAAAATTATTTTCTTGGAAAGTCTTTTCTTTTTTTTTTACTTTTAGTTTTGTGGGCATACACAATGCATTTGAAATGACTTCCTGTGCTCCTCTGCAAGTCTTTGGAACTGCAGGTTTAGTTTCATTAGCACAAGGAACTCAGAAGAGTAAAAGAAAAAATGGAGATTAGAGAGGAGAGAAAGAAATGATCAGAGAATTTCAAAGTGAAGAGATGTCAAAAAGAATAGTCACAGAAATGCAAAGTAGCTTCCTTTATACTGATTGTTAACTTCGACCGCACACTGATATCATCTGGAAGCTTTTTCAAAATGCTGATAGCTTTGTGCTCTGAAATTCTGAATTTGATTAGGGTACAACCTGGTAGAAGGAATTTTGTTTTGTTTGTTTTTTTTAATGTTGAGTCAAGCTTGCAAAGAGCTGACTCAGACCAGAGGTGGTTTTTTTTTAATTTTTTATTTTTATATATATATATTTTTTATTAATATTTTGCATTATGTGACAGTTTCATAGGCTCTGGGAATCCCCCCACCCCTCCCCCTCCCCTCCCCCCTGGTGGATTCCTCCACCTTGATGCAGCATTACAGTTCAAATTCAATCAAGATTCTTTCCTTGCAAACGTATACCAAGCATAGAGTCCAGCTACTTAGTGTCCAGATGGGTTGAACAGTTTCTTGGGGAGACCATTTCTGGTCCGAAGTTAGAGCTGGCAGAATATCATCCCAGTCAATGAAGAGTCCCAGTATAACATCAACAGCAGTTTGCACAGACCAGAGGTTTTTAGTGCCTGGCCATCGGTATCAGCTGAGGACCTTTTAGCAACGCACATTTGCACGCTGCATCTGAGATGGACTGATTCAGAAATCCTAGGGGTGAACCCCACAAAGGAATATTTTTAATAAGTCTTCCAAGGTGAATTGGATGCATGCTGAAGTTTGAGGATGACTGCCTTGGAGGCTCTCAAAAAATTGTTTCAAGCCTCAAAACACATGAGGGATATAATGCACACCTGTCAATAAAGAGGCTCCCTATGCCTTAGCTGTGAGGGATGTCGGCTAGGGAAGGAATATAACCGCTCCTAGTCCGTGTCACAACTCCCATTCCCACTGTCTCATCCTAGAATTCACAATGACCATGTTAGAGTGCATGGCTCTATCTGGTCTATGCATCGATTCGTGTATCTTCTTTTACTGTTAGCATTCTTTGTTTTCAGGCATCATGTTATTTAATCCTCAGAATAAGCTTGTAGCATCTCTAATTTTTAGATGAGGCTTGTGAAGCACATAGAAAAAAAATAGTTTCCTAACGGTATGGAAGACATACGTGCTTTTCTATATATTCTGGGAAATTGTTCTACCATTTTGCTTCCCTCTCTTCTGTCTTGTTCAGCTTGATTCTCCCACCCATTCAGCCAGGACTGCCTTTTTATAGCTAGTACTTATTGGAGATTTACTCTATACGAGGCTCTCAACTGAGCAGTTCAAATGTATAACTTTGTATAATACAACAATCCGTTGTTTTCTTCATTGTTTAATTAAGGAAATTGAAAAACTGAAAAGTCAAGCAATTTGCCCAGCCTCACACAGCTAGCAAATGGCAGAACTGAGACTTGAATTCAACTCTGCAAAGTCTATGCCTTGATTATTATGTTGTAACTCATAATCTTCAGTTTGTAAACACATTTTTCCATGACTCAAATCAGTGTTTTTGATGTTTAACCAAGTCACCCTTCTTGCTAAAGTTATCTGAAGATCTGTCATGTCTCCTGCTCTCTCACACACTCTATCTGACTCCTGATATCTATCTATCTTTTTTTATTTTTATTTTTTTATTTATTATTTTTGACAATTTTGACATAATTAGGGTAAAAAGGTTCAAGCACTACAGGAAGATGGGTAAGACAATTAGTTCTGTATTGTTTCCTTAATGTATCTGATGTAAAAGGAGATTTTAAGGGAGAAGCCCCACCCAGTCTCCCACCCACCCCAGGTCCCAGATGTGGGGCATGCTCCAAGGGTCTTGCTCAAGTGGTTCTGATAATTCAGCAGTTCTGAATTGCTGCCACTCTCACCACTCCAAGCATGATGCGGTTGTTGGAGAATCCACTGATTGACATAGTCCATCATAGAGTCTCCGTTTGCCCAGTATTTTCATTGCCAACATATAGCTGAGGTGGTTGATTGACTTGTTCTGTCCTCTGTCATTTGATGGTTAGGGTTCTGAGTCCGAAAGTTCAATTGGGAGGATCCCCAAAGAAACTTTGTCTGAGGTGTTCCCAGACCAGATTCTTGTATGTATTAGCAAGCACAGGGCCCGGTAAAGATCCTGTGATTTTCACCGTGGAGAAATTCTGAGTCCAGTGATCCAGTCGTGTATGGGGTACCCAAAGAAACCTCACCAGAGGTGACTCCAGACCTGACTCCTGTGGGTGCCAACCAGTGTAGGCTCTGGATCACTCCATCACAACATCTGCCTACATACACACTGGTGATTACAGTCACCTGGTCAGTTCTGTCTCCAAACCCATCTCATACACAAACCAATGGATACTGCAGCCCAGTCAGAGCTATCCCCAATAACCTCCCCCCAGGCCCAACCCCAACACCAGCTCTTTGCACATGCTGGTATGTGCAGAACAGTGCTTCAGTCTGTGCCGCATCGCATTCAGCTCTTGCACACAGCAGTGGGCATTGAAGTATATCTCAGCCCAACTACACGGTATTCTGAACATGCCGTGGTGTCTTTGCTCATTCTATTCCCTCTTCTATAAATGCCTTTCTTTTTCCCATAACATTAGTAGTGAATCCTTTTCTTTTTGGTGAGCTTCTAAGCACATAATGATACATAATTCGAATTCTGTTTTCTCTGAAGTTTATCTGTGTTTTAAAATATAGCTGGGGTTTGAATAGCCAGAGTGGAAGAGAAAATAAGATCTTTATAAATGAAGATAATGGGCATTAGCCTAGTAAGTGTTAGAGGGGTTTAGAGAAGGAATGAGTTTGGAAAAAAATTTTTTTTTCTGTAGTGGTAATACACGTGGGGCAGAAGCAACAAGGTCAATATTCTTTTCATGGTACATCAGGGAAACAGCCAAGTTCAAAAGAATGCTGTTATTTAGCTTAGCCTCCTAATGCTAAGATGGCCTATATTTTATGCTATAGATAGCTGGGGTTTTAAAATAACTCCTTGAGATGTGAGTATTTTTGCTGGCCAGTGACAAAATTATGATATGCAATGGAGCAGAAAGGAGTTTTTCCTGCTGCTTTAGTCTAATTACCCCTGGTCTCATGCATTAATCATTTCCACATATACAAGCCAATGGATTTGAAAGGAGGAAATGGCATCCACTCATTGATTCATTCATTCATCCATTCACTCAGTAGGTTTGCCCTGAGAACCCTTTAGTTGGCTGCTTCTGCGCTACAACAGGAGACTACAGAAGAGATTGTAACTGCATCGGAGCTCAGCTGGAAGACAGACAAAACTTTAATATGTAGCATTTTTTTATTTCTTATTATATGACAAATACTAGGCTAAGCCTTTCGCATGTTTCTCAATTAAATTCAGGAGAGTTATGTCCATTTCAAAAATGAAGAGTGTGAAGGAAGTTGAGACAATTTTGGGAGGGGGATTATCGGCAAACTTACAAGATAGCAAATCAATAGTATGATCAGGAAAGATATGAGTAAAACGGGATGAGGAGATCAGAGAAGACGTATTCAAATATGATGTTTGAATCTTGAAGGATAAATAAATTTCAACATATGTAAATCGGAAAAGGAAAAGCATTTTGTATGGTAGGAACATCATATACAGATGAATGGAGGCACCAGAGAGTTTATGAATTCAGGAAATAGGATTTCATTTTGGCTGGTTGCTTATTTGGTGTCAGAAAGCAAACAAGTAGCCCTGGAAGAGTAAACAGAATCCAGGATGCCACCATAAAGAAAGAAGACTAATCCAGTGCTGCTGTATTAGGGACATTTACCAAACCAAAGCTATTCTTTACTATTTGTAACCTTACTGACTGTATGCAACTGCTCGTGGCAGTAAAGAGCTAAATTAGCAAGGTTTTCGGCACTGGGGGGGCGGGTGTTTAGTCAACAGACACCAGAGAAAATTACTGGGTTAGAAGGTAGACAGAAACATAAGGGGTCATTGAGTCCCAAAAGTCATCAGAGATAAGGGGTGAGAGCCTCTTACTTTACAGGAGGCTGGACTGATCGAAATGAATACAAACCAGGGAAAAGTGATTGTGGTAATTATACTTAATAGTAATGCAATAATAAGTGTTCCAGATGTTATTCTAAACACTGAGTGATCCTCATTTGATAAATGGGAAACTTTGGTACTCCCAAACTGTCTATAACTGTAAAAAAAACCAAACCAAACCAAAACAAATAACTGGGAAATTCTGCTAGTAACTGGGATATTTACATTTGAACCCAGTTACTTTGGCTCCACAAGCCATGTTTTTAATCATTATATTGATCACTACTGATTATTTTATTCATTATTATGTTTAGCTAGCTAATTAACCAAACTGAAGAGGAAATAGAAACCATGTAGTTCATTAACTCCAGACTCTGCTAGCGGTCTAAAACAGTATGCCATGGATACATGATGAAAAGACAGGAGTAGATTAAATAAATATCTAGGTAGTATGAAAAAGTAGGTAGGACAGATTAGTCCTTGCCTTCTATATTCAGGCCACAATGTACTTTGTGTCGAGCAGTGATGTGAAAGATGTTTTCTGACAAGGGCAATTTAGATATGTATTTTTTAAAGATTTATTTGTTTTTATTGCAAAGTCAGATATACAGAGAGGAGGAGAGACAGAGAGGAAGATCTTCTGTCTGATGATTCATTCCCCAAGTGACCACAATGGCCGGAGCTGAGGCGATCTGAAGCCAGGAGCCAGGAGCCTCTTCCAGGTTCCCACGTGGATACAGGGTCCCAAGGCTTTGGGCCGTCCTTGACTGCTTTCCCAGGCCACAGGCAGGAAGCTAGCTGGTAGGGAAGCAGGGCTGCTGGGATTAGAACTGGCGCCCATATGGGATCTCGGTGTGCTCAAGATGAGGACTTTATCTGCTAGGCCACTGCTCCGGGCCCTAGATATTTATAACATCTTCCAGGTCATGCAAAATTATTAACTTAAAAATTAGCCTGCTATAGATTTATTGAATTTTGAGCCCCCCATTTGTGGTTGCCTTGGCAAGGCCATATCAACTGTTTTTTTTAAAAAGGATTTAATTTATTTTTGTTGGAAATTCAGATTTTACAGAGAGAAGGAGATGCAGAGAGAAAGATCTTCCATCCTCTGGTTCACTCTCCAAGTGACCACAATGACCAGAGCTGAACCAATCTGAAGCCAGGAACCGGGAGCTTCTTCCTGGTCTCCCATGTGAGTGCAGGGTCCCAAGGATTTGGGCCGTTGTCTACTGCTTTTTCAGGCCACAAGCAGGGAGCTACATGGAAAGTGGAACAGCTGGGATTAGAACCAGTGTCTATATGGGATCCCAGTGCGTGCAAAGCGAGGACTTTAGCTGCTAGCGTTTGGCGCCGGGCTCTGGAGTTTTAGAGCTAGCTAGGGTGACAGTGACTTACTGTTTCTACTTCATGGGTCCGCTTGACTCCAAGGAATTCCCGAGCTTCCTGTTAGTGGTTTAGGCTTGGGACACTTATCTTTTCAATGAGTTTTGTTTCCCAGTTATTTTAAAGTTCCCTTTGTGACATTTATTATTGAGATAACAATTGGTATTTCATGGGGTCTGCTCTCATTCCAGTCTCGTCATAGCTATTCTCCGAAGTGGGGTGCTGGAATCACCAGGTATCTTTAGAAGATAGTTAGCCCCGAGGTAGCAGGTGGGCCTGCTCTGGCTGCAACTGTCCTCTCGCCAGATCCTAGGGTAGATAAAAATTCAGTTTCTGTCCAAATCCTGCTGCCTAGTCCTGGAATTCACTCTGAGTTTAATATATTGAATAGAATTATACTGACTTTGAGGTCAGAGATGCTCGTTTCCAGGGTGAGAATGTATATTCTTTAGAGTGAAGTAGGGAGAGCCCAGAACTGAAACAAAGGAACTTCTCAGAAAGAGAAATCTCTCTTGGAGCATTTGAAATCAGGACATACATGTGTTTGTTTTCTTTTACTTTCCTTTTGATGAAATCAGTTTACATTTTTCTAAAGCATCTGTAGTTTCGTTCCTTTGGCTCCTCTGTGTCTTCCTCCAGCCCTTTCTTGACAGGTTTATACAGTATTCCTTACAAATAGCAATGAGAGTTCAAGTGTATTGAGCAGTTACTATGTGCAAGATGTTGTTCTGAATTCCTATTTGCTAAAATTATTCTCTTAAAAAATATGTAAAAAATATTACTGTGGTTTAAATATTCCTTCCAAAATTCATATTGGAGTATTTCATTTTGTTGATCTTATTTTAGAGGATGAGGAGGAAAAAAGAGAGAAAGAGGCCTCCATCTTCTGATTCACTTCCCGAATGTCCACAGGAGGCGGGACGGGAGCTAGGCCGGAGCTGGGAGTTGACAGTCCAATCCAGCTCTCCCATGTGGGTTGCCAGGAAACACAGCACTTGATCCAGCAGCTGGAATTGAGAGCAGAATCAGAACTTGAACAGGATACAGGCCAAGCCTGTGCCCCTTGTGTTGAAATGTTATTGTCACTGTGACAGTAGCAGAATATTTGATCTTTTGTGGATGATCAAATCATGAAAGCACCTTCATGGCCGGATAAGGAACTTACCTGAGTATAAACATACGTTGCTTATTTGGGCTTCTCTTGCACACGCGCTTTCTCCCTGTGTACTGGCCCCTATGTTAAGGTGAGCAAGAAAGCTCACCAAATGTCAGTGCCTTGATCTCAAAATTCTCAGCCTCCAGAACTTACAAATGATGTTCTTTATTAATTTACCCAGCCAAAAGGATCTCGGGGTTTAGACCCGCCAACAGGCCCCGAGGTCACCAAGGGTGAGGCAGACAGTGGTCTTCGGCCTCAAGAGCCACGGGAGATGGGCTGCTGGGGAATGTCCACTCTATTACACACAGGATACAGGCTTTAAGGGGTAAGGAAGGGGAGGGCAGGAGGAAGCCTTCCGGCAGACCCCACACGTTGTAATTAGCTGATAACAATGAAGATCAGCTGCAGGGATCGCCCACAGCAGTACCATGTCATAACAGAGGAAAGTTGACTAACTCAAGTACCTAGCATATAATGTTCAGTGAATAAGAGTATTCATATGTTCTTTTTCTAAAGATTCATTTTTATTGGAAAGTTAGATATACAGAGAGGAGGGGAGACAGAGAGGAAGACCTTCTGTCCAGCTGTTATGGCTACTCCCTAAGTAGCCATAACAGCTGGAGCTGAGCCAATCTGAAGCTAGGAGCCAGGAGCTTCTTCTGGGTCTCCCACGCGGGTGCAGGGTCCCAAGGCTTTGGGCTGTCCTCGACTGTTTTCCCAGGCCACAAGCAGGGAGCTGGATGGGAAGTGGAACTGCCAGGATTAGAACCGGTGCCCATATGGGATCCTGGCTCGTGCAAGGTGAGGACTTTATCCACTAGGCTATGGCGCCAGGCCCTCTATTCATATATTCTTTATCTACTCTGCTGTTTTCTTCTTAACAAATTCCTGTATTGGGCATATTATAAGTACATAATTTGTAATCTCTTAAGACACATCTCATCTGATCTTCCATCCTTTCATCCAATCCCATGGTAGCAGTTTCAAGATGTATTTTTTTTTTTTTCGTATCTCTGAAGCCCCATTCATGCGCACTTCTAACTTTGGCATCTTAGTTTGCTGACAAAATTATACAAAATCCCTTAACTCTTGTATGCTTCACTTATGTCAGGAAAGCTCAAATTGTAATATATATGATCCGTCTGCTTTGAATCAGAACTGGTAGGGGAGGGACTTGACATTTTAATTTCTGTTTCTGAGTGATACCTGTGCTGCTGGGTTATAGTAAGGACCTAAACAAGGTCAAAGTTCATTAGCCCGTTTTTTTTTTTTTTTAAGATTTATTCAGTTTATTACAAAGTCAGATATACAGAGAGGAGGAGAGACAGAGAGGAAGATCTTCCGTCCGATGATTCACTCCCCAAGTGACCACAATGGCCGGTGCGCGCCGATCCAAAGCCGGGAACCTGGAACCTCTTCCAGGTCTCCCACACAGGTGCAGTGTCCCAATGCACTGGGCCGTCCTCAACTGCTTTCCCAGGCCACAAGCAGGGAGCTGGATGGGAAGTGGAGCTGCCGGGATTAGAACCGGCGCCCATATGGGATCCCGGGGCTTTCAAGGCGAGGACTTTAGCCGCTAGGCCATGCCGCTGGGGCCCCGTTTTCTTTTTTAAAACGAATAGAGTGATACTTAAATGTTAAATGATTTTCTCTAGACTGTACAACTGTTAAATGCTGGAGTCAAGGCAGGCACCTGACTCTTCATTCACACACTGTGCTTACACTTCTTCAGTTCCTTCTTAAAGCAATTCCCTGATGTTGAGTTCCTTTATTTTAATTTTTTTTTTACCTCACTGCAATCTATGCAGGTAAAGCAGAGGGGCTTTGTTCAAGCTTATGACTGACCTGAACATAATTTCGCTTTGCCTAGCTGCTACCATATTTATGTGAAAGTTTACTTCCAAATAGTTTTAAGTCAGTCATTTTGGCTGGAAATGTTTTGTAAGTAGTGCGTGAAAGCTTTGAAGATCTCTGAGGCAGTGAATTCGCTCTTCATAAAATTATTACTTTAATGAAAGAATGAAGTCAACTTGGCTATTTGGAGATAATATGTAGGATTGTTGGCAGTTCGAGGTAAATAATGTCCAAGTATGCTCTCACTTCCGCGCCCAAGCTGTGTGGAGTTGAGACTCTCTTTCCCCTTTGGGGGAAGGAAAAAAAAATCTCAATTTGCTGGCTAAATGAGGTAGGAAATTCAAGAATTTCCATAGAGAAATCTTTTAAATGTTTCCTACTAAACCTTGCAACATAGGGTGCCTGCAAGCTGATGAGACTTGCTGAGATCATTTCACTGCCTCAAAGTGTAGGACAATTGGGAACTTGGAGATTATTAAGCAATGTTAAAATCCACCCAGTTGAGTTATTTCACATCTGTGCCTCAGATGTAATAATAACTGTATTAGTAATGCTAAAGGATAGCTTCAGCTTTATTCAAAGTTTCCTCTGGCTATATTGCTTTTATGTGTAGATTTGAGGCAGTGCGTTTTATTTTAGTCCAGAATGTCAAATTTTATTTCAAACCGTGTTACCCGGACCCCCTTCTGCTAGCTAGAAAACATACAATGATAAAGTAGAAAAAAGGCTCAATCTAAATAGCCCTTTGCTTTTTTTCTTTTAAAGATTTATTGATTTTTATTGGAAAGTCAGAGACACAGAGAGGAGGAGAGACAGAGAAGATCTTCCATCCACTAATATACTCCCCAAATGGTCGCAGAAGCCGGAGCCGAGCCGACCGAAGCCAGGAGCCAGGAGTGAGGGGCCTCCTCCAGGTCTCCCACGTGGGTGCAGGGTCCCCAGGCCCTGGGCCATGCTCTACTACCTTCCAGGCCACAAGCAGGGAGCTGGATGGGAAGTGGAGGAGCCGGGACAGGAGCCAGCATCCATATGGGGTGCTGGTGTCACGTGTGGAGGATTAACTTGCGATGCCGTCTCCCACTATGTTGGTTTTTTTTTTTTTTAAGATTTATTCATTTTATTACAGTCAGATATACACAGAGGAGGAGAGACAGAGAGGAAGATCCTCCTTCCGATGATTCACTCCCCAAGTGAGCCGCAACTGGCCGGTGCGCGCCGATCCGATGCCGGGAACCTGGAACCTCCTCCGGGTCTCCCACGCGGGTGCAGTGTCCCAAAGCTTTGGGCCGTCCTCGACTGCTTTCCCAGGCCACAAGCAGGGAGTTGGATGGGAAGTGGAGGTGCCGGGATCAGAACCGGCGCCCATATGGGATCCCGGGGCTTTCAAGGCGAGGACTTTAGCCGCTAGACCACACCGCCGGGCCCTGTTGGTTTTTTTTTTAAACAATCATGAGATCTAGAATGAGAGAACTTCACTAAGAACTTGTTCACAGTCACACAGCTGATCTCTGAGACTGGCTGGAAGGCCTTTCAGTACTGTATCATGTGGCTTTTGAACATTAGGGAAGTGACAGACTTAAATACTGTCACTCCCTTTTTATGATTATTCCCTGGTTATTTACTTATTTGTCTTCTTACTTAAATGGGAATTTTATCATAGAAATACCAGGAGCCCTATACTGAATTAAGAAGATATTTTATCTATTACCTTCGGGTTCCTATAGTTCTAGACCCTGTAACCTAAGGACATTTTGGGCCTGCCCCACTTTTGTGGAAGATAGGAGAAGCATGAATACTTGTTTACAGAATGGATAGATGAGTGACTGAACCAATGTTTGCTGTAATTGCCTACCTGGTTTGAGAATTCCTGGCAGGGATTTATCCATGTACAGGGTCTTGGTCAAATATACATATCTATTTCAAAGGCTGATGCTAAGGCTCTGTGTTGCAGTGCTCTCTCCTCCGGGCTTGGAAGGCTTGCCCTCTCAACCAAGTGGGGCGGTGGCCCTACCTGCTCTCCAAACAGCTCAAGTTGGCCAGCATCTCTGTTCCTGTAGCTCTGCTCTGGAAGTCATTCTTCCTTCATTTTATCCCATCGCTGTCCTTTTCAGTTCAGCCTTGTGTTTCCATTGATAGAAATTTTTCATAAACTTGATCTCTTCATGAATAGTTCTCAGCATATCTTTTGGAAGGACATCATTCAACCCGTAACACTTGTTCTCTGTGCAGCAAAGAACACCCATTTATGCTGCGAAGATGGGCTGTGCATTAATGTGCACTTTGGGTCTGTTCTGTGAAGCACACACAGGCCTTCCTGCTGTTCCTTAATCGTGCTAAGCATATCATTGGTGCAAGACTTTCAGTTACCTTTCCCCTTTTTAGTACTTTTTACCCTCCCGAGGTGTTTGCAAAATTTCCTCCTTGTCTTCATTCAGAGCTCAGTTCAAGTAAGATCTCAGAGCAGGCTTCCTTGACTGTTTCATCCGAAGGGATCCAGTTCTGTGAACTGCTGACATTTTTAGTTTTCTTTGCATGCTTAATTTTATCCTTAACTTTTAATTCTATTTGACCATTATACATTTATTTCTTTTTAAAATTATGTCTTCCTTTACGGGTATATAACTTTGTGAAGACTGGATTTTTTTCTTTATTATTTTTTTGTTGTTATTGTTTTCCTCAGAGCCTAAAATCATCCATGGCACATGGCAGGCACTCAACATTCACTCATGAAATGAGTGAATAGAGAGGAAAGGGGTTTTATGGAGTAGCTATGGAAGCTGAAACATTTTTACATTTTACCTAATTTAATGCTCAAAGGAATAAAGGGCTTTTAAAGATTCATTTTATTTTTATTGGAAAGTCAGATATACAGAGAGGAGGAGAGACAGAGAGGAAGATCTTCCATCCTATGATTCACTACCCACGTGGCCACAATGGCCGGTGCTGAGCCAGTCTGAAGAAGCCAGGAGCCAGAAACTTCTTCCAGCTCTCCCTTGTGGGTGCAGGGTCCCAAGGCTTTGGGTCGTCCTCAACTGCTTTCCCAAACCACAAGCAGGGAGCTGGAAGGGAAGTGGGGCTGCTGGGATTAGATTCAGCACCCATATGAGATCCCGGCATATGTAAGGCAAGAACTTTAGCTGCTAGGCTACACTGTTGGGCCTAAGGTGTTTTTTTTCCCTTTAGATTTATTTATTTTTATCGGAAAGGCAGATAAACAGAGAGGAGGAGAGACAGAGAGGAAGATCTTCTGTCTGATGGTTCGCTCCCCAAGTGACTACAACGGCTGGAGCTGAGCTGATCCGAAGCCAGGAGCCAGGAGCCTCTTCCAGATCTCCCACACAGGTGCAGGGTCCCAAGGCTTTGGGCCATCCTCTACTGCTTTCCCAGGCCACAGGCAGGGAGCTGGATGGGAAGTGGAGCTGCTGGGATTCGAACCAGTGACCATATGGGATCCTGGCGTGTTCAAGGCGAGGACTTAAACCACTACATTATTTCGCCAGCCCCCCCCTTTTTTAATAGCACAAAAGTAGGTAAGTCATATGACAGTACATGTGAAAATCAGTATCTTCAAATTCTTTAGTGAAACAAAGTGACTCTGGCTTCTACTATCATGTGAAACATTGGGTTCATTCAGTTTAACAACTTGTGCCCTTTCGGAGTTCTGATATAAATGAACTATGCTCTCTTGCCTCAGTGAGCTAGCAGTTTCCTCCAGAAAGGTGACATTTCCTTATTTCTGAGAGAGATCTCAGTATGAAGCACACAGAGCTGTAAGGGAGCGAGAAAAGGAGAAATAGCGTGATCATACAAAACAGTTTGGGGATTTGCTTTTTTCAGTTTCCTTATTAAGCCTTAGTTCCTATTTCAGAGGCAACATATGCAAGCACAAAAATGCACAAACACACACACACACAGATACTGACACATGCAATACTGGTTTAGTCATTGTCAACCACAGTACTATCTGTCCCATCAACTAAATGCCACACACTAGAATAAAGGGTGAGTATGGTTTCATCTGTAGTGTAAAGATATTTATGGTACAATTGAATGGATGAGGACCATAAGAAAATAACTATAGAAAATAGCACAAAATGCTCAACAGGAAAGCAACAGATAGCTGGAACCCAGGTTTAAGACAAGTTCTAATGGATGAGACTGTTGAAAATACCTCAAGGAGGTGGAAAGACTTGGGATAAGCTTTGAAAGTGACATTTTATTAAAGACACAGAGGGAATTAGATAACTTTTGTAGGGCCAAGCAGTGGTCCAAGGTCAAGTGACTAGAGTACAAAATTCTCTGAGGTCAGGAAACATGTCTGCCTTTAAGGACCATGATTCTCATTTCTGGTACATGAGTCAACTCTTAGTACAATGTTACTGATATTTATGGTAGTTATATGTTTCGTCTAGATGACCTTGCATGTATGAACCAGACTCTATGTGGATGAACAGTTAGAGATAAGACTACACTGTATGGGGTATTTCCACAAACATGTGATACAGGTGCCTTTAATGTCCCCATCTGTAGGCAATGGCCTAGGCTGTACTGTGCCTAGGCAAGTGTTACACTGCTGGGAGAAAAACAACTAATAGGTGGTGGGCATGCTGAGCTTGGTTAATGCCAACTCTGTGTTAACTATGCCAGTATCCTATTCTATTTTTTTTTTAATTTGTATTTTGAACTTTTGAATTTTATGGTACAATTTCAGAGGGACTGTGATTCCCCCCACCCCAAAAACCCCACCCTTGACTGATTTTCCCCACATTGCTGCAACAGTATGGTCCTTCATAAGGAGTCATTATTCCATCAGTCTTATTTAAGTGCTGGACAGTCTGACATTGTAGCAGCAATGTCGGGGCACACCTATTCTATTTTTTTAATATATGTGAGGGACAGATGCTGGCATGCCAGCAGACAGGGTGTGGGGACCCACGCGCAAGTGGGGGTGGGCCTAGGCTGGCACAGGTGCCTTTTATCATGTTCTCATTCAAGTTCTAGGAATATAGGGGAATTTTATATGAATGGGCTAGATGCTGGAGAGCTGATCCGCAGTTCCTTATCTGGTCCAAAATATAGCACTAATATTGTGTTAAAATTGGGCAACCTTGGATCATAACATAGGTTGTCCCATGCACTGTAGGATGTTTAGCAATACCTGGCCTACACCTGCTTTATGCCAGTGGCAACTCCTTGCATTGTCACAATGAATAATATAAGTCTCTTTTTCTCCCTTTCTATCTTATCATGAATGGTGCTACAGTGAACAACTTGTAATCTCCTTCCTGTTAGGAGATATATTCTGATACATGTGTGTCAGAATTTCTCCGGGATAGATATCTGAAAGCCAACTTTGGTGCTAGTGTATAGAGTACACACTTTCAACTACCAAGAATAGCTCCCCAGGGAAGATGTGTCAATTTACAACTCCATTCTGTATTCCCAGTGTGTGTCTGTTGTGGTCTTTGATGGGATTCTATCATGGCTACCAGGGCTAGAGCAAGAAACTGCAGGACAGGAATATTTAGTGCAGCTGATCGACCTCATCTTCACATACCTGCAAAATAGATCTCACATTCGGGTGCAAGTGTATGAACAGGTGAAAATGGCTGAAGTCCTCACATGGCACGTGCTGGGATCCCATATGGGCACTGGTTATAATCCCAGCAGGCCCAATTCCCATCCAGTTCCCTTCTTGTGGTCCGGGAATGGAATGGAGGACGGCCCAAAGCCTTGGGACCCTGCACCCGTGTGGGAGACCTGGAGGAGGTTCCTGGCTCCTGGCTTCTTCACATTGGCGCAGCTCCAGCTGTTGAGGCTGCTTGGGGAGTGAATCATTGGATGGAAGATCTTCCTCTCTGTCTCTCCTCCTCTCTGTATATCTAACTTTCCAGTAAAATAAATGATCTTTAAAAAATGATAGTGATGTGATATACTATTAATTAAATTATAATTTATTATTGCCAGTTTTTCTACTAATTCCATTTTTTTTCTGTTCTAGGATACATGCTGCATTTAGTTTTAATATGTCAGCTTCCTCTCCTTTACCAGCTTTTCATGGTCTTTAAATTTGAATGATAGTGGCCTGTTGTCACTCAATTCCACATCATCTGATGTTTTCTTAAAATTAAACTGAGGCTGTGTATTTAAGAAGAAAATACTATTAAATACTATTATTTAATAGTTTATTGAATACCAATAAAATACTATTAAAATACTGTTATATGCCCTCCTCATTATGTGCATGAATATGACCTGTTACTAGAGGTGATAAACTGATCATTTTTTTAAACTCAAAGTGAAACTTTTATTGTCCAATTCATAGAGAATTACATATCTTCATTTAACATTTTTATCTTCAGCTTTTCTTTAATATTTTATTTATGTAAGGTGAACAAAGCTCATGTACTTCAAATAGACAGCTTTAGGAGCATAATACTTCCCATCTTAACCTCTCTCCTGCTTACACTCCCACTCTCCCTCCTTCCTTTGTTATTTTCTCCTTCAATTTTTATAACATACTTTCAGTTTACTTTACAATCACAAACTTAACTCTTCACTAAATAAAGAATTGAACAAATACTATGTAGAAAAAGCGCTGTTTCTCAGGGCCGTAGACAAGGGCTATAAACAACAATCAAATCTCAGCATGTCAATGTTACTCATATAAATTACATTTCTGTATTTATATTGTTTATTACAAACCAGGGAAGCCATAGTATATTTGTCTTTGAGGGACAAATATTTCACTAAGCATAATAGTTTTCACTTGCATTCATTTTTCTGCAAAAGATAGGATTTCATTCTTTTTATTTTATTTTTTTTTATTCATTGATTACATTGTATCATGTGATACAGTTTCGTTGGAACTGGGACTCACCCCACCCCACCCCTGCCCTCCCCCCATGTGGAATATTCCACCTTGTTGCATATCCACTGATCAAGTACAGTTGAGATTCCCTCTTTGCAAGCATAAACTAGAGTCCAACATCTTATAGTCCAGTCAAGTTCAATGGCTTCTTAGGTATACCCTCTCTGGTTTGAAGACAGAGCCAGCAGAGTATCATCGCGATCAATTAAAAGCTCCAACATACCATCAGCAAAAATTTACATCATTATGGAATTAATTGACATAGTAATGAGTAACCAATATGTTAAAAGTAAATGCGAGTTCTTAACCACCTTCTGTGACCACCTCATTGACATTTCAATTTTAGTTTATACACAACATATAACATACGTAACATAACATGTTATACACAACATCATATCATCTTAAATTAAGGCAAACATGTGGTATTTAACCTTTTGGGATTGGCTCATTTGCCTTAGCATTATGGTTTCCAGTTTGGCCCATTTGGCCACAAAGAACTGCATTTTGTTTTTTTTAATAGCTGAGTAGTATTCCATGGAGTAGATGAACCATAGCTTTCTTATCCAGTCCTCTGTTGATGGGCATTTTGGCTGTTTCCATGTTTTTGCAATTGCTGATTGTGCTGCTATGAACATAGGAGTGCATGTTGGTTTCTCATAAAACAAGTGTTTTGGATATATTCCTAGGAGTGCTATTGCTGGATCATACGGTATGTTGAATTTGAGTTGTTTGAATGTTCTCCATACTGATTTCCATAGAGGCTGTACCAGCCTGCAGCCCCACCAGCAGTGGAGTAGGGATCCCTTTTCCCCGCAACCTCGCCAGCAAGTGTTGTTGGTGCTTTTATTCATGTGGGCCAGTCTTACTGGCGTTAGGTGGTACCTCATTGATGTTTTAATTTGGATTTCCCTTATTGCCAGGGAACTTGAGCATTTTTTCATATGTTTATTTGCCATTTGGGTTTGTTCCTTTGTGAAGTGGCCTCATCAAACTAAGAAGCTTCTGTACAGCAAGGGACATAATCAACAAAGTAAAAAAGCAACCCACAGAATGGGAGAAGATCTTTGCACACTACGTAGGTGATAGAGGGCTAATCTCCAGAATATACAAAGAGCTACAAAACAACCAAAATGTCAAAACAAACAAGCCACTCAAGAAATGGGCACGAGCGTTGAACTAGGCTGGACAGTAAGATGATGGACTCTATGTTTGGTATATGCTTGCAGTGAGGGAATCTCAACTGAACTTAACCTGTGGTCATGTAACAGAGTGGAGCAATCCACCATGGGGGGAGGTTGTGGGGGGGTTGGGGGAAATCCCAGTACCTATGAAACTAATACAATGTAATTAATGAATAATAAAAAAAAAAAAGAAATGGGCATGGGATATGGGCTGATATTCTTATGCTCATATTTAAGGAGCAAAGTGGTTCAAAAGCAAAATGTCTGCCAAAGCAACATTTTGAACTGTCTGCACTTGATGATCTGAAAGGTTGATTATCTCCAGCTAGTGTTTCTTCAAATTCATTCAGGTTTATTTTTTAATATTTATGATTTGAAAGGCAAAATTACATAGCGAGGGAGAGACAGAGAGAGGGAGAGATGTCCCATCCAGTGGTTCACTCCCCCAATTGTTACAACAGCTGAAGCTGTGCTGTTCCAAAGCCAGGAACCATGAACTTCATGCACATTTCCCATGTGGATGCAGGGGTCCAGAAACTTGTGCCATCCACTGCTGCTTTCCCAAACATATTATCAGGAAGCTGGGTCAGAACTGGAGTAACTGGAACTGGAACCGGTGCCCATATGGAATAGCACCACTGCACAGAGTAGCTTAATCCACCACGCTACAGTGCCAGGCTCAAATTCATTTAATTTCTTTTTTTTTTTTTAAAGATTTATTTTTATTACAAAGTCAGATATACAGAGAGGAGGAGAGACAGAGAGGAAGATCTTCCATCCGATGATTTACTCCCCAAGTGAGCCGCAACGGGCCGGTACGCCGATCCGATGCCAGGAACCTGGAACTTCTTCCGGGTCTCCCATGCGGGTGCAGTGCCCCAATGCATTGGGCCGTCCTCGACTGCTTTCCCAGGCCACAAGCAGGGAGCTGGATGGGAAGTGGAGGTGCCGGGATTAGAACCGGCGCCCATATGGGATCCCGGGGCGTTCAAGGCAAGGACTTTAGCTGCTAGGCCACGCCGCAGGGCCCCATTTAATTTCTTAATGTAATTTACGAGACAGCGTGGGATAGTAAGTGGGCTCTGAAGCTATGCTCTCCAGATTCTAGTCGTGGCTTCTCCACTTCTTAGTTCATTTGGACTGCTTTAACAAAGTGCCATAGACTGGGTGGCTTGTAAATAATAAACAACAGAAATGTTAGTTAGAGCAGTTGTAGTAAGAGCGAGTTGAAGGTGCCAGCAGATTCGGTGTTTGATAAGGGTCCACTTACCGATTAGCACGCAGTTGTCTTTTGTGCGTATGCTGACCTGACCAAATCAAAGGTACCTCCCTGAGGACTGTTTCGTAAGTGTACTCATTACGTTCATGATCTCATCATTCTTGTGACTATATCATCTCCCAAATGTTCTACATTCTAATATTAACATTTTGATGGTAAGGATTTTAATGTATGAATTTTGGGAGAAGAACACAAATACTGACTGTATAACAACTTCTGAACTGTATGATTTACAATCTTTCACAGTTAAGAGCTAATCAATGTGAATCAGTCACCCTTCAGATCCAGCACTTAGTATGTTGGCTATCATTATCAATACGTGCTACAAGAAAGGAGTTAGTGACTTGGAGAGTTAAATATACCTTGCTTTAAAATGGAGCTTCTAAGTATTTGTTACTGTCTTTGCTATTCTTAAAATGCATCTTAGTTCACTGTTTCTGGTCCTTCACAGTCTTATTTCCGCCTGTTCACTGTAGCATCTGTATGATGCAGGTTCAGTGGAGATTCTGAGTTAAATTGACTGATGTTTAAGGAGACTAGGTGGTTAGCTAATTAGCTCTTTTTAAAAAACTAAATATTTATGTTTAAGGGTCATACTTGTAAGCCTGTCTCCTAATTCACAATTTCACATACTTCTGCTGCACAGGCTATTGCTCTCTATTAGCTATCAGTGAAAATAGCATTGTCACTTTTAGCATCAATAAATGACAGTGAAAAATCTGCTTTGGGGTACTGAAACTTTGACAGTAGGAATTTTCTTGTTTCTGTCTACATAGTACAAGATCTTGGGAAGCAATCAATGGTTACACTGCTTTGTTTTCATGTTTTATCACCTTTGACCTTTTTTGATAATGGCTCTGTATGTATGTATGTGTGTATATATATATATGGTCTGTGGTAACGGAGCTGAGCCTATGATTCTGTGCCAAGAGTTTCTAATTTAGATTGTTTTTTATTATGTGTGTGTTTACTTGCTGTGCATAAGTATATCTCAATTCAAAATCTCTATATTTAACATTTGCTCATGGACTCATGGGTGGGTGGGGGAAGATGGGACAAAGGACGTCTCAAAAGGGAGGAAATTCCTGGAGAAGGTGTGGATATAGAGAGGGCTGGGTGTAGCCCTGCTTTGCAGGACCTAGACTAACTTTTATTAATCCTGTGAACACTTCTGAGAATCAAGTATTTGTCTGTCTTAGATGAGAGGTGGCCTGTGTGTGAAAGAAAGAAGGGGGAGAAGTCAGAGACTGGTCTACATCCCACAGTCTACTTTCCTCCTGCTGGGTTACTCTGACAGAAGAGGGCTTTGATTTCCTTTTGCTGAAATGTGAGAGTGATGAGGATCACGAAGAGCTAGTGAAGAAGTTGCCTGACTTAGCTTTTTAGCTGCCCAACCCGCAGAGAGACTCATGTGAGGGTTGTGGAGGTAGCTGCAAATAGGCCTGCTGAAGCAAGCTGACTATAAAACAATTTTGTTACCATGCTAAGTTCCACTTATTTGTAATCATTTAAGAGCCCGTGAGTTTTGATTATTTCTTTGTTTTAGTACAGTCCAGGGTCTGATTACTTTCACAGTTATGATGGGGTTGGCTGCTTGAGTGTGCCTACAAGCAGGAAGGTAGCTGGTGGGAATTCAGGTCTGTGGATACATAGAGTCACATTCATTTTTTTTATGTACCACAAAATGAGGAAGGCTAAAGGCAATCATCTCATAGAAGTTACTTCATTTGGGCCTTTTTACATGAGTGGATGTTGTTTAGAAAGGTGCTTATATATACATAGACTCTGTGTGTGTGTGTCTGTGTGTGTGTGTTTGAGTGTATGTGTGTGTTTATATTTTCAAATGTATGAGTATCAGAACGTCACCAGCCTTAGTTCCAGAGTGGTTCTTCCGCCATTATTTGTACATTCTGGCCATTTTCACCTGCATTCTGGAAGTGTGTGCTTGGATTTCTCTAATTGTTCGCCTGCCATAGGGCACCTGGTTTCCCCATTCATCATTTCACCCTAACTCTGTGTCTATACCACCAGGTGTCTTGTGGAGTGAGATTTAGATTCTCTATAATTTCTGTCAATGACCTCTAGCCACTCCAAATAAAAAAATAATACTGATAACATTAGTTTAAGAAGCTAATTGACTGTATAGTGGTATAGCAGGTGAAGTTACTGTTTGTGAAGCTGGAATCCCATATGGGCAGTGGTTAGTGTCCCACCTGTTGTGCTTCCATAATAGCTCCCTGATAATAGCCTGGGAAAAGCAATGAAGGTGGCCCAAGTGCTTCAGCCCCTGATAGCCACATACAAGACCTGGATGAAGCTCCTGTGTTCTGGCTTCAGCCTGGTCCAGCACTAGCTATTGTAGTCATCTGGTAAGTAAGCCAGCAGATGGAAAATTTCTCTCACTGTTTATGCCTCTCTCTCTGGAGTTTTAAATTTCAACATAAATATTTAGTTTTTTTTTTTTAAAAAAAAAGAGCTAATTAACAATATCAACCCTATGTCTAGTTTAGATAAATAAAAACATCATGGACAACTGTACTTTTAACATCCATATTCTACACTGCAGTAAAAGTATGCCTACAATAAAAGTCAATCTTCAGATCATTGCTTTTAGTTTTTCTACCTCCTTTCCAAACCAAGCTCATTCTTCTAAGCTCCTCTGAAATGGAAAATAGGCATTTCATCACTACTATGTTTTGCCTTTCTCCTCTTATGCTACCTACTTCCAACCCTGTTGCCAGCACAGCCCAGCTTCATGTAGAATGGATGCTTTTGGATGTCTGACTTCTAGATATGACCTTCTGAAGACTCAGAATCTCATCTTTTAAGTTTTGGAAATATATATTGGTTCTCAGCCTTTTGGCTAAAATAAAATGGAAATTTTATGAGTGTAGAAAGTTTTCATTGAGCCCTTTATGGTTTTTAAATATTCATTTTTTTATTTATTTGAAAGACAGAGCAGATAGAAATAGGCAGATACTGAGAGATCTTCCATCCACCGGTTCATGCCACAGAGTAGCTGGTGCTGAGCCAAGCTGAAGCCAGGAATCTAGCACTCAGTCCATGTCTTCCATATGGGTGGCAGGAACCCAAATATTTGAGTCATTGCCTGCTGTCTCAGAGGGTGCACATGAATAGGAAACTTGAATCGGAAGTGGAGCCAGGGCAACAAGTACCTTTAAGTGCTGCATTGAACAAGTGCCTCTATTTTAGCTTTTAAAAATACTATTGTCCACTATTCAGAGGATTTTTATAGAGTGGCTTGCATTAAGGGAGAGTCTATTCCACACAACTGGCCAGGTGTCTGACTAGTTTTCTATATTCCTAATTGCTGCGTGAGGACTAAGGAGAAGAAAGAAAACATTCCCTAGCCTGAGAGGCCTTGCTCTAGCTTTATTTATTTTTTTTTCCATTTTCACCAACTGTTGCAGAAATTCCAGAGGTCTGCTAGGCCTTGGGATGAGTGATTTTGCCAGTCCCAGAATCATGCCTTTGGTCATTACTTCCTGGCCCTACCCACTATCAAAACACTTTGGAATTTTCTGCATGGAAGTGGGAATATGTCCCCACTTTCTTCCCTTTGAACCACCCTGAAGAGTAAATGCTGGGTTTTGGAGGGCATGTTTCCAAGTGAGAGTGGGAGTTTGACCTCTTTCATATTTTCTTATGAAATCATGCTGATTTTTGAGCAGTGTAGCTACAGCATGCCCTGGACCTAAGGAAAACACTACACTCAGACCCCACACATATAAGGCTTCCTGTCCACGGTTGTGAGAAGAATACTAAGAAAGGGACAGAGGGATAAAGAGCAAAAAAGACAAGGAGATGATAGAGAGAGATAGAGGAAAAAGATGGAGGAATGATAGGCTCAAGTCAGAGAAAAGAAGTTAAAGAAAGTCTGGAAATGGCTAGCACTGACCTATTTGTCTGTTTGTGTTATTTGTTGGTTTTGGGTGTCTATCCTGAATCCTTTAGTTTCCATGTGCTGTGATTCTCGCAGGCTGTTCTAAAAACCTCTGTTCTGGCTGGAAATTCTTTTCTCAAAGACAGCAAAGCAGAATTATCATTATGTTGTTGTTTTCTGCCTCTTTAGCTTTTGCAAAGGCAGCCTGGTAATATGATTTTTGGAAAAGAGCCATAGAGCCCATGTTGACTGAATTTTAAATTCAGTGATAACTAACCCCAGCCAGGGCCTGATAGCTTTGCTGTTAATACAATACCTGTGAATGTTGGATAGGATTTGTAGCATACTTCAAAATACAATTGATGTTTAATGATTACGGTATTTTTAAAAACATTTTAACTTATTTCATTCATATGAAATGAACAGATTCCACACATGGCACAATACAGATTCATGAGCATGGTGATGCTCCCCCCACCCTCCATCCTGCGTGCATTCCCTACCCTCTTCCTCCTTTCTTGTTTATTTTTTGTTTAATTTTTGCAGTGGTGTATTTTCTGTTCACTTTGCAATCACAGGCTTACTATTGTGTTAGGCAAAGAATTCAATGAATAGCAAGGAGGAAAATAAAACTTACTGTTCTTCAGGAGTACAAAGGCTGTAACAAGAATTACATATCAAAATGGCAGTCTTGTTCATATGATAATTTTTTGTATTTTGTATATTAGTTACCACAGATCAGGGAAGACGTGATATTTGTGATATTAGGGACTGACTTATTTTACTGTCATAAATTTGTAGAAAATACCCCAGTTATGGTTGTGTCTAAAAAAGAATAATAATCTTTCCTGCTCTGAGTAAAATCTAATCATTTTTATTTTCCTGAAGGTTGTTATTGTTGGGTTATTTTCTCTTCCTTGTCAAATACAGTGTTGATACAGCCTCAAAAGTTTATAGCCCACTCAGCGGAATATTAGTAAAGTTTGTTTTGTGCCGTAGCTTGGCTTTGCACTGTGGGGCAGATGAGAAAGAAAACTTAATTACAACTTATGATGTAACTGAAGAAGTAAGTCTTACAACAAAAAATTAAAAATTTGAGCAAGTTATACATAGAAGTCAGTAGGCTATAGTAAAACACATATCTACACACACATATGGATCAATTGAATCTGGACACCAAACCTCACCCTATTGCTTATCAACTGAATGCCTTGGGGGAAGCAATATAACCTCTTTAATCATCTATTCATTTATTTGTTAAAATGATGGTTTGATGAAAATTAGAAATAAATGACATAAATAATCTTGCAGCTGTTAAGCTCTCAATTAATTATGATAGTATTAATAATGCTTATTATTCTAAGATATTACAAGAAATCTGATTTAAAGGTTTTTTTTTCTGTTCTACAATAGTAACAATTGACTTGTAACTCCATATCTTATTTTTGTTTAAACTTTATTCTTAAATAAAGGGGAATAAAGTTGAGCTCTGTGGCTGGCACTGTGACATGGTGGGTAAAGATGCCACTTACGATGCTGGTATCCATTGTGGACACTGATTTCAGTCCCACCTGCTTAGCTTCCAGTCTAGCTCCCTGCTGATATACCTGGAAAAACAGCAGAAGATGACCCAAGTGCTTGGACCCTTGCACCCACATGGGATTGGGCCATTATCTGCTGCTTTCTTTGGCACAGAAGATCAGAAGTAGAGATCAGAAGTAGACCAGCTGGGACTTGAACCACTGTTCATATGATATGCTGGCATCCCACGTGGCAACTTGATCCACTGCACCATGATGCTGGCCTCCTTGCTTCCTTTTCCTTGTAATGGTAATTCTTAGAGTTGAGCCTGGATTGAAAACTTACAAATTCCTTTGCCTCATTTGTCTCTTGCCTTGATCCCATTCCTTTACTAATTTTCATATTCTGTTCTCCAGATCTTGACAATCCCATTCTACCAATACTCCACCCTGGGACACACAAGAGATGTATGTAAGCACTCTTGCCCTCCTGGAGTCTGAGAAACCATGACTTTTGACACAAAAGTTCCACATTATGCTTCCTTTAGATGTTTTCTTTCTTTCTTCTTTCTTTCTTTTTTTCTTTCTTTCTTTCTTTCTCACTCTTTCTCTCTTCTTTCTCTCTCTTTCCTTCCTCCCTCCTTCTCTTTCTTTCTTTCTATCTTTTTTTGAGGGGTGGTATTTTTCGACATTTTCAACTCGGATTTCTTAAGCATTTCCCCAAGTGTAAGCTGACAGAGAGCCAGTGCAATACCCCTACTGTACAAAAAGAGTCAACAATTTTAGCCAAAAAATTGAAACTTTTGAGAAACTTGAGAATGGACACAAGCTAGAAACAACTTCAGTGAAGTCTAGTCACTGAATGAAAGTAGAGGAATTGAACAGTATTAAGATTATAAAAGGAGCATTATTTAAAGGATGAGGTCTATAGAAGTTGTTATTGATAAGTAAAAAGTAATTTTTCACAAATATTTGTTTATGAACAAATATGTCATTTATTTCATAAATAGAGTCTAATTTCTATAATAATTCTCAGCATGGTAAGAGTATTTTATACAAATGTTACCCTATCTGGTTAATGTATTTTCAGCTGTTCCTAAAAATTACCTAACTGTGGAGTGGGTTGTTATTTGCACAAAAGAGTAGATGAAATTTCTTTTTCCATGGCACTAATGGAGTTTTGGTAGGAAGCTGTCTTTGGCCAAACAGTATGGGACAACAATAATAGCTAAAATAAGGCCCTGAGTGGTAGTCTAGTGGCTAAATTCTTCGCTTTGCAACTGTCAGAATCCCATTTGGGCACTGGTTCATGTCCTACCTGTTTCACTTCCTATCCAGCTCCCTGCCTGTGGCCTGGGAAAACAATGGAGGATGGTCCAAAGCCTTGGGCCGCTGCACCCAAATGAAAAGCTTCAGAAGAAGCTTCAAGTTCCTGGCTGCCAATTGGCTCGGCTCTAGCCATTGTGGTCACTTGGGGAGTGAATCAGAAGATGGAAAATCTTTCTCTCTTCTCTGTAAATCTGTTTTTTCAATAAAAATGAATAAATCTTTATAAATAAATAAATACATTCATAAACAAAGGTAATGAAACATGTCTGATGATCCAGGCACTTCAAGTTTATAAATCACTTATGTGTCCATTGTATGAATAAGGAAACTGGTGATTTTCTTCCCTTTATCTTTCTGATATCTACTTCTTTTGCT
This sequence comes from Ochotona princeps, assembly GCF_030435755.1. Lineage (NCBI taxonomy): Eukaryota > Metazoa > Chordata > Mammalia > Lagomorpha > Ochotonidae > Ochotona > Ochotona princeps. Next base: position 4,698,298 of record NC_080865.1, on the reverse strand, counting down.
CTGCTTTTTCATTTCTGCCTTACTTTTCACCTATGAAGATGAAATATAATTTTATTCTTTATTATCTGCTTTCCCTTAGTAGCCTTTATGAAGGCAGGATGTGTGACTAGTTCACTCATAAAGGTGGCCACAATGTTATAAAAGATGCTTCTCGCATATTAAAACTCCAGTTAATTTATACTGAATAAATAAATTGTCTCAGGCTATAAAATTAATGAACAGTCACATCTAGAACTGAACATAGGCAAACTTGCTTCAGTGTTCTCATTTACTAAATTATATTGTTTTCTACCTGGAGCGTATGTGCTATTCATCAATTTCTTACGGCATGTAAAGCATGATGCTGTCCACAGTTGCCCTTACAAACCATTGGCCATTGTGGTCTATATAAGGAGGAGTCGTTAAGTTTTCTGCATCATTGCCACTGGATTTTCCCAGGAAAATGTCCAGCCTGTCTCAAGCTCGTGTGAGCTCAGTTTAGCTTGGCTTATATATACCATGATCATTCTGGACACAAAAGTGTGATGTTATAGGGGTTCAAGCATTTTCTTTTAAGCCTTTACTATGATTGAACCCAGAGAAAAAGGATTCTTTGTTTCGTGTAACTGTGATCTTTTAATATCCATTTCACATTCTCACTCCCCTTTCCTGAAGTAACAAGAAGAATTCTTAATGAAGATCAAAAGTCAGAGGAAGTTCAGCCATGGATTTCATCCAGAAACTGAAATGTGCTATAAAATCTCTTCAGAAACCCTTTTTGTACTCAGTGGGCGGCAGGCTAGCAGTCAGCTGTAAGACTTGGTTCGGATGGCAGCTGAAAGAGCCCTGCTGGCTGAGGCGATCCTTTTTCTGGATTATGATATTTGAATCATTACCAGTAGTTCAGCTTAAAGTAAGTGCTCCCCCTTCTAGAATATTCATTTTTAATATTGTAAAAATTGTGCAAAAGAAATTATAAGAGGGCTAGTTCAAATCCAGTTTGTGGAAAAGAATATAGAATAGAAATACATGGTGGTTTTGAAGTGCAGTATGATGGATGCTCTGTCATTTACTAGTCCGGTGGCATTTCAGGAGCAGAATGCTTAACCTGTCTGAGCCTCATTTCATTCTACAAAATGAAAAACTACTTTGTAATTTCAGTGTTCAGAAAATGATTAAATGGAAATATATGTATAAAATATTTACACTGCTTGACACATATTATCTGACAAAATAGATCACAATTGTGTTTTATCATTGTTTTGGATTTTATTTTGTAATCCTGTGATGACTGATAACTCAGGAAGCATCAGTGTCAAGCAGACTTAATCTGGTTATAGCAACGACATGTTAACTGCTTATATTATTCATTCATTTATCTTAACCTATACCATTTTAACCTAGCCAAAGAGCAACTTAAAGTTCCCATTGCTATCATCAACCTGCTCTTCTCTGTCTTTCCGTTTTCAATAAATTACAACCCCTTTTTTTCAGTTTATAAGACTAAAAGCTTCCCAAGCTGTAGGCAACTGCCCAGGTTGCATTGTTCCTAGGCAAGTGTTACACTGCTGGGAGAAAAGCAGCCAGTAACTGGCGGGCATTCTGGGCCTGGTTAATGCCAAATTTGTGTTAACTGTGCCAGTGTGCCAGAATAGTCACCTATTCCATTTTTTTGTAAGATGCTAGCATGCCAACAGAGTCTGGGAACCTGTGCACAAATGTGCATGGGCCCTGGGTAGGAAGGCAGGGCCCCCGGCTGGCATGGCACACCACCAGAGGACTGGGCATGGGGTATGGATTGCTCAGGGAAGCAAATCTGGAGATGTGTGGGAGGGAGGACTGCTGAGGGAGAATGTGACGGGTGAGGAGTGACTTCTAGGGGACTTCCACCAGTCTGGCTTGCAAGTAAACAAGGGGGCTGAGACCAGGTGCTTTAGAGGAGTGAAGCCAGAGGGTCTTATGGGGCCATCCAGTATACTTGCCCATGTAGGAGACCTGAGCTGGAACAGTTGGTATTGACCACTGCCTACCTGTGCACACAAAGGTCATGGATGGGGCCCTGCCTGACAGGCCTTGACCACTACCTGTCAGTGAGTGTCAGGCAGGGTGTGGACCACGTTAGGCTGGGCCATGACACTAATGAGCTCACGAGAGAACTGGGTCTGGGAGCAGTTTCTGTGGAACATTTGTGGGCTCACCCCTATGGAACTGCCATACCAGCTGGTTTTCTCAAAGGCTGGAGGTGGTGATGGGCTCAGCTAGGCATGACCATGAAACTCAGCAACACTCAGGGTTGCTGGGGTTGGAAACAGGACAGATGATCCAGGCTGTAACACCCATAGGCACATCCAAGAATTGGGTGTGGGGCGAGCCGGGCTGCAACATCCATCCACATAAAAAGGTGTAGATTTTGCGAGGTAAGCACCAAGCACCTGCTGGCACATGTGAGATCTGGGTCTGGGAGTGGGCCTGGTGGGGTAACTTGGGAAACGTCTCCGGAGGGCCATAGCTCTAGCTGGTGAGCATGTGAGTCAGAACTAAGTGTTGGTCAGAATGGGGAGGGCTGCTTTACTTGCCAGCAGATGTGTAGATTGGCTCTGTAGGGGGGTGGACTTGGCAGGGCCAGGTCAAACTATAGCACCCTAGCATGTGCAGGATTCAGGATGGGGTGTGGGTCATGCCAGGCTTGGCTAGGCTATCACATCTATTGGTTTGCATGAAAGCCAGAAATAGGGCAGTCTGGGCAGGGCTAGGCTGCAGCACCCACCAGCCAGAGTTGGGAATATAGTCAGGCCAGGTAACTGCAGCATCTGATGGCAAAAGCCAACCTGGGTGATAAGATATGCCAGGCCAGTCAAAGCAACCATGACATGTCCAAGATCTGTGGCTGGGAGCAAGCTTGGTCGGGGAGCTAAAGACACTCCTGTTGGGTTGTGGTTCCCATTAGTGAGCGTAAGAGTTGGAATGGGAATGGTGAACTGGGCTGGACATGGCTGCAACATCCCTTGGTAATTGGACTAGGCTCTAGCAACCTCTAGTGCTTGCAAGAGCCAGGGTGGGTGTAGGACAGCCTGGGCTAGGTGTCTGTACCTGCTGAACCCACTTGAGAGCTGGATCTTGGGGTAGATCAGGTGTGGCTGGGTTGTAGCAGCCAACAGTAAGACCTGCAGTGGATGTGGGCTGATCAGGAAAGGCTGCTGTTCCTTCCAGGATAGGTGGTGGACCAAGTCAGGCTGGGTAAAGGGCCCACCAGTGTGCACAAGATCTGCCACTGAGAGGTTATCCATTAGGGCAGTTTGGGGAACTTCCCTGTCAGGATGTAGTCCCTGCAGATGAGCACAAGTACCAAGGCTGGTAGCAGCCTAGACCAAAAGCCAGGTTACAGTACCCACTGGCATATATGTGGGTCAGGTCTGGGGGCAGACCAGGCTATGCCGGTACATAGGACCCACTGGCAAATGTGGAAATCAGGACAGAGTGCAGGACAGGCTGGGTGGACCATAATGCCATCCAGTTCACATTAGGGCTGGGACTGAAGGCTGGCTGGGCTAGGCTAGGCTGTAGCACCCACCAGCATGAGCTGGAACTGGGGTCAGACCGGGCCACGCCAGGCTGAAGTACCTGCTGGTGGATGCCAAATTAAGGTAAGCCATGCCAGTCTGGACCACAGCTCCCATCAGTATATGTAAGACCTGGGATGGGGGGCTGAACTCAGCAGCTCCCCTGCTGTGCCATTGCTCCTGCTGGTAAGCATGAAAGCTGAGAATGGAAGCAGACCACGTTGGTAGGGCAACTATACTCATTGGCCTGAATGTGAACTGGGTTGTGCAGAGAGCCAAGCTGGGCTAAGCGACCATATCTACTGGTGCATCCATGAGCCAGAGTAAGTGCAGGCTACTCGTGCTCTGCTTCAGCATCAGCTGGCGGGTGCTAGGACTGGGTAATTCCTGTCAGACTAGACCATAGAACCAGCTGGAAAGCACAAGATCCGGGGCAGGGAATGGGCTTATTGGGGAACTGTGGGCACGTCTCTGATGGGCTGCAACTCCCACTGGTGAGCGTGAGAACCAGAGCTGTGGCAGACCTGGCTAGACAAGCGGTGACTCCCGCTGGCATGCGTGTGGGCTGGATAGTGGGGTGGAGCTAGGCTTTAATGCCCATTGATGTGTATGAGAGCTGAAGGGCTGCAGAACAGACAGGACCAGTCTGTTAAACATATTGGCATACACAGGAACCAGGGCTGGGAGCAGGACTAGAGGGAATTGTTGGGGTTCACTCCAACTAGGCTGCAGTTCCCCTAGTGTGTGTGAAGGCAGAGTATATGGTGGGCAGGTATGGGCTGGGCCACAGCATCCATTGGTTTGCATATGAGATGGGGCTGGAAACAGAACTTACCAGGTGACTTTAACTACCAGTGTGTGTGGTGATGGACTGAGCTGTACCCCATACTAGCTAGCACACACAGGAGTAAAGTTTTGGTCACCTCTGGCAAGATTTCTTTGGGTACCTATACCCCCTGCCCCCACCGCCACACACACACACACACACACACACACACACACACACACACACAACTAGATCACTGGACTCAGAACTCCAACCATGATGAAAATTACAGGATCTGTGGCCTGTGGATTGCATGTGTCAGAACTGGGTTTCCTCTGTTGCTGAGGCCCGTGCAGTGGCCAGCATGCCCAGATGCTCGTGGACGACATGGCAACTAGTTCATTCATGCCTGCAGAGGACATCTGGTGCCATGGAGGGCAGAACAAATTGGACAGCAATCCCGGATAAGCATCTGGGCGAATTGAGACTCTAAGGTGGACTGTGTCAGCCGATGGACCTTGGAAGTGTTCCCTCAACCTTCGAGCAATGAAATCAACAGCATCTCAGAACTATCAAAACCACTTAAGCAGTATCCTCAGAACATGCTCCACATCGGGTCCCCTAGGGTGACATCAGGTGTCCATCCCCTATTCCTGGGCACTTTCCCAGACGCAGGAAGAGGAAAGGAGACTGGTGGCAGTTGTCACATCCAGTTTCCCAACTCCTTGACCCTCCCCACCTTAGTTAGTGGCCCACACGGGCATGCATCCCCCTCAACTATGTAAACATCATCGAAAACAAAATGAATTTAATATTTAAAAATAAAAATAATCATTTAAAAAGAAAACAAAAACAAACAAAAAAGACCACAGGCTTTATAGTCATCATTGTCTCAATACACAGTAAATACTTCAGCAAATGCTAACGGCTCTTGTCTTGAAAACAGAATACCCCAAACCTAACCACTTCCAGCCTGGTCCAAACAATCATTATCTCGCAAAGTTTTGTAATAATCTTGTATCTGATCTCTCTGCTTTTGTACTTGCCCCTAACAATATATTGAACCTGTCAACCAGTGTGATTCTGTTATAACAGAAATCAGATTGGTTCACATCACATAAATACCACCAGTGGTTTTCCAGTGCACTGAATATTATAGTCCTATTTCTTATCATGACTTACAGAGACCTCTAGGATTTAGCTTCTGCTTCCTCTCTGACCCCATCTTCTATTTTTCCCCATTCACTTTATTCAATTTACAGCAACTTTGTGATACTTCCTGCTGTGAATCTACTTCTCTTCAATAGCCACATGACCCACTTTCTCAATTCTTTCCGTATTCTGTTAAAATATTACCTTCCCAGGAAGACTTGTGGAAAATAATACACCCTCTCCAGCATTCCCCATCCCTTTTACTCTCTCATTATCTCTGACATGTTGTATGTCTTTTATTATCTATTTCCCGTAACTAAAATTTAACTTCATAAGAGATATTAATGTCTTTGCCAATGTACCTGTGGCGCTGAGGAGAAAATGAATGAAAATGTACTGAGTACTTTCTCTGTTAGAAAAACTGTAGCAGGCCCGGCGCAGTAGCCTAGCAGCTAAAGTCCTCCCCTTGTACACGCCAGGATCCCATATGGGTGCCGTTTCTCATCCCGGCAGCTCTACTTCTCATCCAGCTCCCTGCTTGTGGCCTGGGAAAGCAGTGGAGGACGGCCCAAAGCCTGGGGACCCTGCACCCGTGTGGGAGATTCGGAAGAAGCTCTGGTCTCCTGGGTTTGGATCAGCGCAGCACCGGCCATTGCAGTCACTTGGGGAGTGAATCATCGGACGGAAGATCTTCCTCTCTGTCTCTCCTCCTCTTTGTATATCTGACTTTCCAATAAAAATAAATCAATCTAAAAAAAAAAAAAAAGAAGCACTGTGGGACTAAGGCTACAAATAAAACATGAAGTCTAAACCTGAGGAGTTAAGATGAAGGCCCATTAGTAGCCATTCTACATGGATATGTGTATCAAAACATCGTGTTACATTCTTCCAGTATATACAATTTTGCCAAATTTATCTCAGCAAATCTGGAGAAAATGAAAATAATTACTTCTCTGAAATAAAAAAAAGAACTACCTCAAAGAGTAAATAAGCAATAATATTATTTTGTGAAATACCTGTCATGACCCTCTGGGAAATAAAACAAAAGATTAAGGCCTGCTCAGACAGACCTGGAGTTAAAGGCTGCGGAAGAAAAAGGGCATGGAGATGAGGAAGGGGCCTTTTTGGACTCTGCTTGGCATGGAAGCTGAAATGAGCGTCACCTCGACCCTTCTTTGGTGGAGTGATGTGGGTTTGTGCCCCTCATTAGTGCTACGGTGGTTTCACAACCTGAGAGGGGCCCCACCAGAGTTCTACCATGCATTCCAGGTTTGATTGGAGGCAACTCCGCCCTCCTCTGATTACTGTGGTAGACATCACCTACCTAGATGTAAAATTACTATAGCATTTCAAATATGTCAAATGCAAGCTATTTATGCAGCTCAAAAGGAGTTACATGTGTTCCACTAAAATAATGTTTACTGTGACAAAGGTTAAAACCTAATAATTCTTTTGCATCTAAGCTCTAAAGCTCAAGTATTCAAACTAAAGTTTCTAACTGAACTCACGACCTACTAAGTTGGAAAGGATTATAACTATATTATATTTTGTTATCTAGACTTCAACAAAGAAGGGCCTTTCAAGTGCAAGGCTGTACATCGAGCACCTGATGAGCACCTGATGACCTCTGCCTTCTATCAGGAACCTTTAGATGGACCCCCTACTGCTGCTGTTACTCAACTGCGCCCTCTGTCAGCAGGAAGTAGTCAAGAGCGGACGACGTCCCCTTTCCCTAAACAGTTGGGGTCTAGTCCTCTGTCTGGAAATATAGGAGCCAGATGGGATGATAGGCAGTTAGGGTCTCCGGTTCCTGACAGAACTGTGTTGCATATATGTAACATCTTAGCACTAAGAGATTCTTAAATCTTAGTATTTTCAAGCATACTTGTACATTGTTAATTGTATTACTAAGAGTGTTATTGTATCAAAGATTTGATTAGTTACTAGAAAGAGGGGAGAATGAAGAGCCTGGAAGTTTTCTGCCTTTTGTGATTCCGCCTTAATGGCTTGGCTGGGGGCTGTGTGAACTCCAGCCCTGATAGCCTAGGTGACACCCGGCAGGACATGTGGCAGGTCATGTAGGCAGACCACTCCTCAGGAAGGAGGTACCTGGTGTTTGATAAGATCCACCGCCCTATAGCTCATCAATTTGTACTTTTTGAAAGTTGCTAGTTTCAAACCCACCAATAGAAGCCTGCTAGATCATGACTGTATAATTAATAGCCTGAAATGTATAAAAACTGGGGGGCTTGGGCTCTCGCTCTCTCTCTCTGGCTCGCGCGCTCGCTGTTTGCTAGCCCTGCGGACCCTGCAGCGGCTGCCCCTGCCCAGCCATGCTGGGCTGGGGGAGGTGGCTGGGAGACCTAGGTTTGTTTGAATAAACCACCTTTTTGCCTTAAAAAAAAAAAAAAAGATTAAGGCCTGCCAAGAAATAATACAAGTCCCGGTTCTCAGTGTTCAGTTGTGTGGTGGTGACCTTCGCTGGTGCCCTGGCAGCTTAGATGAGGAAGCCTGACAGCATCAAGAGTGGCGAAATCCTCACCAAGAGCGGAATGCTGGAGCTGAATTTTGAAGGATGAGTGTTCAATAACAGCTCAGGGTGAAGAGGTAAACCGAATAGCGAACACTAGGCAGGTGACGACATGTGACTCGGCTCCCAAGTTTGAGGACTGTCAAGCACAAATGTATGCTTAATAAAAACCTTCATTACCTGTGGTGATGGCACAACTGATCAAATATCTTTGCTGAAATTCTGCTCTTATACGCGTATGTAGGTAAAAGTATCATAAATAATAAATGAAGAATCACTGTCTGTACCGGCCAGGACCTGTTGTCAGCCGAAACACTTTATTCAAGTCATAATATTTGTGCCTTTGCTCATGAGACTTCTACTACCTAGACTCTTCTTTCTTTTCTCAGAAAACTTCTTATTCTTCAAAATTCACTTTATGATATTCCTGCTTTTTAATTCCTTTTTGTTTTAAGCAGGAACATATCTTTTGGGGAGCCTTATGAAACAAACCATCGCTGCCAGTTGTTTGTTATTTTTTTTAAGATTTATTTATTTTTATTGGAAAGGCAGCTATACAGAGAGGAGGAGAGACAGAGAGGAAGATCTTCCATCCAATGATTCACTCCCCAAGTGACCACAATGGCTGGAGCTGAGCCAATCCAAAGCCAGGAGCCAGGAACTTCTTCCAGGTCTCCCACATGGGTGCAGGGTCCCAAGGCTTTGGGCCGTCCTCGACTGCTTTCCCAGGCCACAAGCAGGGAGCTGGATGGGAAGTGGAGCCACCAGGATGAGAACCGGTGCCCATATGGGATCCCGGCACGTTCAAGACGAGGACTTTAGCTGCTAGGCTATTGCACCGGGCCCTGTTGTTTGTTATTTTTAACTACAGGTGTTTGTCCCCACAACCTCATTGAAAATATCCCTGTCAAGATTACCAATGTTCTTCAGTATTAAACCCAATAGGAAATTTTCAGTCCTCATCTTACTAAGAAGCCTATATAGCAAAACATAGTTTTATGTGACTCCTTTCCTGGAAACACTTTCTTATTGTGACTTGCAGAGTCTCATGCTTTCTTGGGTTTCCACCTAACTGGCTTCTCAGCATCCTTTTCTGACTCTTCCTTATCTTTCCTACCTCCAAACTTTAGAGTATTCTGCAAGGCTCGATCTTTAGAACTCTTTTGCATGTATACACATTTTCAATAACGTTATCAAGTCTCACAACACTTCACATAGTATCCATACACTGATGATCCCTAGCTTGTACACGTGGAGTAGAATTCATACCCAAGAAATCACAACTCATGTATGTATCCACCTACTTTATATCATTACCTGTATGTCTATTAGGCATATCAAACATAACATGCCTCAAATTTGAGTCTATTTTTCCTTCTGTTCATCGTGAAACCTACATAAAATTCCCATTTGCTCTGTTTCACCTAATCAGCTATCCACATAATGTGCAATAATGACCAAGATGTTATCATGTCCAAGGTCTTGTACACTCTGTGCCTCTGCTGCCTCTCTGATCTCCTCTCCTTGTATTCTTTTATCTTTTTTGTGGCTGTCTGTGTTTTAATCACACGACCCGCCCCTGTCCCCCTCTCTGTTCCAGGCATGCTGTCAACATAAGTCACTTGCATTAGCTGTTCCCTCTGCTGAAACATTTTCTGTCAAAACTGTTGTCTGCAATAGCAACCCCGCAGTCTGTGACTATACTTTACCTTGTTTGCATGTAACACTGTCTCACCTTACATTGTCTGTTTATGTATTTTACTGTCTGCTCGAGTTGAATAAATATAATAATGGCAGATATTTCTCTTCATTATTCAAAAAATTTTCATTTTTTTCCAGTTCAGTGTGGTATTATCTAGTAGCGTATTATGTGTAATTTTATTATTTTGATGTCCATCCCTTCTGTACCTATTTAGTTCACTGTTTTGGTCATGAAGACATGTTGAATTTTATTAAATGCATCTTCTTCATTTTCGTCCTTCATTCTGTAGTGTTATAACACATTTATGGATTTTTATATGTTGAATCATACTTGCCTACTTGGGACTCAATATCACTTGATCAGTTCAAACAATCATTTGAATGCACTGTTGGATTTCATTCACATGAACTTGGCCTGTAGCATTCTTTCTTCTTTGTTTCTGTGCCTAGATTTGAACACAAGGTAACACTGGGTTCAGAGGATGAAGAATTTCCTCCTCTGTTTTTTCTTTGTTGTTGTTGTCGTTTTTAAGTAAAAATAGTAGGATTGAGTTTAATTCTTATTTAAAAGTTTGGTAGAATTCAATTGTGAAGCCTTCTGACCTTGGGGTTTCTTAATGAGAGCCTTCTTTATTATTGATTCAATCTCACTATTCATTATGCATGTATTTGGGTACTCTCTTTCTTCGTAATTGAATCTTGGTACACAGTGTGTCCAGAAATTTGCCTTTCTTGTAGTTTATCAGATTGGCTATCATAAATTACTAATAATTAGTTTAGCCCCGTTTTGTGCAGTGTTATATAAAGTCTCTATTTGCATCTCTGATTTGACAGGTTTGAATGTGGTTTGCTTGTTCTTGGTCCATCTAAGGAGTTCTTGATTTTGTTCAGCCTCCAATGAAGCAGCTCTTTGTTGCAGTGCCTTCCTAGTATTTTTCAGCTTCTGTGTCATTTATTTGTGCTGAATAATCTTTCTTTCCTTCTACTAATTTTGAGATCGCTGACTTTTTTTTAAAGATTTATTTTATTTCTATTGGCCACCCAGTCCTGCAGAGAGAAGGAGAAACAGAAAAGATTCTTCAGTCTGCTGATTCACTCCCCCAAGTGGCCACAGGGGGTGGAGCTGCTCCCATCCAAAGCCAGGAGCCAGGAGCTTCCTCCAGGTCTCCCAAGTGAGTGCAGAGTCCCAAGGCTTTGGGCCGTCCTCTACTGCTTTCCTTGACTACTTTCCCAGGCCACGCGCAAGGGTGGCTGGGAAGTGGAGCAGCTGGGACACTAACTGGTGCCCATATGGGATCCTAGCACATGCAAGGCGAGGGCTTTGGCCACTAGCTACCGTGCCAGGCCCTTTTTTGTTTTTAATGTGTTCTAGTTCCTTTAGGCATAGCAGTAAGTTCTGTGTTTGCGATCCTTCTGCTTTTTGAGCATGAATATTCCTTAGCATCTATTTCCCCCTGTTATTACTGCTATTTCTATAGCCCATGAATTTTCCTAAGTTGTGTTTCTACTTTAATTTGAATAAATGATTTAATTTTTTTGATTCTTTTTAAATTTCAATTTATAAAGGCAACGAACTTTTTATATTTCATATAAACAGTAATAAGAAATAATTCCTAATTTTTCTCAATCCAGTGGTTCTTTCAGAGTATGTTGCTTAATTCCTTTTTATTATTATTTAAGTACTTTTCAAAATTTTTTGATTATTTGTGCTTAATTTTATTGCATTGTGGTCTGAAAAACTTCATTTGTGGTTAAGTGACTTTTTCTACTGATGTGCTTTGGCTATTTGTGTTTTTGTATAGAATTTTGCTTTGTGGTAAACATGTGCTTTAAAAACTTCATTTGTTTCTAATAGATCTTTTGAAATGACAACATTGATTGCAAAATAGGGAAACAAATGCATAAGAAATACTAAAATAGAACTCTATAATTGCACTCTGTCCCTTCCTCAATTTCTAATTTTGACGTCCCATTTAAATATATGTTGCCGCTCTTAATATTTTAGTGTAGCTATTACTCTTAGATGCTTTGTTTCCTAATTTTTAAAGTTTATTTACTTTTATTGGAAAAATCAGACAGAGAGGAAGATCTTCCGTGTGCCGATTCACTCCCCAAATGACCACAATAGCCAGAGCTGAGCCAATCCGAAGCCGGGAACCAGGAGCTTTTTCTGGGTCTCCCATGCGGGTGCAGGGTCCCAAGACTTTGGGCCGTCCTCAACTGCTTTCCCAGGATACAAGCAGGGAGCTGGATGGGAAGTTGGGCTGCCGGGATTAGAACCTGCGCCCATATGGGATCCCGGTGCGTTCAAGGCAAGGACTTTAGCCGCTAGGCCACCATGCCAGGCAAAACTTCCTAATTCTTGCATTAAATATAATGATAGTTTTATGTTCCATTCTTACAATATTAGTGCATTTTTATTTTGTACTGTTACTCTCTAGTGGGTTTTACCTTCTCATACTTGCTTCCACTTTATTAGCATTTCTCCCTTTCCATTTGAAGAATCCATTCAACATTTCCTGTGGGGCAAATCTGATAGTGATAACTTCTCTTAGTTTCTATTTGTCTGAGAAAGGCTTGATCCTCTCTCATATCTAAAGGACAAATTTGAAGGATACAACATTCTTTTTTTAACATTTGTTTATTTTTATTGGAAAGGCATATTTATAGAGAGAAGGAGAGACAGACACAAGATCTTCCACCTGCTGATTCACTCCCCAAGTGGCCACAATGGCTGGAGCTGAGCCGATCCGAAGCCAGGAGCCAGGAACTGCTTCTCGGTCTCCCACGGGTCCCATCGGTTTTGGGCCGTCCCAAGGCTTTGGGCCGTCCTCGACTGCTTTCCCAGGCCACAAGCAGGGAGCTGGATGGGAAGTACAGCAGCTGGGACACAAACCAGTGCCCATTTGTGATCCCAGCACAATCAGTGCGAGGTTTTAGCCACTGAGCCATCACGCCATGCCCTATATTGTTTTCTTAGTGAAAGATTCATTCCATTCCTTCCTGGCCTGGAGTGTTTCTTTTGAAAAATCTGCAGCCAGGCAGCTGAGACCTTCTTTTTTTCTTTTTGCTGTTTTTTTCTTTTTCTTGCACTTTTGCTAACTTTCTCTATCTTTAATCTTGAAGAGCATGATCCTAGCATTTCTTTGGGTAGACTTGTTTGACTTGAATCTCACGAGTGACTTCTATCCTTTCTGTATTTACATAATGCTATCTTCATCTAGATTTGATAAGAATTATGGTATTAACACGTAGAATAATTCCTAGTTGTTTAATATTCTCATGTCCCACCTGAACCACAGTGTTTTAGACATTTGTTCTTTTTAAACTGATCTAAAATTCCTATAAACTTTCTTCATTCTTCATGATTCTTTTTATCCCCTTTTTGCTTCCAACAATGCATTTTTGAAAGATTTATTTATTTATTTATTTTTATTGGAAAAGCATATTCACAGAGAGGAGGAGATAGAGAAAGATCTTCTGTCTACTGGTTCACTCCACCAAGTGGTTGTAATGGCCAGAACTGAGCTCTGATCTGAAGCCAGGAGCCAGGAGCTTCCTCTGGGTCTCCCCTGCAGGTACAGGGTCCAAAGGCACTTGGCCGGGCTCGGCAGCGTGGCCTGGTGGCTAAGGTCCTCGCCTTGATCCCATATGGCTGCTGGTTCTGGTCCCGGCAGCTCCACTTCCTCTCTGTCTCTCCTCCTCTCAGTATATCTGACTTTGTAGTAAAAATAAAATAAATCTTAACAAAAAAAAAACAAAAAAAAACAAAGGCACTTGGCCATCCTCTGCTGTTTTCCCAGGCCATAAACAGGGAGCTGGAAGGGCAGTGGAGCAGCCAGGATATAAACTGGGTACCAATATGGGATCCCAGTACACGCAAGGCGAGGATTTAGCCACTAGGCTACCACACTGGGCCCTTCTTTTGGAATTTTTTTTCTTTTAAATTCTGCATAGGATATTTCGGAGTGTTGCATTGGATTTGTTTAATTACTTCCATTTCTCTATCATGTCTTGTTATTGGAATACTAAATTCTTTTTATTCTCTTGAAGTCCGTTGATTTTCCATAAAAAAGCTGTTTGGAAATCTTCATGAAAACATTTGAAAATTTCAGTTTTTGGATGGTTGGGTTCTGGAACATTATTGCTGTTTTGTGAGGTCATTATAATTTCAAAGTTCTTCATACATGCCGATATAAATATCATCTGTATGTTGAAAGATTAGTTATAATGATTTGGCCTTATATGTGACTGTTGTTCTAGAATTAGTATTACCTGTTTATTTCTCCAAAACTGTAGACACCTCTGAAATTTCATCATCAGATAATACTTGTTAAGATCTGTTCACTGAGATTTACTGCTCTGACACTAAGTCTCAAAACAGTCTCATGGTGTGTTGATTGTTTGTTTGTTCTCTGGCTGTCTAACCAAGGTTATAGGAGGCATGACAGTGGCAGCTCCCATCTGCCCAGGTAGGTAGGTCACAGCTTGTCTCACAGTCATCAGGCTCTGTGAAATCTTGGGGTACATTCCAGGTCCATGAAAGGTTAGTCAGTGATACATTCTGAAATAGGCCCATTGCAGCAGTGCTTGGTCTCTATGGACAAAGCAAGTCTAGAAACTCCACTCTCAGGACTTCCATAGGGACAGGCTCCTGTCTAGTGCCTGGCTTTACCAACCCAGCACTGCATCCTGAGTCACACCTCTGTAATTCCTTACTGTATACCCACAATTGAAAGAGGAGTGATGTAGGCAGCCTGTTGGCAGAATATACCTACACCAGGCATGATCATTCCTGGATCTCAGTTCCTGGGCCCCATGAAATCTTAGGGGTACACATGAGGCATCCTTGAGGCTGGTGGTGATACACAGTGAGAAAAATCCATCCCATAGCAGCTAGAGTATTGTTGAGCTTTGGGCCAGAATTTGGGGGAAGGGGTGGCAGAGCTCTCTGTCTACAGAGTTTCTTAAAACTCAGTCTTCAGGCACAGGCCATGTGGGCATGGGACATGTGGTGCTGTCTGATTTTTTATGGCAACAGGCCTGCCTGTAGGATTCAAGTCTAAGGACTAAGCTTAAATCCTTCTCTACTGCCCAGGTGGGAGGCAGCTCTAGAGTCTGTTGCTTGCAGTTAAGTGACAGTCGGACATAAACAACTCTTCCTGCTTTATTCAATGTTACTTTCCTCTCTATTATACTAAATCCAAACAATATGGTCTCTCAAGGATATCCAACGTTTTTCTGAAGGTGATTTGGTACGTGAATAGCACTTCACATTGTTTTCTCTGTAGCAGGTGATTGCTTGAGCATCTTATCCAACCATTATCTTACTTACTAAGTCAACATCTTGCTCTTGGAAACTCTCCACAAGTTTTTATTTGTTTACTAGAGAAACAGACTATTAGCTGTACTTCCCCTACCCGCAGGAATAGAAGCATCTGGATGGAATGCAGATAATGGCTGGTTAGATTTGAAAATAAGTGGAAGACTTATAAAATGTAATTCTTGATTTATTTATAAAAAGGCTATAGTCGGAAGCTGGAAGGGAAGGGGAACAGGAGGACTGTATATGTTACTGGTGTCGCAGCAGTGGCTTTATCTGCTCTGCTGTTATGCTGGTACCTTGTCTCATTTTCAAACATTCATCTAGGCATCTTACTTAAGATAATATTTTGTTTTGTTTTTCATTTTTTTATTATTTATTATTTTTAATTCATTAATTACATTGTATTATATGATACAGTTTCATAGGTACTTGGGTTCTCCCACAGTAATTAGCAATCCTGTTATCCATACTGTACTCCTTCCATACGACTTCAAAGTTTTTAACTTCAATTCTACTTGATGATGTGTGGATTATTTCACACTAATGTAAAGCACTAAACATGCATTGTGACTACTATAAATTGAAGAAAAATATTCCTTACATTTATTTGTACTCAAATATGTATAAATACTTACCTGGATTTGTAACACTTTATTCCCAAGGATGTTTATTTTTTTACTTCTAGAAAAACAAAGCGCTACTATGACTCTAACTCTTACACCAAAAATACAGGCATTAGCAACACCGTTCTAGTTTTGAAGCACTTCTGTAACTTATCAATCTGTTACTTGTAGAGAAACTTACAGTACAACTATAGCTACAGCTTTGTGTTAATTCTAACACCTGAAAATAAAGCATATCTTCAAATTCTGAAAAAAAAAAAAAAAGGCTATAGTCAAGGCAAACTCCATAAGCCCAGACAATGTAGGGACTTATAGAGTAAATAGAGCTTTAAATTAATTTCAAAACATAGTGGATTGGCCCAGTGCGGTAGCCTAGTGGTTAAATCCTTGCCTTGCATGTGCTGGTATCTCATATGGGTGCCGGTTCATATCCTGGTAACTCCACTTCCCATCCAGCTCCCTGCTTGTGGCCTGGGAAAGCAGTTGAGGACGGCCCAAAGCCATGGGACCCTGCACCCGCGTGGGAATCCTGAAAGAAACTCTTGGCTCCTGGCTTTGTATCAGCTTAGCTCTAGCCACTGGGGTCCATTGGGGGGTGAACCAGCAGACGAAAGATCTTTCTCTCTCTCCTTCTCTGTAAATTTAACTTTCTGATAAAAGCAAACAAATCTTAAATACACACACACACACATATATATATATATAAAAAATAGAAAAAGGCTAGTGTTATGATGTGGGTGAAGCCACTGCCTTGCAATGCCAACATCACATATAGGAATGCAATCAAATCGCAGCAGCTTTGCCTCCAATCTAGCTTTCTGCTGATACTCTTGGGAAAGCTCAGGGAGATGGACAGGGTTCTTGGACCCCTGCCAACAACGTGGGAGAGATGGATAGAGCTCAGGGCTCCTGATTTCAGCCTGGACCAATGCTGTCCATTGTAGCAATGTGGGGACTGAATCAGAGAATGGAAGATTTTTTTTTCTGTGTTCTACCTTCTTTCTGTTTTGCTCTGCTTTTTGAAAATAGGTAAATAATTTTTCAAAACCATAATGACAGTCCAGGATTAAATTATTATGTATAGCCTTTGTTTACATACCTGATGAATAATAGTTTTTTTTTAATTTTTGTCTACTTATTTTTTCTTGGTTCTTTGTTATCATTTCTATTGCCATTTGTTGATATCATCACCTAATGTAGTGTTAAACACGTGGAAAAAATAAAATTAAAGAAAGCATAGACCAGAGATGGTCTCCCCAAGAAACTGTTGAATGTATCTGGACAATAAGATGCTGGGCTCTATGCAAAGTACATGCTTGCAACAAAAGGATTATGACTGGATTTGAACTGTAATACTGCAACAAGGTGGAGGAATCCACCATGGGCAAGGGTACGGGGAGGGGCTGGGGGAATCTCAGAGCCTAGGAGACAGTGTCACATAATGCAATGTAATAATAAAAAAAGAAAGCATAATGGAAGGTTTTGTGCATATTTGGGAATAGTGCATATTTGGGAAGAAAAATAAAAACAGATCAGTAAAGAGGTAGTTACAGTGGTTTAAACAATGATGTTAGGTACTGGAACTAAGATAGTAGAAATAAAACAATTAGACACATACCTATCCATAACATCTGAATAGAGACATTTAATGGATATTTAGATGTGAAAATCTACAACTCAAGAGAGAAATCCTGGGCCCAGAATGATGGCCTAGTTAGTGGCTAAATACTCATCTTTCATGCACCAGCATCCCCATATGGGTGCTGGTTTGTGTCCTGGCTGTTCCACTTCCCATCCAGCTCTCTGCTTGTGGCCTGAGAAAACAGTAGAGGATGGTCCAAAGCCTGGGACCTTGAATTCACATGGAAGACCTGGCAGGGGCTCCTGGCTCCTGGCTTTGGATTGACTCAGCTCCAACCACTGTGCACACTTGGGGAGTGAACCAGCAGTTGGAAGCTCTTTCTCTCTGTATCTCTTTCTGTATATCTGCCTTTCCAATAAAAATAAATAAATCTTTTAAAAAGAGAGAGAGAGAGAAGTTGTGGCTAGACATCTAGATTAGGGTTCATCTCAATGTGGTTATATGAAATTTAAAAGGCAAATAGAACCAGTTTGTTGATAATTCATGACACACAGATTCACAGTGCTTCATAAATATTTCCAAATTTTTAATTTGACAATATTACAAATTAGCAAATTATCCACCAAAGTTGAATTATCTGGTTTTTCTTGGAAAATCCAAAAATTTAACAGGACTGAAACTCACATAATTAAAGCTTAGTGACAAGCATCTCTTTCAGATGTGAAATACAGAGTGAAGTTTCTGTAATCCTCTTTCAGCTGCTTTCACGTATTTATGTTACTTGTTTGGCCACTCTATTTGAATTTGCTTGTGCAAGGCTATTATGATTACACGGGGATGGATTTGGGGAAAAGTTTACAATTAGGTGGAAAGAGTAAGTAGAACTAAGAAAGACATAGATAAGACATAGAAATATTGGGAGATGAAAGACTTGAAAATACAGTGTTACAGAAGATAATGGAGAGTTGCCAAGGAGGAGGTTCATCAGTGGTGTTAAGTGTCCCCAAGGAGGATCAGAATGACACTATCTGGGTAAAATTTCCCAGCAGTAGTGATTAAGAAATCCCTTTGAAATCAATGTGGAATTCACGGCCAAATGAAGCTGTTTATGATCTGTAGCAACCTTGAAAACCATCACAGGATCTGGCTGGGGAATGCTCTGGGCAGAACAGAGCTGCTTATCAGCAACACAAGCCCCAAAGAATGTATGGTTCCATTCCTGACCTGGCCTAAGGTCCCTGCCCTGCAACCAGATGGAGGAAGCGATCTCTTCTCCACTAGCGCAATCTGCCAGTACCTCTTTCTGTTATGTCGCTTCAAGCAAGATGACCTCAGCAACCAGCAACTGAAATGGCCGGCAACAGAGCTGTAACAAGTTTGCCGGCTACCTGTAGCAGTCTGAGGCAAGAAAGGGGAGAATGTTCTTGACCAATCCAAAGGCCTTAACTCACATTGAGCATGGCTTGAGTCATCAGAACTGTCCTTTCCTGGCAGGGCAGATAGAATCTCTAGCTGACATTGTTTTGTGGGTGAGATTATACCCTTTAGTCAAAGACTCAGCTGACCTCTTAGAGAAACTGGGAGTTCTGCACAGCTGGTTCTAGACACTGAGTGCCCAAGAAACCATGTTAGACAACTCCAGAGACTGTGCTGGAACAGCCAGGGGTCCTGACTCTTGAACCCCACCTCCGCCCACAACTCTAGCCCAGGCCACCTGAGAGAGAACTGTCAACAATGACCTGTGAAGGAGGAAGAGATGACCACCCTATCTGAGGAAGAGATCACCTAGGCTGTTAACTGCTCAGGAAAACCATCTAGAAAGCTTGCCCCTGCTTTGGACCCAGCAAAATACATTTTTTGCCTGTGGCTGGGGAAAGGAATGCACTCATCACATTGCCTTCCCTATGACAACAATGTTCTTCACCTTGAAAACATCATTGGTTGCATATTCAGTGATAATATCTTTGTCCGGTACCTTTCCATTGGAACATTCTCTACTGCAGGGGAAAGATTAAGTATGGTATAGACACAGAGGCTATGAGGGAAGACTAAGTGATATGTGACAAAAACCATGTTATCCATTATGGCATCTACCAGTGGTTTAATTAATGTTTTTGTTTGCATCATTACTTCCCAGACCAAAATCAGCCAGCACATCTTCAGTGGTTGCTGTAATGAGGTTTTATGCTTCACAGTACTGTGGAGTGACTGGAAGTGTAAGTACCCTACCCAAGTCTTTGGCTGACTATTTCGTGGAGGATATATGTCCCCTCTGTGTTTATGAAGAAGCCTGCAGTGACGAATGTGGCAAGCGTGGCAAGGTCACCAATGCTGCTGAACTCAAGAAAACTCAGTGTAAAGCTGGCAGGTGAAGTCCTTGCGGTGAAGTCCTCGAAACAACTGTACCTGGACCTCCCCAAGCTGGGAAAGCCACTGGAGGCAAGACTGGGGAAAGACATTGCCTGGCAATAACTGGATACTCAATGTGCAGTTTATTATTTGTTGTTGGCTTCAGAATGGCTTCGGGCCACATTGTATAACCTGAGACCTCAAATGGAGAATCCAGGGAGGGCCAGGAAATTTTTAAAAAAGATTTAGTTATTTTTATTTTAAAATCAGATATATATAGAGAGGAGAAGAGACAGAGAGAAATATCTTCTGTCCAATGAGTCACTCCCCAAGTGAGCGCAATGGCTGGTGCTGTGCCCATCCAAGCCAAGAGCCAGGAACTTCTTCCAGGTCTCCCATGCGGGTGCAGGTCCCAAGGCTTTGGGCCGTCCTCCATTGCTTTTCCAGGCCACAAGCAGGGAGCTGGATGGGAAGTGGAGCTGCCGGGATTAGAACCGGTGCCCATATAGGATCCGAGTGCGTCAAGGCGAGGACTTTAGCCGCTAGGCCCCAGCGCCGGGCCCCCAAGAAAATTTTGAGGATAGGGTCTGGCACGGTAGCCAAGTAGCTAAAATCCTTGCCTTGCATGCACCAGGATCTAATATGAGTGCTAGTTCATAACCCACCTACTCCACTTTCCTTCTGGCTCCCTGCTTGTAGCGTGGGAAAGCAGTAGAGGATGGCCCAAAGCCTTGGGAGCCTGCATCCACATTGGAGACCCAGAAGAAGATCCTGGCCCTTGGCCTTGGATTGGCTCAGTTCCGGCCATTGCAGCCATTTGGGGAGTGAACCAGCGGATGGAAGAGCTTTCTCTCTGTTTCTCCTTCTCTCTGTAAATCTGACTTTCCAATAAAAATAAATCGGTATTAAAAAAGGAAAAAAAGAAAGTTTTGAGGACAATGTATTCTATATCTAGTTTGGTGCCACTATTGGCTACCTGTCACAGCCAACACACAGACCAGAGGGAGAGATGGTAGCAAAACCCAGAGCAAGTGCACATTTATCAGTTAATATTCAAAGACAATGCTCCCCTCCATGCCTTCTTCTTTTGTTGTTTAGCTCTCAGAGTTGAGGACAACTACACCTGAATCAGAGTGCGCAAACTACAAGGACAGGAAATTCTCTAAAAGCCAGGGCGTAGGAATGCTTGGGGACATGACCTAGGACACAGGAATCCGTGCTATCTCGTGTCTTTGTCTGCTAGGTATTCAGCCTGAGGGCCACACAGTGCTTTCTTCTGGACAAGATGTGCTGGTCAAGAATGACTGAGCTACTTCGCAACCTGGGCAACTTAAGCAACAGAACTTTGATGTTTATATTTAAGCTGGCTGGGGGTATGTACATCAGAGAGCCAGTGCTTGTTGATCTGTGTCATCCTAGAGATTCAAAACTATCACGTGCTGCTGAAGGAAGGCTCAGATCTTGGATGCATTACACAGTAGCCTTCCCAGGCCTGCACACTGTAATTTATACATTCAGGTGAATGTACCCTTGGAGCAGATTAAAGACAGTGAAGATGACAGAAAGCTGACAAGCACAGTAAGACACTTGGCAGCGACTGTAGCTGCCACCATGCTCCAGTTTGACATATTACATGCCCATGGTTAATGCCATCCTGTGGGCCCAGATGTAGCTCCCACCTCTAGCCTGCAGGTTTCTGCTCACACATCTCCTGTGTATCTTACCAGCAGCACACCAGAAAGTAAATGCATATGGACAGTAATAAGTACATATTATAGGAGATAAGGAGAAAAATCACTCTGAAAAAGCAATTTCTCAAAAACGAGAGGGAAACCACACTGGAAGAATGTCATTGACCATTGTGTCTGAACCTTAATGGGTATATTCATTCTTCTTAGGCCGCCTTAATGATCTTTGGACTTCCTTGGCTTGTAGAAATGCTTACCCCAATTTCTGTCTTCATCTTCATATAGTTTTCTATGTCTAGGTACACATGTCCTCTTTGGCACTAGTCATACTTGGTTAGGGATCCACTCTGCTACAGTATAATCTCATCTTGCTTAATTACATTTCTTTCTTTTTTAAAAAACTTATTTTTTATTGAAAAGGCAGATGAGATTTTATGGAGAAAATGAGAGACAGAAAGATCTTCCATCCACTGGTTCACTCTCTAAATGGCTGCAATGGCCTAAACTGAGCCAGTCTGAAGCCAGGAGCCAGGAACCTCTTACGGGTCTCCCACACAGGTGCAGGTCCCAAAGCTTTGGGCCATCCTCTACTGCTTTCCCAGGCCACAAGCAGGGAACTGGATGGGAAGTGGAGCAGCCAGGAACTAATTGGCACCCATATGGGATCCCAGCACCTGCAAGGTGAGGAATTAGCCATTGAGCCAATAATACTGAGCCCTAATTACATATTCAGTGTTTCTTTTTCTAAATAAGAATCCCCAGGTACTTGGGTTAAAGGACTTCTTTATACAAATTTTGGGAAATCACAATTCAAGACATAACAATAGATAAGTTATCTGAAATTTTCTGAGCCAGTTGTCTTCTCCAAATCTTGCCTTCCCAGTGTTGAGACAACTTGTGACATTTACCGTATTTCATCTCCTGCCTGCTCTTATGATCCAAGCTTTGTTTGGTAAACTTGTGAGTCCCAAGTGTTTTCTTATTAATGTTTTCAGCTTAGCTTTCATCTCCAATCTCATTTCATCCCTGGTGCCACACACTCATAATTTACCATATGTTCAGCTCCCATCATCACATTGTCCCTTTGGCCTTCTTCTAACTAAATTCCTTAGTAATTAATGAAGTGTTACTCCAATTTGGTGGTAATGTTACCTCCTGCTGTAGGTCACTGGTTGCTATTAAGTGAACTTTGGCCACCAACTACATGATCTCCTCCTAGCATCACAAACTGTATCACAGGAGCTAGAAAACATGATGTAGTCAGTAGAGATGCGGCAAATATGGATTTTCTCCCAAAATGTATACATTGGAAGAAAGAACAGAGGGTAGAAATGGTTAATCACATGGCCTAGACAGAAGGTGACTGGCAGCATGGCAAACCAGGGAGATAATCAGGAGGTAGAGATAATATAAGGGTAAAGAACAGGCACAGTAGGAGGATAGGAGTGGAATAAATTGGAAAAATAGGAGTCACTAGTCAGAGAGGAATTAGAGTTGAAGATCTAGAAGGTAGAGTCGTATTGAGAAATTACAAACACCTCAGTGGTGGCTATATACACTGAAGTGCAGGGCTGTGAGTCTTTGATATTCTAAGGACCACAGTAGGAGAAATGGAGAGTAAATTTGTGAGTGCTATGGGTAAGTGTTTTAAGCCTGAATTATATAAAAGTAAGCTGAGGAAAAAGTGATCAATGTAGCAATATTGTAAAGTGATGGTGCAGAGTTGTGTGGATAATGTGATTGAGCAATTAGGAAAGTGAATTTCATATATCTTAACATGGCTCTTACAGAATGGTATGCAAATATTTTCTGTACTATCCATTAACTTTTCATACATATATGTTAATTCATTA
Organism: Ochotona princeps; assembly: GCF_030435755.1. Lineage (NCBI taxonomy): Eukaryota > Metazoa > Chordata > Mammalia > Lagomorpha > Ochotonidae > Ochotona > Ochotona princeps. The sequence goes on along the minus strand of NC_080865.1, from coordinate 4,675,189 downwards.
ACTTTATCAACCTCTAAAATCTAATGAGGACTTGTCTGTAGTGTCATGTGCTTAGTCCTAAGCTCTAGAAGGCCTGGGTTTGTGTTCTAGCTATAGAGCTTACGATTTTTGTAACCTTCTCTTTGATTTTTTTAAATAGAGATGGAAGTAAGCCACAAATAAGTGTTGGTCTCCTTATTTTCCTGAAATATGAAAATCTATACAATGAGCAAAATGTTACCATTTTCAGATTCTTAATCTTTAAAATAAGTATAATAAAGTACAATAATAGAAATGTGTTCATATAGCTATTAGTAATTTAAAACGAGGTAATTATGCTAATTAATTAGAGCAATGTCTATTATTAATGCACAGTGATAAAAAATGTTGGTTATATTCATCTTTGATAAATGTATTATCATGATTTTTATAAATCTGTGCTATAATTTGTTTATAACATTGCAGTGTCATTCTTGGAATTTTTTTTTTTGCTTTCATGTTTGTATTTTATCTAAATATTTCAGTGTATTTTGACTAATGCCTTACTAGTCTACTTAGGAAACAGTTCATTCATGAGTGGAATCTGAAATAGCTAAGGAGTAGATATTTGGCATATCAGTTCAGATTCTGCCTAGGATGTCTGCTTCCCCTATCAAAGTGCATGGTTTCGAGTCCTCAATACTTTCCCCATTCCAACATTTTGCTAATGTTCACCCTGGGAGGAAGCAAGAGATGGTTCAAGCAGTTGGGACGCTGGTATCCAGGTGTGAAATCGGGATTGAGTTCCCAACTCCTGGTTGTAATGTGGCTCAGCCCTGGCTGTTGCAGGCTTGGACCATGGATAGTATATAGGTGTTTTCTCTCTCTCTCTCTCTTTCTCTCTCTCTCCCTAACCCTAACCCTTCCCTTCCTTCTTTCATCCTTCCTTCCTTTCATTCCTCCATGTATCAACTATCATCTATATCTTTAAATCTATTTCTGTTTCTGTCAGCATACCTCAAAAAAACCCAAAATAAAACAGTTGTTCTCCCAGAAGTCGAGAGTAGAATAGTACATTACTAGCAGCTGGAGAGGGATGATGGGAGAGAGAATGGAGAGAAGTTGGTCACCAAATAAACCTTTAGTACCTCAAAGGAATAAAATCCTAAGGCACAAATTATAGTTAGAAGTCAGCATTTGTCTGGTCACATTATTCAAATGAGCCTGCATTTTGAAATAATCAACCATGTTCCGGAGATTAATGATGGTTCAAATTTAGAACATATTCAGTAGCCTCACTGTTCACTTATTGATCATTCATATTAATCTTTGCTCTATTTGTATTTTATAATGTCTTTTCTACCGCTCCAGAAAGTTAGATCTGTCATTTTTTTTTATTTCTTATGGCTTTGAGTTTCTCTGTGTGGTTCTAATTTGAAAATCCTTTCTTCTGCACCTGCCGTTTCTGGTAATTGTTCCCAAGGTAGTCTTCTATTCAGAATTGCTTTCAAACCCCAATATTAATGATAGGCTGCCAGAAAGAAAGCATTTCTAAATCTAACTGTCACATTATAAGTCTTGCACTTTCACAAAATCTAGGGTTCCTTATAATTTTTTTCAAATGATAAGGATACCATAAATGTGTTATCTTTTTCATTTAAAATATGTGTTGCTCAAACACTGAGTTCAGTAGATATTTTTACTCTATCTAAATGTTGAATAGAAGATATGATTAGCAGATTCTGAGCAATGCAGTGAAGTATGAATTGACTTTAAATTTTGAATTTCCTTCAAGTCAAATGAGCATGTCCAATATGGCTTCTTTACTCTTAGACTGAGCTCAAGAACATACTGGAATGAACAAGGAACAGAAGGAGATAGAAGCCATAATGAATGTTTCCTTCAGAACAATCGCCAGAAATTCATTCTGGATGAATCTGGCGCTGTATTTCTAGTAGAATATGTTTTTTTTTCTTTACTTCCCTTAGCTTGCCACATTAATCCTCCATTCCTACTGACATGGAAATTTGTTTTTTAAAACTCACAATAACAATATAAAAATACTTAAATGCTGCACTAATGTCAACATCTTTGTATAAGAACTACTTAAAGGCAAAACAGTTTTAGTATTTACAATAACTCCAGCATCCAGTGTGGCACCTAACACATGCGGTAGATACTTTGTCAAATCAATATTTGTCATATATATTGATGAAGGAAAGGTGACTCACCAGGGAAACGGAGCTTCTGGACTTCTCCCAAGACATGGCACATTAGACGCTACTGGTCTATAATTCTATGAAGGTGGTTTTTGTTATATAGTCTCCTGGTTTCCCTCATGTCCTAGGGCTATTCCCATTAAGAATCATCCTTCTCTTGTTTTAGAGTTGTCTGTATTGTTTAGGCAAGCAGATAAGAGAGACATCTTGGAAAGGAATCCTTCATCCTCACTCATTCCTTTAGATGGCTAAACAAGATAGACAAAAATAAATAAGTCTTAAAAAGTGTCATCTCTCTCCCTTTTTTCCTCTCTGTCTCTATCCTTTCTCTCTACATTTCAGAGAAGCAAAGCTGGTTTTTCAAAGAAATAAAATTGACTGAACATAGTGGTAGATTAGTTACTGTTGGTAGGAGATAATAGGAATAGTCAATACCAACCATAATTCCTATAGTTTTTGGTTTTGTAACTAAATGAATGGAGGTGCACACACAAATTATAGGGAACAATATAAAAGCAAGGTATTGGATATGAATGTGGAAATTAGGAGTCTATTTTAATCCACTTATTTTTTTTTTAAAGATTTATTTTATTTTTATTGGAAAGTCAGATATACAGAGAGCAGGAGACAGGGAGAAAGATCTTCCGTCCATTGATTCACTCTCCAAGTGACCACAATGGCCGGTGCTGCATTTATCCGAAGCCAGGAGCCAGGAACTTCTTCCAGGTCTCCCACATGGGTGCAGGGTCCCAAGGCTTTGGGCCGTCCTTGACTGCTTTCCCAGGCCACAGGCAGGGAGCTAGATGGGAACTGGAGCAGCTTCGACACAAACCGACACCCATAAGGGATCCCAGTGCTTCCAAGGTGAGAATTTAGCCACTAGGCCGTCATGCTGTGTCCACTATTTTTTATGGTTAAAAAGAATTTTAGTGTGCAGCTAGAGTGCAGCTTGCATGTTTTCTATTGTTAGAGATGTATTTTTTGTTGTCACTGAATACATAATGAATTTTTATAATTGTTCCATGGATATTTGAAATTAATGGATACTATTTCTTCCTTTTTTAGCTTCCTATTTACTGTAGTTATAGGTTATTATCTAAAAATGAATACAGGAAGGTGCTTAACCTCAAATTTTCTCATTGAGTCATATTTTCTAAAGGTGAAGTGGATTCGATGGCTATGGACTGTGGCCAAATGTGCCTCCTCTCAGAAGGAGATTATTAAATTCTAAGGGCATAAGAAAGGCTTAGGAATAGGTCCTAAGCCCTACAGAATACATAAGTCCTCTTGGATGGTCTGCTGTGTAATCATGAAAAGTGGCTTTGTCTGATCCTGAATCCTTTGAGGGGTTAGCTAAGCAGTGTAGGCTCCAAAGAACATTGCTGAACCGAAGATTTAGTTCAGAGTGAAAGAGAGATGGCAACCACAATTTTCTCAAAGTAGCATATTTTCAGCATTTCAAAAACATAATATATTGACATGCCAGGTTAGTTAAAGGAAAATGAGTGGAAATAAGTAAGAGAAACTTGAGAGAGTTGTGATGACAGGGGAGGGGAAGGAAGCCCGAGCTAGTGCATATGTTGTGTGATCCTCTTGACATCAGCCTAAAGCAGAGGCTCCATCCCTGACTTTGGCTCAGCTCTGGCCTTTAGGGCCACTTGGGGAATGAACCAGCAGACGGTAGAGATTTCTCTGTCTCTCCTTTTCTCCATAAAATTTGTTCTGTCCTTCCCATAAAAATAAATAAATTTTTTTTAATGATTTGTGGAAGCTTTTATTGGAAAGGCAGATTCACAGAGAAGCTAGGAGCCTGGAGCTTCCTCCAGGTCACCCACATGGGTGCAGGTCCCAAGGCTTTGGGCCGTCCTCTACTGCTTTCCCAGGCCACAAGCAGGGAGCTGGATGGGAAGCGGGGCTGCTGGAATTAGAATTGGCGCCCATGTGGAATCTTGGTGTTTGCAAAGGTGAACTAGCCAATTGAAAATTGTCCCAGGCCCAATGCTATACAATTTTAAATAGTATCAGTTTCTCTATGCCACAGGCTAAAATATTGTGATGAACTACTTAATTTTGAGATTTTGTTTTCTTGCAAAATAATAATGTAATACAAAAAAATTGCACCCATCTAGAAAAAAAAGTGTGCTGTTTTATGTCATAGCAGGTTTCTTTAATCTCTAGTTTAAAAGAATACAGATACTTTATTATACCTGCTTCTGCAATATGCGGCAATGTTGTTTTGACTCAAACATATAATGTAAGTATGAGTTTGTTATTAAAGTACCTTAGTAATCTTTCCAAATAATTATGATATTTTGTCTTTGATGTTATACCAAAATTTGGCAAGTAGAAATTTCTTAGGACTTGACTGGAATGTAGAATATGAGGATGTATAAAAACTTTTCCTACTCCCTTACAGTAAAATCTACTGGTCTGATTTGCATTTTGAGTGCTTCTTGTACCTTTGCATGCTTTTGCACTCTTGTGTTGGTTGCTTGGAAAATATTGGTTCACTAGGTTATGAAAATCTTCCAGATGTCATCATATTTTGTAGTACAGTGTCAAAAAAGTCATATTCGTTAATATTATTACCAAGCTCATCAGAAAACCTTTAAGAATTAAGAAGTCATCAAGCTCTAGAGGCTGATGGAAATCCTCCAAAATGTGAATTTTTGTTTGAAAACTCAAATTTTAGTTTTGGCAAAATTTCTGCCAAAAATTTGAATTTAAATTCCAAGAATGTGTCAAATGTACTTCCAAAGCAAAAATAGCATTCCGTAAAAATAACAGCTGGTTTCCACTCATACCTTAAACAGTTATATAAGTACTTCTTTTTTTTTTTGTTTGTTTGTTTTTTTGGAAACAACTACTGTACGTCAGTGTGCATTGAAAGTGGTTTTTGCTGCATATTATATTTTAAAAAGATTTGTACTTGGGGCAGACATTTGGCTTAGTTAAGATGCCGTGTGGGGAGATAAGAATAGTGATACAGCTGGTTAAGCCTCAGATGACCCAATTACTTGTGTCCCTTCCACCCATACAGCAGTCCTGAATGGAGCTCTCGGCTCCTGGCTTTAGCCTGGTCTAGTCTTGGCTGCTCCAAGCATTTGGAAAGGAGGCGTAGGAGGGTTGGGTTAGCAGATAGAAGATTTTTCTGTCTCTCACTGTTCTCTGTCACCATGGCTTTCAAGTAAATAAATTTTTTTTAATGTGATGCTTTGGAAGCCCATATTGCATGTCAGAGTACATGTTTTTTTAATCCTGTTTCCACATCTGATTCCAGCTTCCTATTGTTTTTGGTCATTATTTTGGACAGCATTTATTTATTATGAGAGACATAGAAATGATTTACATGATGAAATATTTCAGAACTTCCGTGGAATGGACAGCTTCATATGCTACCATTTCAGTAGATTACCACCTCTATGTAGAAAATAATTCTTGTTGTCTAGAACAACTTGACGCTCCATACACTGGAAGAAGAACTTCATTGCCAACTGTCACACTAACTGGCTCAATCTCTCTACCTTTTCTTTTTTTTCTTTCAGAGCCTGATCCAAGTGACTAGTTTTGCTCATGATACTTTTGCTTGGGATTTGTCTGGAGCATAATGCCTGCTTTGCTTGCAGCTTCCATGGCACTTCTTTCAACCAATACCCAGCCAAAGACAGGAAGAACCTTCCTAAATGCTTGTCCTGTCATGGCCCCAGTGCCACAGCTTCTGTTCTGCTCTCGTGCCATCACAGAGAGACCCAAAGTCAGGCTCCAGTTTCTTATTAATGTGTACTCTTAGAGACAGCAGGTATTGATGCGTGTTTTGGGGCCCCTGCTGCCTATGTAGGAAAACAGGCTTGAATTCTCAACTCCTAACTTCAACCTAGTCCAGACTCAACTACTGCAGGCATTTCTCTCTCTCTCTCTCTCTCTCCTCTCTATCTCTCATCCAAATAAAAATGAATTAATTATAAATATATAAGTTTTACTGAGAGATGCAAATTAACTGAATAATTTTCCATGTTCACAACATTATTGTTCAATGGGCATTTTGCAAAAATTATCAATGTGTAATATTATACCATAAAATTGCTACTTCTCCTATTTACTGCCTTGATTTGTGTTATGGTACCAACAGTTTGATCTAACATGGCTTTGTACCATCAGAGTAAATAGCAACATAGTGGGAAATGCAGATAATGCCTTTATATTATTATACAATGTTTTTACCTCATTCCTCCTGAGAGCATTTTGAAGTCTTTTTAGATCGTATAGAGATACAGAAAGAATGGATTCTGAGCTTTGTAACCTGCATTCGTGGAAATAGCGCCCTAAAGATAATGTGCAGTATAGTGTCATTCTGCAAAACCTCATGACTCACTTGTGGCAGTCCCATTACCTTTGCTGCTGTTTCTCATTCTCTGAGCACAGGGAAAATCCACTCATTCTCCTTTTAAAGTGGCCAGAAAAGCAACAATATGACTATTGCACATATCATGTCCCCAGACACATGCACCAGAACATGTAGCTAGATGATTCCAGGCATGGAAGCCTTTGCTGAGCCTCTAAGGTTCTGAATTAATGCAATCATCTCATCGAAGAATTATTAAAGCAGTGAAATAATTGTTGGAGCTATATTTAATAAAAATAGTAGTTAACAATGATTAGGCATTTCTCATTCCAGGGATTGTAAGAAGCACTATGATTTATCTCAGTTTCTTAAAATCAACATTTTATTAATTTAATTTTTATTGAAATAGTCTTATTGTTATATTATTTAAATAATTGACAAGGATTCATGCCCATGAGGACCCTAATTAGGGTGGTTGGAAGGGTCAAGGCATGGGGGAAAGCAGGTGGGACAAATATTTCCAATTTACCTTTTCTTCTCTTTTTTCCTGTATCTTGGGGGGAGGGAACGGGAAAGGGAAAAAGGGCCTCTCCCAGCTGCTTACCTCCATCAGCTCTAGGAATGGGGGGATGTCCACTTGATGTCATCGTAGAAATCCCAATGCAGATAAGAATGTACTGAGAGTATTGCTTGATGGACTTTGATAGTTTTGAGACACTGTTCATTCTGTTGCTCTAAGGTTGAGAAAATCTTTCCAAGGTCCATTGTCCAACAGAGCCCGTCCCAGTGCGTCCACTCAACCGGACACTTGCTGCCAAAGCTCAGCCAGGAGAAATGTCCAACTTATTTTGCTCTCCATCTTCTTATATGGCACTCGACGTCCTCTGCAGGCATAAATGAGCCAGCTGTCATGTGCCCCTTATGCACCTCAGCATGCTGCCCACTACTCAGGCTTCAGCAATCAAGGAGGCCCAGTCCTGACATAGTCATTGCAAGGTCGGACAACAAACCCAATGATCTTCCCTGTGGGATGACCCCAGGCCTAACTCTCAACATGTGCCAGCCAGCACTGGGTCTGGTTCAGTCCATCACCTATCGGACTATGCACACACACTGGTGATTGTAGTTGCTTGGTCAGTTCCATCCCCAGCCTGATGTCCTATGCAAACCTACAGGCACTGGGGCCCAGCCTAACTCAGTCTGCTGCAAACATGGCCCTTACACACCAGCAGAGACTACAGCCTAGTTGGGGCAACCCCCAATAACTTCTACCAGGCCCGCCCCAGGCACTGGTTCTTGTGTGTACCAGTAGGCACAGCAGACTAGTACAGTACATGCAACATCCCAGTTGGGCTCTCGTATACACCTCTAGGTGTTGCAGCTTAGGTCAGCCTACCTACCCCAAGACATAGCCCACACATAAGCCAATTGGTGCTGCCACCTTATCCAGCATGGCTCTCATGCATTCCAGTGGGAGCTGGAGCCCAGCACAGTGCCCCTAATTTCCTTACTAGGCCCACTTCCAGTCCCTGACCTTTCACTTTCCAGGAGGTACTCCAGTCCAGTCTGGTATGACTTGCACCCTCTCCCAGCACATGCCTGTAGATACTGTGGCAAAGCCCAGCCAATTAACACCTATGCTGGCTCTTGCATGCACCAGTGGATGCAATGACCTGGCTTAAACCAACTCTCCCCCAAACCCAGCTGACATGCAGCCCTTCGGTTGTTGAAGTCCTGCCCAACCTATTCTGCCCCAGTTCCAACTCCCATGTTTATCAGTGGGAACAGTGACCCAGCAGGGGAATCTCCACAGTTCCACACTGGTGCACTCCTAGCCTGGGTTCTTGCATGGCCCAGTCTTGCATGACCCATCTCACCTTGGCATTTACTGGTGGATGTTACAGCCTGGCTCCATCCAGGCTGCCCCTAGTGCCACTTCATGCTGAGGGTACTGCAGCCTGGTCCAACCCAGCCAGGCCCCAATACTAGTGCTAATGTGAACTGTCAGGTGTTATATCTCAACCCGGCCTGGCCTATACTCCATCCTGTCGCACTTTCCAGCAGGTGTTGCAGACTGGCCCAGCCTGGCCCACCCCCAGACTTGACCCACATGTATGTTGACAGGTACCATAACTATATTATCTCATTTAATTCTCATGATAATTGTATCGATTGGATATGACCACCATTTTCACTTTACAGAAAATTAAGCCTAAACACAAGGAGGTAAACTGACACATCCAAGGTAGCATTTCAAACGGCTGATAAAGATAATACTCTTGCACAGGAAATCTTGATTCAGAACCCATATACTAAACTTTACTACTTGTAACCAACCTGTAGAAATTTTGAAATAAAATCAAACACAGTGCTCGGCATGATAGCCTTGTGGCTAAATCCTCCCCTTGCAAGCTCAGGGATCCCATATGGGCACAGGATCGCATACCGGCTGCTCTAATCCCCATCCACATCCTTGCCTGTCTGTGGCCTGGGGAAGCAACAGAGGACGGCCCAAAGTCTTGGGACCCTGCACCCACGTGGGAGACCTGGAGGAAGCTCCTGGCTCCTGGCTTCAGATCGGCTCAGTTCCTTCTGTTGCGGTCACCTGGGGAGTGAACCATCACATGCACAATCTTCCTCTCTGGCTCTCCTTCTCTGTGTATCTGCCTTTCAGATAAAAAAAAATATTTTTTAAAAAATCAAACATATTATCAGACTTTAAATAAACCAAAGTGAATCAATCATTTAGGTTCCATTTCAGTTATTTTTAATGACAGAATTTGATAATAAATACTGTGATATAAACATCATAAGAAATACATCTCCATCTATTTTTCTATGACTGAATTTTTAAAAATTTATTTATTTTATTATTTTATGACACAGTTCCATAGGCTCGAGGATTTCCCTTCTTCCCTACCAGTGAAATTATATCACTTTCAAAGGCCAGGCTTAGGTACTTACAGATTTTTCCAATAGACACAGGGGAGAAGTGGCAAGCATCAGAAGTTCCATGAAAATATTCTGCTTCTATATGATATCACAGGTTAAGATAAAAGGTCTGTAGACTTCTAAATGGTGATTTTTCAAAAAATGCTAAAACGAATCAAACAATTCTGTAAAGTTGCACAATACAAAATCAAAATTATATTTCTATACACTAATAATGAACTATTAAAAAAAACTCTGTAAACAATCTCATTTCCAACAACATCCAAAAGAGCGCAAGTAATAAAGTGAAAGATCTGGACTATGAAAGTTGTTAGACATTGACAGAAGAAATGGGACAAACATGGAAAGGCATATTTTGTTCATGGATTGGAAGGACTGACACTGTTAAGCATCTATGTTGGTGCAATGTATTGTACAATTTCAATTCAACCCATACCAAATTCTAATGACAGTTTTAAAGAAATAGTAAATACCTTAAAATTAGTATTATACAACATAGAGATAATTAAAACAGTGTCAAACAAGATCAAAACTGGAGGCATTATACTTCCTGATTTGGAACAATCTTATAAAGTTATAGAAATTGTAACAATCTGTTGTTGGTACAGAAGCAAAAATATCAGATAATCTAGTGGAACAGAATAAGCCAGAATTAGGCCAGCATGTATAATCAACTAATCTTTTACTAGAACATCAAGAACTTATAATGGGAAGAGGACAGATTTTTTGCAAAAATGGTGCTGGAAAAACTGGATACCCCCACGTGAAAGGTGGATTTCAGAAGTAATGATACTTTGCAGTATGTGTCTCTACTCTCAGATAAAAGTTGGACTCCCAAGGAAACATTCTAATATACCTTTACTAGGATACTAGATTTTCTACGTTCGTCTATACCTTTTATGCCATGATGCACTTAAATAGCAGAAAGTTAAACCTATACCTGTTACTAAGGCACAAGACTACTGTGATAATATAGAAGAAAATGGTGGGAGGGAAGAAACGGAAGGAGGAAGAGCAGAGGGAGGGATGAATGGAATTGGACTTTTTCCTTATATTTATATGCAAACAATGAACTCAAAATGGATTAAAGACATATGAAATATGAAGTATAAAATTCCAAGAAGAAAATTAAAAGAGTATCTTTGACATGAGTTTTTGGAGATGAGCTAATGGGTATGACACCAAAACTACAGGCAACAAATGCTAAAATAAATTACTGGAGTGCCTGGCTTGATAGCCTAGTGGCTAAATCCTCACCTTGCATGCACCAAAATCCCATATGGGTCCCAGTGGGAGACCGAGAAGAAGCTCTTGCCTCCTGGCTTTGGGTTAGCTCAGCTCCGGCCAGTGCTGCCACTTGGGGAGTAAAGCAGCAGACAGGAGATCTTCCTCTCTGTCTCTCCTCTCTATAAATCTGCCTTTCCAATCATTACCATCATCATCATCTTCTTCTCTAGGGCCCTGAGTGGTGGCCTAGCAGCTAAAGTCCTCGCCTTGAATGCCCGGGGATCCGATATGGGCACCGGTTCTAATCCCGGCAGCTCCACTTCCCATCCAGCTCCCTGCTTGTGGCCTGGGAAAGCAGTCGAGGACGGCCCAAAGCCTTGGGACCCTGCACCCACGTGGGAGACCTGGAGGAGGTTCCTGGTTCCCGGTTTCGAATCAGTGCAGCACCAGCCATTGCGGTCACTTGGGGAGTGAAACATCGGACGGAAGATCTTCCTCTCTGTCTCTCTGTCTCTGTATATCTGATTTTGCAATAAAAATTTAAAAATAAATTTTAAAAAATAATCTTTTAAAAAATTAAAATAAATGACTGGAACTATACAAAGTAAAAATCTTATGTGGAAACACTCAAAAAAAGTGAAAGGGAAACAATATTTGCAAACCATATATCTGATAGGAAAGCAATGTCAAAAATACAAAAAGAATGACTGCAACTTAATAACAAAATAATACTAATGCTAACAATTTGATTAAGGGGCAAACTTTTTTCAATGTTATTTTCTGCAAATTCAGATGTGAATGCATAGTTAACTTACATGGTTCCTCTGACAGTAAAGGGAAGCCAAAAATTTAATGCCAAGTCCCAGATAATGAGATTACAAGAAAATATAAACAGTGTCTGCCTGAGTTACAAGGGACAGATATTTGATACAGAAGTTAAGACATAGCTTGGAACTATGGTGGAGTTATACAAAATAGTGCCTACAACTAACAATATTGTATACTTACTAGTTGCTAAGAAAAGGACAGGTGCCACGGTGCAGCAAGCTAATCCTCCATCTGTGGTGCTGGCATCCCAAATGGGGGTCAGTTTGAGTCCTGGTTGCTACACTTTCAATCCAGCTCCCTGTTAATGGTCTGGGTAGCTAGCAGAGAATGGCCCAAGGGATTGGGACCCTGCCATCTGTGTGCAAGACCTGGAAGAAGCTCCTGCCTCCCAGGTTGAAACCAGCCCAGCTGTGGCCATCGCAAGCATTTAGTAGAAAGCATTCGGGGAGTGAACTGGTGGATGCAAGATCTGTCTCTGTCTCTCTTCCTCTCTCTACAACTCAAAATTTCAAGTCAAAGAAGTAAATCTTTAAAACATTTTCTAAGAATGTGGATACTAAGTGTTCTTACCAAAAAAAATAAAAATAAAAGTAAAAATAAATGAGGTTAAAGGAAACTTTGGGGCTTGGTGCAATAGCTCAATGGCTAAATCCTTACCTTCCAGGTGCCAGGAACCTAGATGGGTGCCAATTCACGTCCCAGCTGCCCCACTTCCTGCCCAGTTGCTAGTGGCCTGGGAAAGCAGTTGAGGATGACACTGAGTCTTGGAACCCTGCACCCGTGTGGGGGACCTGGAAGAAGCTCCTGGCTCCTGGCTCCTGGCTTTGGATCGGCACAGCTTCATTGTGGCCACTTGGGGAGTGAATCAGCAGACCGAAAATCTTTGTCTCTCCCCTCCAAAAATCTGGGCTGCCTTTCCAATGAAAATACGCAAACCTTAAAAACAGTGACAACTTTGATACGCATGATGGTCTCATTTATCCCCAAATTCACTGACATGGAGAGATGAAATAAGCATATTTTTTTTACATTTTAATCATATCTCAATAAAGTGGTTTTGTAAATTGAGCCCCCTGAAAAGCACAGTAACCTAAGTATGGCTTACCCCAGTCATTTCAAATAGACTCATTTTGCTAGACTTAAACAAAAATACCAGTCATATTATTTATCAAGTGGAAATAACAGAAAGCCATAAACATTCTGATAATTTGAAAAGGACAAGAAAACATTTGTTTTGAAAGAGATCTTCCATCTGCTGATTCACTCCCCTGCTGGCCATGAGGGTTAGGGTAGGGTCAGACTGAAGGCAGGAGCTTCTTCTGAATCTCCAATGTGAGTGCAAGGATTTACGTACATGAAACTTGCTCTGCTGTGTTCCCATGTGCATTAGGTGGGAGCTGGCTGGCAAGTGGAGCAGCCAGGAATCAAACCGGCACTGCTATGGGCTGCCAGTGCCGCAGGCACAGCTTAACACACTGTACCAACGCTAGGCCTTCATTAAATGTTAGCAACAGTCCTCAATATTTCTCTGACTTACAAAATCTAATCAATTACTAAATTCTTTTGTTAAGAACTCCTAGAGGTGGAGTTGGAAGAATCAAATTAATGAATCAATTCATATATGGAACTACTCCAGATTTACTGCAGCAGTGGCCCTAGTGAAAGGCAGAGCAACTATTTGCTTTACATTCCAACAGCAGGAAAGAAAACCCATCATTAATGTCTGTCTCTGTGTAGAGGAAGATTCAGGGTAACCTGTTCTTAGACGAAGGAATCACAGAACCTTGATGCTTTGCGTTGGATTAATTTAAAGTTAGCTTACCTATCTGAGACACCATGTATAAGCTGTAAAGATCCACTCTGATACAAAGAGAAGGTAGTAAGGTATCATACCTGAGCTAGAGTTCTGGAAACTGATTCAAGAGCTTGGATTACAATGCTAGAAAGCAGAGTCCATTCAATAGCAAATGTACAAAAAAAATCTTGAGGTGTGATAAAAATAGCCCTTTTTTTCTATGCCAAAAAAAAAAATATTCTGTGAAAGGAATTCCTAACGAAGTTGGCTGTTTCCAGTATAAAAGCCTAGCAATAAACATACCACCAATATCTTCTCTTAAAATCAATAATCCTTCACTTTTACTATAAGCAGGTTGTAATTCTTTCTGAGCAATGGAACATGGAGATCAAAACAACTGAGTGTTTTTAGGAATAAAAAAATAAAAATTTTAACCTTTGAAAGTAAAATCTAACCTGTTTACTGACATACATAATTATTTTGACTCATAGTAACCAGTCATAAATACAGAGGAAGTTTGGAATGCCACTAGAGGTTTTGACTCTTTAATTTATGCTAGATCCCAAAGGACAAGTCTCAAAAACTTGTCCATCCAGATCTGTGGAGGATTGGATTAGGCTTTTCCACTGAGGTATTAGCGATGTGAAAAAGAATCCAGAGTTGGGCCCAGTGCAATTGCTCAATGAAAAAATCCTTATGCACCAAGGGCCAGGATCCCACATGAGTGCTGGTTCTCAACCCAGTAGCCCTGCTTCCCATCCAGCTCCCTGCTTGTGGCCTGGGAAAGCAGTCGAGGACGGCCCAAAGCCTTGGGACACTGCAAGTCCAAAGCCAGGAGCCAGGAACTTCCTCCAACTCTCCCACGCAGGTGCAGGGTCCCAAGGCTTTGGACCGTCCTTGACTGCTTTCCCAGGCCACAAGCAGGGAGCTGGATGGGAAGTGGAGCGACCAGGATACGAACCAGCACCTATATCAGAACCTAATGCTTGCAAGGCGAGGACTTTAGTCACTAGCCTACTGCGCAGGGCCCCAGAGGGATTTTGTTATGTTTTGTTGTTGTTGTTGTTTTGTTTAATTGTTTCCTCTGTAGATCAGGCAACAGCAGGCTTCTAACCTTTTCAGAGCAATACTATTTTGGAAGATATATCTTTCCACTCACTAAAGAGAAAAAAAAAAAAAACCAGACCATTAGTCCTTTAGGGGCAATCCTCAGATAAACAACATCAGCATTACCTTTAAGCTTTTTTCTTTTTAAAGACTTATTTATTTTTATTGGAAAGGCAGAGTTAGAGAGAGAAGGAGAGACAGAAAGGAAGATCTTCCATCCACTGGTTCACCTCCCAAACTGCTGCAGCTGCTGGAACTGAGCCAATCTGAAGCCAGGAGTCTGGAGCTTCTTCCAGGTCTCTCTTGTGCATGCAGGGGCTCAAGGACTTGAGCCATTCTCCACTGTTTTCCCAGCCCATAAGTAAGGAGCTAGATCAGAAGTATAGCAGCTGGGCCCAGCTGTGTGGCCTAGCGGCTAAAGTCCTCGCCTTGAATGCCCTGGGATCCCATATGGGCGCCGGTTCTAATCCCAGCAGCTCCACTTCCCATCCAGCTCCCTGCTTGTGGCCTGGGAAAGCAGTCGAGGACGGCCCAATGCATTGGGACCCTGCACCCGCGTGGGAGACCCGGAAGAGGTTCCTGGTTCCCGGCTTCGGATCGGCGCGCACTGGCCCGTTGCGGCTCACTTGGGGAGTGAATCATCGGACGGAAGATCTTCCTCTCTGTCTCTCCTCCTCTCTGTATATCTGACTTTGTAATAAAAGTAAATAAATCTTTAAAATTTTTATTTTCGTTGCAAAGTCATATATATAGAGAGAGAAGAGACACAGAGGAATATCTTCCATCCAATGATTTACTCTCCAAGTGACTACAATGGCCTAAGCTGCACCAATCCGAAGCCAGGAGCCAGGAGCCAGGAGCTCTTCTGGGTCCCCCAAGTGAGTGCAGGGTCCCAAGGCTTTGGGCTGTCCTCAACTGCTTTCCCAAGAAGTGGGGCCGCCGGGATGAGAACCGGTGCCCATATGGGTTTCTGGTGTGTTCAAGGCAAGGACATTAGTCACTAGGCCACGGTGCTGGGCCCTGACATACAGGAATTTTAAGTGCTTTCTTGAATTTTAATTCTTTGTGAGGTACTTTTTTTTTCCATAAAATATGTACTATTCCCATAAGCCTGTCACCTACTTTGTTTATGTTTCTCTCCTAATGTGTTTTAAGCAACACTCATGTTTGCTTTGTACTGTGTCATAGCTTTTACAATCTGAATAAGGAATCTTACGTTTTGTAATTTCATTTTAAATATTATAATTTGATTTTTTTGCAAAATAGATTGTGATGCAAAGTTATTTGAGTGTAAGAATAAAAACCCATCTTGATTATTTTATACAATGCCAGACATTTTCATTGCTTTAAAATGGGAATAATGAGAAAGATCTTCCATCTGTTGGTTCGCGCCCCAAATGGCTAATTCACTACCTAAATGGCTCTAATGGCCCAAGCTGAGGCAATCCAAACGCAGGAGCCATGAGCCCCCTTCAGGTCTCCCACACAGATGCAGGGTCCTAAAGACTTGGGCCATCTTCTCCACTGCTTTCCCAGGCCACAAGCAGAGAACTGGATGGGAAGCAGAACAGCCAGGATATGAACCAGCACCTGTATGGGATGACCACACTTGCAGATGGAGGATTAGCCAATTGAGCCATCATGACAGCTCCTAAAGTTGTTCTGCACCAAGCAACCCCCTTGGTGACCATGAAAAAGTGCCTCTTGCTTTACTTCTACCTGGGTCATGACTAGAGGAACCTTCCCCATTCTCATTCCAACAGAGAATAGTCAAAGATATGAATGTTCAAAGAGAATTGCCATTTGGGGAAACTTGTACAGTTTTGAAATAATTCCTTATCCAGACCTCTAGTGTTCTTTTACTGAGTATTGTATGCTCATTGTATCCAGATCAAATCGTAGCAGCTGAAGAGTGATGGATTATATGAGCATGCAAAAGCAACTTAACTTCTCTGCCTCCATTTTCTCCTCTATAAAATAGGGGCTTTGCTAAGAAAAAAAAATAGGGGCTTTGTACTTGTGTGGTTGTGACAGTAACTAAATATCTTACTATACATAAAGTACTTAGAGGAGATGGTAGCACACAGCAAGCACTCCATAGATATTTGTTTTGCCGATGTAAATATAGACTAATTCCAACCAGAAGCTGTTTCCCCAATTGTCATTCATGAGATAAGAAAACCTACTTAGTCTCCCCCCACCTCTATGACCACTTGTCATCTAAGCAAATTCAGGAATTTTGCGGATTAGGGAAATGGAAGATGAATACTACATTCCAAAGTGAATAAGGATATTCTTCCATCAGCCAGTCAGTGAAGAACTATTTCTTTTTTTTTTTTTTTTAAGATTTTATTATTATTGGAAAGCCGGATATACAGAGAGGAGGAGAGACAGAGAGGAAGATCTTCCATCCGATGATTCACTCCCCAAGTGAGCCGCAACGGGCCGATGCGCACCGATCCGAAGCCGGGAACCAGGAACCTCTTCCGGGTCTCCCACGCGGGTGCAGGGTCCCAAAGCTTTGGGCCGTCCTCAACTGCCTTCCCAGGCCACAAGCAGGGAGCTGGATGGGAAGTGGAGCTGCTGGGATTAGAACCGGCCCCCATATGGGATCCCGGGGCGTTCAAGGCGAGGACTTTAGCCGCTAGGCCACGCCGCCGGCCCGAAGAACTATTTCTTGAAGAAGTACTTTGCTGTAAGCAGTGGATGACTTCCATGGTCAAAACCAGCCTGGATTCAGCCTTCACCGAACAAGGTCTAGTGGGAGCCACGAGCAGAGAAAACATAATTACATACATTTTTAACTTACATAATTACAAACTGTCACTATTGTTGCTGAGGAAAATGGTTCTGCCAAATGCATAAGGAGGGAGAAACATGCAGCATACATTTATGAACTTGAGTTTGTAAAGCATAGTCCTAAGCAGCCGGTCAATCCAGGCTGAGGAAATGAGACGATGGAGTAAAATATGAGCTGTTTCTAAAGGTCTTGATTGAATAGCACACTAAGAGATTTTTATTTTTATCTTGAGAACAATGAGACACATTTTTTTAAAAGACTGATTTCATTTTTACTGGAAAGTCAGATTTACAGAGGGAAGGAGAGACAAAGATCCTCCCCCCACTGGATCACTCCCTAAGTGGCTGCAGCAGCCAGAGCGGAACTGATCCAAAGCCAGGAGCCAGGAGTCCCCTCAGGGTTTCCCACCCAGGTGCAGAGTCCCAAGGGTTTGGGCAGTCCTCGACTGCCTTCACAGGCCACAGGCAGGGAGTCAGAAGGGAAGTGGTATAACTGGGATACGAACCAGCGCCCATATGGGATCCCAGCACATACAAGGCAAGGACTTTAGCCACTAGGCTATCATGCCCGGCCCAATAAATAAATCTTTAAAGAACGAAAAGATATGACCCAAGTAAGTAATTATGATAAGATGCCATTTTACAAACAATTCACCCTATTTGTTCTACTCTAATTATATAAATGAACAAATTTGCTACAGAAATTTAGAAAATGGGAAAAATATAATAAAATTCATCATACTGCTTCATCCAACCACAAGTCTAATCTTGTGTCCAACTCAAATGTTTTTTTCCAATTAAATACTACATGACTATTACAAAAAAATTAGGTAAACTTTCCTTGTTGTTCTACTGTCCATCTCTTTTTATATTTTAAAATGTATTTGTTTCTGTGGCAAAAGTTTGACTGTGTATGTTTAACAAAATACAAATGACAATGTAAACATTTTTGTGTCCTTTTTTTATGATTTATTTTATTCTTTACTGGAAAGTCAGATATACAGAGAGGAGGAGAGACAGAAAGGAAGATCTTCTATCCAATGATTCGCTCTCCAAGTGGCTGCAATGCCCAGAACTGAGCCAATCCAAAGCCAGGAGCCCAGAGACTTTTCCAGGTCTCCCACACAGGTGCAGGGTCCCAAGGCATTGGGCCGTCCTCGGCTGCTTTCCCAGGCCACAAGCAGGGAGCTGGATAGGAAGTGGAGCAGCCAGGATTAGAACCAGAGCCCATATGGGATCCCGGCACATTCAAAGCAAGGACTTAAGCCACTAGGTTGCTGCTCTGAGCCCTTGTGTACTGTTTTTATACCTGATATCACTACATAAATATTTTCAGTGATAATGAAAATAGTTGAAACATTTAACGCTTTAAAAAACATTTATTTATTTTTATTGGAAAGTCAGATTTACAGAGAGAAAGAGAGACAGAAAGGAAGATCTTCCATCCTCTGGTTCATTCCCAAAGTGGTCACAACAGCTGGAGCTGAGCTGATCCAAAGCCAGGAGTCAGGAGCCTCTTCCAGGTCTCCCACGTGGGTACAGGGTCCCAAGGCTTTGGGCCATCCTCGACTGCTTTCCCAGGCACAAGCAGGGAGCTAGAAGGGAAGTGGAGCAGCTGGGATACCTACTGGCGCCCATATGGAATCCTGGTGCTTGCAAGGCAAGGACATTAGCCATTAAGCTACTGTGCCGGCCAGAAACACTGAAATTCTAATTTTGTGTTAATGTCCATCATTGCTACTGTAACAAAATACCAAAACCCCCAAACCATGGCAATTTGTAAGTAGTAGAAATGTATTTCTCGAAGTTCTGGAGGTTGGAAGGGCCAAGATGAGGGTGTTGGCAGATTTGATGTCTCATATGGACTGCTCTCTGCTTTCAGGATTGCATCTTGTTGATGCATTCTTCAGAGGAGATAAACACCATGTCCTCACAGAACAGCGGAGACAGAGCAGTG